>NC_089259.1:33979875-34282905 GCF_963930625.1 Muntiacus reevesi | reverse complement strand
CCACTTCTGGGCATACACACTGAGGAATCCAGATCTGAAAGAGACACGTGCACCCCAGTGTTCATCGCAGCACTGTTTATAATACCCAGAACATGAAAGCAACCTAGATCCCCATCAGCAGATGAATGGATAAGGAAGCTGTGGTACATATACACCATGGAATATTACTCAGCCGTTAAAAAGAATTCATTTGAATCAGTTCTAATGAGATGGATGAAACTGGAGCCCATTATACAGAGTGAAGTAAGCCAGAAAGATAAAGAACATTACAGCATACTAACACATATATATGGAATTTAGAAAGATGGTAACGATAACCCTATATGCAAAACAGAAAAAGAGACACAGAAGTACAGAACAGACTTCTGAACTCTGTGGGAGAAGGTGAGGGTGGGATGTTTCGAAAGAACAGCATGTATATTATCTGTGGTGAAACAGATCACCAGCCCAGGTGGGATGCATGAGACAAGTGCGCGGGCCTGGTGCACTGGGAGGACCCAGAGGAGTCGGGTGGAGAGGGAGGTGGGAGGGGGGATCGGGATGCGGAATACGTTTAACTCTATGGCTGATTCATGTCAATGTATGACAAAACCCACTGAAATGTTGTGAAGTGATTAGCCTCCAACTAATACAAAAAATTAAAAAAAAAAAAAAAATACAGAAGGCATATTCCTAACAGTCAACTATGTATCAATGAGAATGAGTACTCACATTCTCATTTTCCACTGAGTATACAAGTCAATCATTAATATATTACATAGTCTATTATATAAATTATATAGAAATAATAGTACATTGCAAGAAATAACTGGAAGATAAATACTACATAATTCAACATATATGGAGGTTGAGGAATACTCTACAAAGCTCTTCCAATTACAATACATGCATTGTAAAAACTGAAGAAATAGGATTTTAATAATGGTTCATGGTGAAAAATAATACCTTGCCCGAAATCAGCCTCAAAGGTAATGTTCTTCTCTGGAGCAGATTCCTGTGGTATTGAACCACAAAGGAATCACATTCTTTATTAGCAAGCTCACAAACACCTGAGAAATTCTGAAGTTTGTAGTTATGAAGAAGGGGACATCCTCATGATTGTCACCCTCTGTGATCTTATGCAGAACCAAATATGATCCTCTGCCTTGATGGCAAAGACACCACGATAACAGCTGCTAAAACAATAAACCAAAGGCTATTACCACAGGCAATTTACAACAGGCAAAATATGTACTATATTCTATACTGAAATAATCTCATTCTGTTACCTAATACATTCTCTTTAAGCAACAAAAGAGGTATATCTTCAAAGACTAAAGAGAAATAGTTTGTGATTAAGAGAATAGTATAACAAAAATTCCTAAGTCATTATTTTCCAAGAAAACGTAAAACCAGTAAATCTGTTAAAGACATGACAATACATATATTTACAAGTTCTTCCTGCTTTTTGATGTAATACAATTTCAACTGATGAATACATGATACAAGAAAATACACCTTCAGTTGACTGAATTCATTAGAAGGTAGACATTTTCTCAACATGACTTTAATTTTCATGACCTCTGGATTGAAAATTTGCAATAAAAAAAAGAAAACCAAAAAAAAAAAATAAAAAAAACCTAAGGCTTTGATTTTCTATCAAGTTCATGCATCTTCCACCCATGTTATCATGCCAGAAGATATCACAAGGTTCAACTAATAAGTTTCATCTTTCAGCTGATACTATACAAAAATATGTAATAAAAACATTCAATTTTGGATTCCCAACATCATCTGGCTTTTCAGAATTCTAATAAAGCTATCTGTACTTAAAATATATATATAACTATCATAGGCTATATACACAGATCAGTGAGTTTTGTATCAGCTAGTAATGAAACTTACACAACCTAGTTATAAACAGCAATTATGAGTATGATAAAAGAAAGGCAAATGTGCTTCACTAAAAAAAGGTACCTTAATGGCCAAAACTATTTGAAAAGGTAATCAACATGAGAAGTTACTAGGGAAACGTAATGCGCCTGCATCTCAACAGTGAAAACCGACAGGACTGATGCTGGCACGGATGCAGAGTTGCAGGCATCATCACTGCTCTCAGGCTACAAGGCCAAGCAACTCTGGAAAACTCCTTGGCTGTTTCATACGCAACATTCAGCAACTCCCCCTTTAGGTATCTTCACCATGAAAGATGAAATGTATAATTAATTTGTAGAAGAACATTCATAGCAGTTTTATGAAGAGCCCAGATCTGTATGTATCTGCCATATGTGCAAAAGCGATTGTCATGAGAGAAAAAGAAGACTTGGAAGCTTAATTATGTTCCCAAATTCCTACAAAGGCATTTCAAGTTAAAAAAACAAACCCTGAAACAGAGAAAGCAAAACTCTTCAAAACAAAAGTAAAAAAAAAAAAAAAAAAAAATCCAGGAACTTCACTGGTGGTCCTGTGGTTAAGAATCTGCCAGCCAAAGCAGAGGACACCGGTTCAACCCCTGGTCTGGGAAAACCCACATGCCTCAGGGCAGCTAAGCCCCTGCACCACACGCCTGAGCTCACGAGCTGCAACTACTATAGCCTATGCATGCCAGAGCCTGTGCTCCACAAGAGAAGCCCGCACACTCCAACTGGAGAATGGCCCCTGCTCTTCAGAACTAAAACAAACACATGCAGCAAGGAAGGCTCAGCACAGCAAGAAAATTAATTTTAACAGGGAAAAAGCCAAGCAGCATTATCGGGTTGTGATAACATTTCTCAAGTGCTCTCCCCAAAAAAGCCAAAGAAAACCGGCCTCTGTGGTCATATACTCAGGTTAAGTTTTAAAAGCAAGTTCAGCTACAGCAACGATAAACTGTGTTTTTTGCTCAAGATAACATTACTTGTTCAGCCTCCACTGTTTTCGTTAAAAATTCAACATTCCAAATACATTACTGTCAAAAGGATTCCACAGTAGTTACTTCACGAATTAACCATGTTCACATATGATGAAAAGGAAATAGAATGAACTATCAAATGACAGTCAACAGTTTTTTCAACATATACTTCAAACCACTTAAACACAGCATCTAACTTGCACTGAAGATACAATGTAAATGAACAAACTAGGAAAAGCATTTCTTGCAGAACCCTTTATGCATTCACATGCAGTGAATAACATCACAATGCTGTACTTAGGAGACGTCATTTAGTTGCTTAGTTGTGTCCAACTCTTACAACCCCAAAACATCAAACAAGTTTAATGTGCACTGTTGTGAGTCGATCATCTACTTAAATCCACTTAAATACAAGGTGGAAATAGGTGCTGAGCAACCTCAGTGAGGTGGCTGGAGGGTCACCATCTCAGAGATGAGCTTTTTCATTCTGGGTGCCACCTACCAAGCCCCTCTCACAGGAACTGCTTCTTAGTTAGTGTGTCCCAAATAGTATTTACCTGAAAATTCGGCAGGCCAAAAAATGTCTCTTTGGGTTGTCCGTAACAGCTTGCAGAAAAAAATCTAAATGAACTTTTTGGCCAGCTCAACACACTGAGGTGGTTAAAGTCTTAATGCTCTTTTCACAAGCACTGCACAAGTTTCCAACCATTTCTTCTGAGGAAAAAAAAAGGGGGGGGGGGGACTGAAAAGTCTAAAAATGGGAGTTTTTTAAAAATCCTGTGTCACATTTTTTAAGAGCAGAAAATTTTATTGATTATCGGTGAGTTTGAGAAATTCACACTCTACAAACTAGATGACTAGAAAACACAAAAACAGGCAAAAAAAAAAAAACCCATAAAATCATCCATCATAAATCTCACTTCTCAAACTATCTGTCTCCACAACATCTGAACATGCAACATGCTCACCTCCGCAAATGCTACGAGGAGGGTTGCTTGATATCCCACCACTTGGCCAAGGACCCCACAATCCTTCACAAAGCAACACAGGTGGGGGGTGGGGTGGGAGTGAATCTTCAGTCCTAATAAAAGTGACCCTCCCATTAAAAAAAAAAAAAAAAAGACAAAGCAACACAGGAACTACAGAAATGTGTGGGCACCTCAGCACTCCCTTGAGTACCTTTTTAGACATATATGCTATCGTATTTCCCATTTTTGGTCACCATGAGGGCTTACAAAAACCTATTTTAAAAATCTCACTGTGTGATTTCTTAAAAAACTGGAAATAGAACTACCATATGACCCAGCAATACCACTTCTGGGCATACACACTGAGGAATCCAGATCTGAAAGAGACACGTGCACCCCAGTGTTCATCGCAGCACTGTTTATAATAGCCAGGACATGGAAGCAACCTAGATGCCCATCAGCAGATGAATGGATAAGGAAGCTGTGGTACATATACACCATGGAATATTACTCAGCCGTTAAAAAGAATTCATTTGAATCAGTTCTAATGAGATGGATGAAACTGGAGCCCATTATACAGAGTGAAGTAAGCCAGAAAGATAAAGAACATTACAGCATACTAACACATATATACGGAATTTAGAAAGATGGTAACGATGGCCCTATATGCAGGGCAGAAGAAGAGACGCAGAAATACAGAACAGTTTTGAATGTGGGAGAAGGTGAGGGTGGGATGTTTCGAAAGAACAGCATGTATATTATCTGTGGTGAAACAGACCACCAGCCCAGGTGGGAGGTATGAGTCAAGTGCTCGGGCCTGGTGGGCTGGGAACACCCAGAGGAATCGGGTGGAAAGGGAGGTGGGATGGGGGACCGGGATGGGGAATACGTGTAACTCTATGGCTGATTCATATCAATGTATGACAAAACCCACTGAAAAATTAAAAAAAAAAAGAAAAAAAAAAATCTCACTGTGACTTCCAGGAACTCCAGTGCAAGCCTGGAAAGCTGCCTGCTAACTGATTTCACAAAGCGAGGTGGGCAGGGCAGGAAGAACCCCTTTAGAGCCTCAACTCATAGCAGTGTCCCTCAATAAACTGCTCTAGAACCACTTAACTCCAAACAGAATTCAACTGAAACTCTTCACATACTAATGCATGAGCACTGCTACTGCAGTAAAACAAAAAAAGAGAAGGCAGGCTTTTAAACGGATCCCACCCCCCTTCCCCGCCCCAGAAAAAAGTCTGGAATGAAAGGCACAAGATATAGGGGCACGTTCCTGCTGAGACAAAACAAAAAGCTGAAACAAATCTGGAGTTTGAACACTCTAAATTTGTCTGTGGGATCATCTAGCTACATCCAAGTGACTGAAAAATGGGAAATTTAAATGGCCTTAAGGTTGAAAATCAGACTCCACTGTTGTCATTTCCTGGCTAAAACCTCGCTGAGGCCCACAGATGAGCTCCCCTCAACAGTGGACAAGACACCCACGACCATCAAAGCTGAGCCCACTGCATCCGAGTCATCAGTAACCTGTGAGGACCAAGCCCAGCTCTCCTTCCCCTCTCTTTACTGGTCACTGGTCTGCCTGTTGCTTGCATCCTGGGCTCTCCCTTCAGTCAAGTCCTTCACGAGCTTCTACAAGCCCTTCATCAGGTCAGTTCAGTTCAATCACTAAAGTCATGTCCAACTCTTTGCGATCCCATGGACTGCAGTATGCCAGGCTTATCTGTCCATCACCAACTCCTGGAGCTTATTCAAACTCATTTCCATCGAGTCGGGTGATGCCATCCAACAATCTCATACCCTGTTGTCCCCTTCTCCTCCCACCTTCAATCTTTGCCAGCATAAGGGTCTTTTCCAATGAGTCAGTTCTTCGCATGAGGTGGCCAAAGTACTGGAGTTTCAGCTTCAGCATCACTCCTTCCAATGAACACCCAGGACTGATCTCCTTGCAGTCCAAGGGACTCTCAAGAGTATTCTTCAACACCACAGTCCAAAAGCATCAATTCTTCAGCACTCAGCTTTCTTTACAGTTCAACTCTCATACCCATACATGACTACTGGAAAAACCATAGCTTTGACTAGATGGACCTTTGTTGGCAAAGTAATGTCTTTTCTGAACCATAAACCAGGTCACATCACTGCCCAGCCCAGCCCAAGCCTTTTCTATGGCTTCTCACTTGATCAAGAAAGTCTCGTGGCCTCCACACGCATGGCTCTAGTCTTGTGTTCTCAATAAGCCAGAACTGTTCCCAAGAGGGAGAAAATTAGTTGGTCAGAAAAAATTTTAAATTTTACGTATAAAGCACAAATACAATATACAAACAGCTATCTGTAGTGCTAAAATTTCACTGAATGGGACAGTTGAGGGCTTCAATCAGACAAAAATGGGGGGAAAGAAGGATGAGAACCCTCAGTTCACTCAATTCCAGCCACAATCCCTTCCTTGCTGTAAATGGTACTCCTCAGCTTGAACAGGGCTCACCTTCAACCTCTAACCTCCCAAGCCTCCTCCTCCTGTCATTCTTATCAGCTCAAGAGCCACCAACTCCTCAGGAAAACCTCCAGGGCTGTCCTGGCTAAGTGGACAAACCCGCCTCCTCCCACCGCCCCCAGTGATGTGGATCCCAGCTGCAGCCCCAGCACCAGCAAGGCCACACCACATGTTCAATAACACTGCTCACCTGCACTAATAACGACCACGCATGAGGGAACAGAACACCATGGAGAGAACACTCATCAAGACAGTGGATACTGGGAAAGTGACCTGTGACCAAGGACATTCCAATGTTTCAAAGAGCAAACTACTCAGTCCTTGGGTATACAACATACATGTAATTATTTACTACCTTAAGAGACAGACTGCAAGGAGATCCAACCAGTCCATCCTAAAGGAGACAAGTCCTGGGTGTTCATTGGAAGGACTGATGCTGAAGCTGAAACTCCAATACTTTGGCCACCTCATGCGAAGAGTTGACTCATTGGAAAAGACCCTGATGCTCAGAGGGATTGGGGGCAGGAGGAGAAGGGGACGACAGAGGATGAGATGGCTGGATGGCATCACCGACTCAATGGGCATGAGTTTCGGTAAGCTCTGGGAGTTGGTGATGGACAGAGAGGCCTGGCATGCTGTGATTCATGTGGTCGCAAAGAGTTGGACACGACTGAGCGACTGAACTGAAGAGACAGAAAATTTTTAATTAAAAAAGTCATTTCACTGTTATAAAATGTTCAATTTATATAATAACTCATTGAATAACAAACTGTAATCCTTTGGGAATGAACACAAGTGTTTCTAAACATTTTATTAATTTTATGCAAAACTTAAAATATAGCTTAGGGACTCCACCCTTTTGGTTTATAAATGAAGTATATCTCCCCCTCCAGTATTTCCAAGTAATATCAGATTTTAAATTCAAAGTGAAACTTTAATATCAACAGCAGAGAGGGGAAGGATTCTTCTAGAATAAAGAATTCCCAGTTCTTCCTACTCTTGCTATTTAAGAGGTGAAATTCAAGTCAAGCACACCACTGTGAATAATGTTCACTCTTGTCACTGAAGAAGTACGATTTTTTAAAAAATGGAAGATTTCTGAACTTGAGTTACATGCTCTCCTCTATCACAAAGAATACACTGACCCATTAGCTCTCCCCAGTTCCATCATATAATTTCTCTTCCTAGACTTTTACCATCACCTGCAAAGATGCCATTATTTCCTATCAACATTTGCAAAGATGCCATTATTTCCTATGCCCTTGGCTAAAGACTGCTGGCGGTAATGTTGTCACTGTCCACAGTAAGGACAGGCAGCATCTGGAAAAAAACGTTAAAAACACACATACCTTGGCTTCCCTGGTGGCTCAGTGGTAAAGAATCTGCCTGCCAATGCAGGAAACATGGGTTCATTCCCTGATCTGGGAAGATACCACATGCCACAAATCAACTAAGTCCCTGCGCCACAACTATTGAGCCTGTGTTCTCTATTGAAGCCCACGCCCTAGAGCCCATACTGTTCAAGAAAAGTCACCACAATGAGGAGTCCAAGCACCACAACTAGAGAAAAAAGCCCACGTAGCAACAAAGACCCAGCACAATCAAAAGAAAAAAAAGAAGACCCCAAAACCACACACACCCAATGATCAAGTGATTCGCCTAGTAGAAATTTTATCCTACACAGTCTCTATTCTGTGTACCCAACAACATGCTACAGAGCATATAACGGGGGGAAAAAAGAATCAATGAAACAGTCCCCAAAAGATCTGGTACACATACCTATGACCTACCAATTAAGTATAAGACGAGTGAAGGATCATTTAGAAAACTGAAAATAGAATACTGTGAGATGATTAATAGAAGTGTATAGTGTACTTGTATACGTATTATGTTTAGAATGTAAACAAACATGACTGTGAATGCACAAAACCTTCCAGATGGATGCACAAGAAACTGTAACCATGGCTGCTCCTGGACAAGGAAGCTGGGTGATGTGTAGACAGCAGCAAGGTTTCACTGTGCACCAATCTGCATCTCCATGTTTGTGTATTAGATGCATACTATTCAAAAAACTCAAAATACACAGGACCACGCATGGCTGATGGATTAGTTTATGCATCAATAGTTTTTGAAGGCCTCTTGATGTTTATGAGATGTTAACGCTTTCTAATACACAGTGGTGTGACAAAGAACAACTTCCAGGTCTCCAAGAAGGACCTGAATGCCGCTACAGTACACAGCCTGCACTAAACAGGGCTTATTTCACCTCTGGTTTCCACACTGTCTAATGCTGGCCATTAACCAAGTATGAATTAAGTAAGTCATTTAAATGTGCATTTCTAATGAATACAATGGCAGTATTCTCGAGCCTTAAAGGTTTAGCTGTATTCCACTGTAAGACTCAGTTCACCAAAGCCTTCAAGTTCAACCTAAACATCCAGAGATGTGTAAAGGGTGTATCAGCCCCTAAACATCAGCCCATAAACTATATACATGTGTACTGGTCAACTATCTGCTTCACACTTTATCAATTGGTGCTCACTCTGTTGATGACTGTCAGAATTCTCAAGCCAAGATAATTTCCTAAGCTGAATGATTTTCCATACTCAGCACCCTTTCTAGATGTCACAAGAACTTGAAGAGCTCCATCCTGACCTCACTGCTCTGTTCCTGCAAGTTGGTGGCACCAAAATGGTATACCGGATTTGGGCCTCAAAACCAGTCAATCTTGCCTTTCTTTCACATAATCTCCCCAACATTCAGTTAACCACCACCTTCTGACCATTCTGTAATTCACTGATATATCTTGATTTGATTTCTACTTTTACTCTCCAATCCTTTTCCTGATCTCAACAGGCTGTCTGGCCTGCAGTCTGAGTTTAATCAAAGTGGTTCTTCCACAAGCCAGGTAACCTTTATGAAATACGAATCTCAGGACTTACTCTCTTGCCAATACACTCCTTGTGGTTATCACGGAGTAAGAGCTGACTAGTTTTCCAGTCTCACTTTGGCTAACTACTCACTTCATACACCTTTATTCATACCGAATCCTCTTTGATACCACCTGCTCCTGAAACAAGATGCAACTCACCCTGGAGACAATACTGGGACATCTCTACCTCCCCAAACCTTGGACACACTCATGAAGTACTCCCCCCTTATGTTTTGAAGGGTCCTCTAACCCTCCTGCCCTGAACAAAAACATTCCCTTCTCATTCATAGTATGCAAATCCTTCCCAACTAGTTTATCTTATTTCCATCTCTCTTCTCCAAACTCCCTGTAACAATTCTGAACAGGTTTCACATGCACTGTACAAGTCACCAAGTGTCCCCAGCACTGCCACTGAACTGTTGCGCACAGCAGGTGATTATTTCACATGAGCACACACTCTAATAAGCCCAGCACAACAAGGTGCACTCTTTTCTGATAAGACTCCAAGACTTATTGTGTATTCACACATGCTCTCTTGAATCCTCCCTTCTTCTGCTTCCCAATTCATGCAGATATGACCAATCTCAACCCTGCTGCTGTTCACGAGCAGTCCCTGCACCACACTTTAGTTCCTGTGCTGTACTCGAACCCAAGAGTTGAAGTTGCTCCAGAACATGAACACCTTGTGTCCACCCCACACGGGCTCCTTGGCCTTAAAGGAAGCAAACACTTTCTGTATGGAGCTAACAGACCTTCTTCAGAACCAATGATTCAGAATTACCAGCCACTTCTAGTGAATACCTAGGCTTTATCCACATCTAACAATGTGATACCTTACAATTCATTTGTGGGCCCTAAACGGTTTTTAAAGAATCATTTATTTCATTGAAAAATACAGTATTAGAAAAAAAATATATATATATAGTATTAGCATATATCCAAGTATCATGACAGCAATAAAATGTCTACATTAAATTAGCATTTTAATACCTACATCATGTGATAAAATTCATTTAAAGAAAAAAAAGCAAAATTCACTGTAGCACTAGCACCCATGCTGAGTGTACATGCGCTCACACACCATCCAAAAGAAAAGAACTAGTAAGGGACAAACTGGAAGAGAATTGTAGTTAACGGTCACGATGAACTGTCCAGGGTTCACTTAATGCTGATCTTGCCAAGCACATGCCAAGAGGAACACATGGATCCAGAAGAGCCCTGGAGTGCCAAGGGGCCCATGGCTGCTACGGCTGTTCTGACAGCTTGGGGGGGAGCAGACAAGGCCAGCCTCAAGATGGAGCCACGTAAAGACGCTGATGAGGAGCAAGGGAAACTGAGGAAATGTTCAAGATAAAGGGCACTGGGAAAATTTTATGAAAAACTGAAACAGTCCAAACACCTAATTAATTGGTCTTAAAAAACAATTCTCTTTCGATACTAGTAAGTATAAAGGCAGGAAATTGAACCATAATTCAAATAAATGTAATAAAACATATTTGTATTTCAAATACTACATATTCACTATATATATATAAAAATTAAACATCTAACTCAATTTGATTGTATTTATTTGACCTTCCTTAGAAGTTAGGACAATATACACACAACTGTAACATGCTGATTTTTACCTGAAATGGCACTATATTGTAAACTAGAAAAAAATTTTGATCCTCTCCAACTGCATTTACCTCCCAACTTTTCAGCAGCTCTCACGTCAGAGAGCAAAGAAATCTCAAAACAGAAAACTGCTGCTTGCAGGTCCCCAGACTGTGGCACCCCACCCACCCTTCATACACTGCCCACATTCATCTGTCTTCACCATAAAGCACCTAGTGAGAAGACTTACAGAAGCCAAAATGCAGGGACTAAGCATTATCACTATACAGTTAAGTTTACTATATAATCTAGAAACATTTCAAAACACCATTTCAAAGACAACCCAGAAAAGCAAACAATGACCAAAAGTAATTTTTAAAATCCCCAGAATCCATCCAATTGAACAATAATAAATGTTCACAATAACGGAAGCAAACAAGTGAAAACAGGGTGCAGTGAAAGGGAGCCGGCAGCCTTAATCAGGGTATGGAATAATGACTCACCCCTGAATAAGAATTAAAACACAAAAGACCAAAAAAGAAGTTTCTTCAAATTGCATATTACATGCTTTTTCTCCTCCCAATATCTGTACAAACTAATATCTCAATCTCTTTTTTGATACAGCACCCAACTTACTAAACAAAGCCTGAGAGGAACAACTATTCCCTTCAAAACAGAGCATTATTGAACTATTTCTCCTGTAAACCATAACCACGGAGCCACCTTACAGTTGTCACTGGAGGAATTATCACCATCAAGATCTCTGTCCACTGGAACACACATGACGATCACGCTCCCTGATAAGCTGTTCTGGCCCACTTGTCCCCTTCTCTCCAGGGGATACCAATGCCACGAAAACAAGAATGGAAACTTAAACCAGAAGCCTTTGGTTGACACTCAATTAGAGAACACCAGACTCTCCTGGAGAGGACAATGGCATCTTGCTGCCCTTTTTCATGAATGCCTGGGGCTCCTCCAGCACCAACCTCCACTGCATGGGACTCAGCCACTCACAAAACTGCAGAGAGCCTTTTTAAGTTAAAACTC
Source organism: Muntiacus reevesi (assembly GCF_963930625.1). Taxonomy (NCBI): domain Eukaryota; kingdom Metazoa; phylum Chordata; class Mammalia; order Artiodactyla; family Cervidae; genus Muntiacus; species Muntiacus reevesi. The sequence goes on along the minus strand of NC_089259.1, from coordinate 34,270,996 downwards.
GTACCAGCAACCTCACCTACCCAGGCTCCCTCCGTCCATCGGGAATCACTCCCTTTACATTCTCCCTTCTTTCCCAGCTCCTCACTCTTTCTTTTTAGACATATTTCTACAGATGCATGTAAGGGCATATAGTCTCCCAAACTCTATTACACACGGGGCTTTGCTCAAAGTTCTGTCTGCTCTTCTTGCTCTAACTCCCCACTGTGGTGACAGCTAAGAACTTGTCAGTTCTCACCACGTTTCTCTCACCATTCACCAGACTCCAAGCCTACAGCAGGCAGAGACCAAGTCTGTTTTCTTCATTATTTACACACAGGCTAAGACAAAAGCTGCTTAAAAACTGTCTACTGAATGAACAAGCAACTTGGGAGTCTCATCCACACACATGAGCTGCAAACTCTCAAGTCTATGCCATTTCCTCCTGGATATCTCCTCAGACCAGTCCAAGAAATAGAAGTGCCAACTGTGCCATGATACTGGGAACACTGATACAAGATAAGTAAAAGGCAGGTACAACAGACAAACAAGCCCCACATGCTGACGAGGTGACAGGAATGAGAGAGGTGGTCTAGTTCTGTGGGGAAAGGATCCTCGTCAGAGACCCAGGGAGACAGGAGCCATCTCAGGGCTCAGTGAGCAAGGGCAGAAGGACGGCGGGATAGAAACACGAGAGCAGGTCAAATAATGCCCGTGGCCGACAAGACAGCAGGGGCTCTGTTAAGACAGAACTACTGCATCTGGCACAGGGTAGGAGCCTTTTAGAAGGAAGCACAGAACATTATATGGAGAATAACTGCAAGGACAGTAAAAGCAGGACCAGCCTGAAGTGTACTAAGTCACCTTCAGTGATAAAGGACAAGGCTTTTCGAGGTCAGAGAAGCTTTATAGTCTTTAAAATCCCAACAAACCACTGTAGGAACTCAAATCCAAAATATTACAAAACTCAGTGGACAGCCATTCTCTCCCTCAAGCAGCTAAAGCCAATGCCCAGTCCTGAGCACTTACCTTCCATGTCTCAGCTAACATCACCACTGGCCCAGCACTCAGACCAGATGCCACAAGGTCACCAGCACCCTAACTTCCTGCTCCCACCAGATCACTGCAGTCGGCCCTGGGCAAGCGCAGGAGGGTGGTTCCAGTACCCCCTCAAGACACCAAAATCTACTATAATATGGCAAAGCATTTGAATATAAACCATGTTCATCCTCCTATATGGTAAATAACTTTAGATCACTTACAATACCAACTATAATGTAAATGTTATGTAAATAGTTGCCTATGACAAATTCAAGTTTCAATTTTTGGAACTTTCTGGAATTCCCTACCCCCCCACCCTCACCCCCCATCTTTTCAATCAACTGTTAGTTGAACCTGTGAATACAGAATCCAGGGACACAAGGGCCGACTGTGGTCTCAAATCACACTCTATGTGTAAAATACTTGGCTGGAATCTAACAACCCTCAAAAATACTAAAGATCCTTTCAAGGAGCATGTGTAGCTGGGGAGGGGGGTAGGGAATCAATGGTCTATGTGGTCCCCTGGCTTTCCATTTATGACCTAGCCTCTCCTGTACTGACACCCCCTCACCTCAAACTCAAAACTTAGCAACCTTTACTTCTTCTCCACCCTGAATCCTGGCCCTGGACAGCTCCTTGTTAACTGCTCACTGCCCCAGAGTCCTCTCTCCAGCTCCCACCTAAAAATCTACCCTGGGCAAATACTTACTCACCTTTAAGTCCTGCTCAAAAGTGATCACCTTAGTGAAGTCTTCCCAACATGAGTGGATATTCGCTTCTGGGTTTCCAGAGCACTTCCTAATTGTTTCATTACTACCAACTGGCCTAATAGTTTGCTTAATCCCAAGAGGGCAAGTGCCATATTTTGTTCATTTTTGTATTCTCATTAGTGAATACACAGTCTGTCTTACAGTTGGTGTCATTCATCCACTAAACATTTAGTAAGGACTTGCCAGGAACTGAAAATATATCACTAATTGACAGATAAAGTCCCTAACTTTCTCAGAACTGACATCCTAGATTAAATGGAGTAAATAAATGAAGAAAATTTCATAAAGTTTTAGGAGAAATCTTACATGACAAAGCGTCTTCAGGAGTTAAGAGTAAATATTTTATAAAGAAGGTATCAGGGTAGATAATATACAAAAGTAAAGGGAGTAAAATGTGTATCACTACTTCCTGAGAACTGGGAGCTCAGCCGCACTGGCCACTCCTGCACAAACACCAACTGATCATACAGGAATGCTGTCCCACCCTTACACCTCATGGTGAGCATACACTCAGCAAACCCTCAACCTCAAGTTATTCTTTCTAAAAGATAAAAATAAACAGATTCATAACTACAGACCATGTAACAGGATTCAAGGATTACAATCATGTAAGGAAAATAACAAAATTTGACAGTTACTATCCTAGATGAGCATTTCCCATAAGAAAAATAATGCAAACAACAAAAGAAATTCTAAATGTCATAAAAGCAACACTGAAGGGGTAAAAAAGCAGCAGATGAAATTAGCTTCATAGTATGCTTTATTTAACTGAATATATCCAAAATATCACCAATCAGACAGTTTATTCTTTCTTCATACTAAGTCTCTGCAATTTTGTGTATATTTTACACATCTACTTCAAATGGCAAATTTTCTTCAATACTTATATATTAGGTTTCATTAAACTTAAGATGCAGAAGTAAATTCACATATCCAAATTATCCAAATATGCTTACTACTGCATTGATAACCGAATTTAAGTTAATTATAATGCAATTAAAACCCAGTCCCAGCCTCACCAGTCCTGTTCCAAAGATTCGGCAGCAACCTGTGGCCGCCACAGGGGACAGTGCGGCTCCCACAGTGGATGGACTGTGCCACTTCCTCGACCACAACTCTGTTTCATCAGTACAGACTACATTTAAGAGGGTTCTGTCCCTTTATTTCCTGAGATGGTCATTTCCAGTCTCCTTGTCTAATAAAACAGCTATCATTTTCTCTAGTCATCTCAACCATCTGTCACTGAGTGTCTTCGGATCTAGAATGCAAATGCCAGGGAGCTGAGGGCAGGAGTGCCTTCAGCACAGCTGTCTCTGCAGTACCCAGGCTGCAGGACACTACTGCCAATATCCAACTGCTGAAACCAGTCTTGTTTACATGTTGCTAAATTATTTAGTATGTGTATTATATGGATATGACCTAGAAAAAAAAAAGGACGACTAGGTATGTTGTGTCAGGCAGTGTTCTTCCATATTGTTCAACTAATTACAAGATAATTCAAATTATCAGATCTGTATTTTTAACCCAGAGAAATCATCCAGTCATTGTCTAAAAGATCATAATGTGAATAACTTGGCTTACCTTATCTCTAACACTTGAAGCACAAACACTAGGATATATATTTAGTCTTCCTGAAATATAAACACATTACATTGCAAAGCAGAAATTAAGAATCTGAATAGGTATTTTCTATATTGTACTTCACAGCCCCCCAATTTGGAACACGTCATTTTCCAAGAACTTCTGATCTTCCTCCTACATATAATTTACAAGATTTAATGGCTCAAGATAAAGGCCCATTAAGCATAATATACAGTTAACAAGCAAAAAAACAAGGTCTCTTAAATTTTCCTAATAAACCATTATGCATATATCATAAAGCATCTGCCTAGTGTGGGAGACCTGGGTTCAATCCCTGGGTCAGGAAGATTTCCTGGAGAAGGAAATGGCAACCCATTCCAGTATTCTTGCCTGGAAAATCCCACGGACGGAGGAACCTGGCAGGCTAAAGGCCATGGGGTCGCAAAGAGTCAGACACGACTGAGCGACATCACTTTCATTTTCAAGGACTGCCAGCCACAGGGCTTCAAGTCAAATCTTGGCTGAAGAAAACGAGCAATAAACATTTACACAGGTAAAACAAATGTATCTAGAAATCTATCCATATAAATTTGCTTTAAAAGATGGATGAAACAAAGCTTTCCTCTCATTGACCTTCATGAGAATTTCTGTTTGAAAAACAGGTTAACAAGCCACCCTAGGATAGGAGTTGAGCCTTTTAAGTTCTGGACTGCCAAGGAGCAAGGAATCTGACTCCTTAATGGGGTCTGTGGATATGAGGGCTTCCTAGACCACAGTTAACACTCCTTCCTGGAGCCACACCCATTTCTGGCTTACACACACACATAAAAAGCTTGGTTGAAGTGAATTTCTGGTATCAGGGTTATTAGTCTGGAGGGAAGCAGGACAGAGAGGCACTCAGGAGACAGCTGGACTACATGAAGAAACAAGTCTCCACACTTGTTTTCTACGCACAGATATTCTTAATTAACATATACCACAATGTTCTAGAAACTATATTCCAAGATATTTAGAAGGCTGCAAACCAGGCGATTATTTCTTTGCACTAACATAGTCACAATTGTTTGGAAGAAAACTACTGTTAATATATTAACTATGTGCTATCATTATGAACCAGTTTGATTATTTCAACATACTATATAATTTTAAACAGATTTTTAAATCACATATTTATGTAGCATACATCACTGTAAGGTCTCACAAAGCAGGTTGTAACTCTTATCTTAAAATTACGTAACAATTCTCATTTACTAAACTTCCAGATGGGTATCACTAAATGTGTAATAAGAATTGAAGCTGCAAAGCAAAAGAAATTACATTTACTAAATACATGCATGGTCTGAGAAAAAATAATTTATCAAAACTTTATCCTCAATCTGGAAAAGCAAAAGATGAGCTCACTTACAAAAGCCATCATTTCATCAAAATAGTATCATTCTACTCATATTCACCAGGATGAGAAGCTAATATCAGCAGTTTTCTAGAACCTTCACTGGTCATCTGGCACAAGCACATTCAAATACACTGGCACAAAAACAAATTATTACACTGTTTCAACCTCATACTGGTAAGGATGGTTGAGAATCAGTTAAGTAAAAAAACTTTACATTTTCAAAGTGTGTATTTCTCTATACGCCCTCTTCACTTGAACTAACTAGGTTTATGAACACACACACAAGAAAATCCTACTTCAAAAAGAGTATTATGTTTAAGACTCAGCATTCAATAGCCAAGCCATAGCCTGATAAGAATAACAGACTTTTTGCAGTTCTTGCCAGTTGGCAGAACCTGAGAAAGCTTGAGAGTGTTTTAGTTTCTCATAATGATTGGCTAAGGGTTCTACTCAACATACAATGTACCAGGACAATCCTCTATGCCACCACCACCAAAAAACACCAACCAAAAGAGTTTCTGTGCCTCTTCAGAGGAACACTTTAGAACAGAGGTTTTAAAGTGGGGTCCCCAGACCCAACATATGGGTATCACCTGGGAACTTGTTACAAATGCCTGCTGTTTAGCCCCACCTGAGACCTGCTGAATCACAAACTCTGGAGTGGGGCCCAGAAGTCTGTTTTACTGAAACTCCAGGTGATTCCGGTGCATTATTAGCCTGAGAGCCATCAAGTCAGAGGGACATCCACGACTACTGTAATTTATAGCAGGGATTTTTTTCCCCCACTGTTGTATCTCAGTGCTGGAGATGGGTCCAAAATACAAGAGGACCTCTCAATACATAACTGGTACAACAAATATAGTGAAATTCTCAATGACAGCGCTCCCATAAACTTTTTTTCTTGTCATAAAATCATATATTTGTATTAGATACCACACCATTTATCTCAACCCAGTTTGCTCAGTTTGCTAAACTATTGGCTCCATAGTTATTCTGTTTAAAATATTCTAACCACAGGCATAAAAATGTAAATATTTTAACCAATTCAAAGAATGAACATTATAGATTAAATAACCAGAGCAAGTTATTACTGTTTATAATACTAAAAAGGTCAGAAATTATTAAGAGAATCACTATGTGAAGTTGTTTAACATCTTTTTAGTACATAAAGAGAGAAAAAAACTCACACTTGTAAATCTAAGCAATGTATCATAGTTGATATTAATTTACATTATCTAAATTAAAACATACCTTGAGGAGAAATTAACTAAAATCATCCTGGCAAAATGTACAATGAAATAAGATGGTTTCTCTATTCTTATGTATTAGATAATATGAATAATTTGCAAAAAATAAAATTTTAAACAAGCATACAAAAATAAAAATGTACATAACTTGCACAGAACATGGCAAGGATAAACATACACAAAGCTTCATTCGCAGAAGCCTGGTTCAATGACACTTCGCAAAAAAGACGTCAGAACTCAAAGAATGTTTCTTAAAGATCCACTGACAAATATGACATGAAACATTATAGATTCCTATGGATTTTTATATTATTTCATATATATAGTCTACCTTAAACTGAGATCTATAACACATAATAAAAATGAACTTGATTCTGTAGTGACAATTTCAGAGCTAGAAACAAATTCCAGGTATAAACATCAATTCCAAAACCTTCAACATGCCATTTAAGACATATCGTGCACTTACATTATTACGGAACCAATCAACACAGGGCCCTTGTATTTAATGAGTAAATTAAAATCATTTATTTTTTATCCTTTTTAAAAATTTAAAGAAAATTTAGAAAGAAAAATTCACGTATTCAAACTATATACACTTCATTCTACCTAATCCTAACAATTCAAGTCAATTTTTACACAGAAGTGAACTGCGTGAAACTTGACATTTTACTTAGAAGCAATACCATCTCTTTTGAAATTCACTGCTTTAATTCGGGATGACAAATTGTAATTTTAATGAAGATTTTTAAATGAACAGTCAACAAAATCTGAATAGAGGAGTTAGTAGTTACAACACTGATTTAAGCTATAATACAATACTTGAAAAAGAATTTTTTAAAATACGCATTACAAACTCTGGCTACATTACTCTAAGAAATGTGATGTTCTTCATTTAGAAAATGAAAGTTTCTCATATTGAAAGTATCACACAAAAAAAGTACACAATGCTAATCCCACCAGGTGAATAAAAATATACCCTAATAATAGGTTTCAACCAAAAGGAATCCTTAAAGATATTTATAACCTAAACATGATTTTATAGAAAAAGACAAAAGGTCAAATAATATTCCCAAGGTAACACAGCACTTGGACCTTTAAATAAAGATTCAAACTTCAATCAGTAATAACGTTATTCAGTAATCAAGACCCTTTGAAACAAATACCCTTTCAAGATATTTTTTCCTATACTCAGAAGATAGTGCTATTGATTTAAAAAGAACTAATGTAATACACAACACATAATCCTGATTTTAAAGATCAGAAAACTTTTTAAAAAATCAGATTCTATAAAAATAGTGAAATTCTTCACCATTTTCCCAGAGTGACATTCTACAAATTACTTAACCACATTCAACCAGGAAACTGTACGCAGACTTCATTATACACACCGGAGAAAACCAGTATCTTATACTACTACATTTTCCTTTTTTAAAAAATTTAGTAATGAAGAATACTGGAAAGGAAACAATGCTCTTGAAAAATATAAAACTACTGTTAATTTATTTAACCATTATTTGTTTACAATGAAATAACCCATGCTGGGCTACATATACCACTTAAGAGATGGCCTGGCTACTTACTCTGAAGTAGCCCCTACCCTGACCCCAGGAGTTCTTGTGGAGGAGCATCTAACCAACTAGGAAGTAAAAGGGCAACATTTACAATGGTGAAATCTAGGAGTCAGGAATGTGCCTTGTTCTTGAAAGGAAGTCTGACTTTAAAATCACTGTTATGCTCTCAAATTTCAGGAATATAGTTAAACATATTACTACATATTATAACAAAACATACCAAAAAACCCACATTTAAGTATCATACTACTCCCTAGTAAAGTGTCTTTTTCATTTCTGACTAGCACCATTTGACACTAAATATCAAAAATTTTTAAGGTTTAAAGACACATTTATCACATTCTTCCACAAACCATCTCCATTCAATCACACATTTATGTTCTCTCATTCATAATCTAATTTGTAATTATAAACCCACCCCCAATCATTAATGACTATTAATTCATTGTAACATTTAGCAGTTATTATAGAGTTTACACATAACACCAACTTTCTGAAACTTGTATGTTCGACAAGTACATTTCTGAATAAAATGTGATAGCATAATTTCAATTAGTATTTGAGAAACAAAATCCAATTCAGATACTGTCAATGTTGATCACTGTTCTATTAAATGGCAATTCTAGATAAAACAAATATTTCCCCCACACTACTGATACTGTAGGATTCAAAACAAGTATTTATTTATTTATTTTTTGTTCACGTCAGACAGGTAATGTGCCTATGTCGTAACAAGGTTTAGAGGGAGGCACATGTCACGCAGCAGCGTGAACACCCAATCATCATGCTCATGAACTACAAAAGGATCTCAAAACAAGTATTTAATATCTTCCAATGAATGCTCAGCACTGATTTTAAGCATAAAAAATCCCAAAACTCAAAAATAACAAATAGAGTTTTAAGAAATACAAGTGAACCGACAGCTTTTAAAAAAACAGAATCTGTCAAGAAGAAAATGAATACATTCATTCTCAAAATAAAAACGGAGAAATTAACAAAATACATTATTAAAATAAAACAATTAGGAAAATGGGATATTCGCTTTATTTTGTGCATGTTAATAACAGCATATGAAACCTAAATCATGCAGACTTTAAATGCAGTGTTTCAAATCATTACACAAAAAGAAACATGTTATTGTGATGTTATACTACTAATAATGTTTCATATTATCTTTTTAAGAAAAGAATCATGGGAGTATGGATGACAAAATCACACTTATTTAGAAAAGCTAACACTATTCTTTATTTTTATATCTACAAGTTTTAAGAAAATGGCATTCAAATGTCTTCCTTGGTATACTTTTCCACAAGGAAAAATAATGACTGAGCCACAAACTTGTTTAACTGGACAAAAACACTAAAAACTTGAGTAACTAGGAGTTCACAGATGCTCCAACTTGACTCACTCAGAAGCTTACTGTTCCCAGGGTAAACTTGGTAAGAACTGGAACAAGGACTTTCTCGATGAAGGGAAAAAGTTGTGTAGAGCTCTGTTCTTGGAGCCAGAATGAGCCGGACACTAGAATGTTCAGATTAGGGCATCTCTTTGTGCAATGCTTTCAAATGTTCTTGAATGAATCGTACAGAATTTCACAGTCTTGGCCAAAGTTAGCTTGGTATTAACATCAAGGACAAAGTTTCTCCCAATCTTAATTCAGTTTTGAAGCAAAATACAATACTAAAAATTACCTAAAGATTTTAGGAATAAAAATACAGATGACGGGAAAGGTATATTCAGGTGCAGCAGATATCACTTAAAAATTATAGCTGACGTTACAACTCCCCACACTGCAATTAATGTCACAAATCATAACAAATTACACCCCTTGCCAACTCACATTCACAGAAAATGTGATGAGAATAGTCTATTATTTTATAATCTCCTTATCATGTTTTCAAAGATTTGCCAAAAACAATAGAATGTCGAAAATTTTGGAAAATAATTCCATCCATATTGTGTCTAAAAAAATAGAACAAAATAGTACATAAGAAAACTCTGATACAAAAGCATGCATCTCAAGCATGCCTTATACTCAACTGCTTTTATGCAATCTTAAGTAACCAAACTTCTTTCAAAGGATGCCTTCCAGCAAAAACAGAAACCACGCCTGGGTAATATTTACATACTGTTCACTTTTTTAAAGCACATTGTTCTTCAGAAAAATACTAAAAGCATGGTACAGTAACACACTGAAATGTTACGTGAGAAGTAACTGTGCTACAACCAATGCCTGACGCCTTAGATTTGTGGCTTAAATACATGATTCCTCAAATGTAATTTTAAGTTAAACATGGCTAACATAAAAATTTAACTATAATGAAAACTCTGTTTTGAAATAAAAATCCTAATGTGATGTTTCTCCATACTATTGAAAATCAATCTTTAAAACATAATTGACAGGAAAGAGATCTAATCTGACTGCCGTAACACTCGCCACATGAACCGTATTTCTAGGAGAGAAGCACACCTCACCTGTCCGACGGCATAGCCTCCTGAACATTCACGGCCCTGCAGTCGGGCTACCTTGAACATTTCTGGAAACAAACATGCTCAAGAAATGCCCAATTTCTTTTAAACACCACAGCAAATTCCCAACTAACATCCTAGCTAACGCTATTTATTGATTTTAAAGAAAATTTAAAGAGTAAGATCTAGATATTGACACCAAATAAATAACAGCCGATAAGATTAAAAATAGATATTTTATAAGCACAAGAGATTTGCCTTCAAACATTTTTTTTTCAAGATTCAAAAGATTTATTTGGAAAACTCAGCACAAGACAAAGATATCCTTAATATTCCTCCTCAGAATATTTGAATATTCAGAATCTGTATGAAATGTAGACAGCAACTCTGATTTCACAGGACATCAATGGTGCATACAGGTATAATCCCCACACCCTCCCTCCCCCGCGTGCTACTCTGTCTGCCCCTTACTGACATCAGTTTTCACTAAGCTATATTCAGGGCAACTTGCACAAACTAAAAAGCAGAAAATCATTGTCATTTGTAAATGGCTGGGGTTAGTTAAAGCAATCACAAGTATTACCATTACAGCAAAATTTAATAAAACTGTAAGAGAATACCACTAATAACAGTTTAAAATTATCCAAGATGATTTCTTTATTGAGATTAACTACACAGAATTCACAGTACTGTGGCATACTTATATTTAGCTAAAGTCACAAACACATTTGAACATTCACAATGATGAGTATCATCATTACCATTCTAATCTACAAAGCTTATGAATAAAGAAAAATACAAAAACTTCAAGTATTTAAAAAAAAATTTTAAGTCTACATACAATAACAATAAACTTTTATTCTAGGTAACAGGTAAAAGTTATTTTTCTCCTCTAAACAGTCATGAATAAAAGACTGTCTAGTATCTACGACGCTTGTTAGGGCCTTCGAAGTTGGCCCCTTGGCTCCCTCTACCAAAACCACCAGGACCACCACTAACAGGGCCTACGCCACTCATCGGTGCTTGAGGGGTTTCAGAACCTGTTCTACTACCCATAGGTGATCCCATCTGAGACGGTGGTCCTTGTGGAAATCTATCATTGTGCTATAATACCACATAACAAATGTGAAGTCCATTTGGAACACGCCAAATATAATTGACAAGAAAAATTGGCACAATCCCAAGTGGTGGTGTCATGAAGTTCAGCAGAAAGTCCAGCAGAATCAGGATCACACATAGAAGGAAGAAAGGAGCAATTTAATTAGTTACTATGTTTTAAAAATAAAAAATAAAAGAAGCATCTGAATGAAGAGCTACATTTTGCTAATGCTATGCCCCCAATTTCATGAAAAAAGAACTGATTTTACAAAGTGAATGCCATCTTAAACCTAGTTATTATTTTACTGTTCTGATCTCTCTTTTTTATTTTTATTTATTTTTCTCTTGGCCATGCCATATGTGGCTTGTGGGATCTTAGTTCCCTGACCAGAGAATGAACCCAGGATCACAGCAGTGAAACCACACAGTCCTAAACACAGACTGCCGGGGAACTCCCTCTCTTTCATTAAAGTTTATACTGCATGTAACAGTTTGGTTAATAAACGTACTGTGTTTTAAAAATGAGAGACAAAACTGAGGAGCAGCATCACATTGTTTGAAAAAGTACTGGGTTGGCCAAAAAAGTTCATTCAGGTTTTTCTGTGCCATCTTATAGAAAAACTCCAACAAACTTTTTGGCCAACACAGTAAATATTATAAAAATTTCAATATAATGCATTTAACATAGAAAGTACACATAAAAACAGTTATAGTTTCAGTATGAAAACTTTCAAGGTGCTTTTCTGTAAAGACTATTACTGGGAAAATAGTTTTTAGAAGTCAACAAAAGGCAGAATTAAACACGAATTATGTATTCTGAAAAACTTCACAGTAATAACTACATATCGTAATCTCAAAGGTTGGACAGAACTCCCTTTAAGCAGTAGTAAAATACCACTGTGAAAGACTAAGGGGGATATTTAAATAAACGTTACCATTTCTGTGTGAGGTAGAGAAAAGCAGACCTGTTACTTTTACTAAATCTCTGCTGATTACATACTACACAAGACTTTAACCAAAGTATTTTTACAAGTTTTTACTAGCTCTCAGACACTTTACTATGAAATTAGCCTCCAATGAAGGAAGACAGGTACACTGATCAGTATGTAACACCTGATCTGATCAGTCAGTATTATGTTACTGCCTCCTTATCTGTGTAGATACTCATTTTAAAAACCTGTTAGCATATCCAGTTTGTCCAAATTCTTAAAGGACTATATTTAAAATAAATAAAATTTAAAATAGAATACTGCATCCATCAGTTCTAAGACCCACATTCACTGCTTGCGTCTCTTGAGATCAGGAGGGTTTAGGGCTGATGGCATGTCTGAGTCTTAACAGCAACACCTTCTCTTTCTCAGCAGCAACGTTATCTTCTATTCCAAAACTGAGCTTCCTTTTTCAAATACACAGTCAACTATTTCCCCTTTCTTAACGTTACTTAGGACAACCATTAACAAAAACCAAATAAGAAAACGTTTTACCAATATAAAGTCTCATTTAAATAGTGACAGACTTTAAGGGAAAAGAAAAATGGTATCTGTCTTGTCACTGATACTTAAAATATGAAGTACAACTGAGAAATGTTTTTATAATATGTAACCCAAAGATAGCTTCACACTCTCAAATCAAGATATGAAATTGCCTAAATTTAGTAATAAATGTAACTGAAATTACTAAGTCTATTTAGTGAAAATGCAGTATCAATATGTTTAAAATATACTTTAAAACTTTAATGTAAATTTTTTTTACAGTTAAATTCTCTGAAATTACTCGTAAGTGATCTTTTTAAAAAGAGACAGAAAACTGTGTTTTCATACATATTGGGACTTCATACCTCACCAAAGGTAAGGAATTCAGAGGAGAAGAACACAATCACAAAATACTAGAATGCACACTGAATGCTGGTTAAGAGGTGTATACAAATGAAAATCACTGTAAAATGACTGTAATTAACATACACATCTGTTATACACTCATATACAAAAGCATGCCGTGGATCATAATCCTAACTCTTGAGATAATAAAAAATTGCCTCTCATAAATCAAAATCTAAGTTCATAATATTACCTTTTCTTCATTGGACACTGATCTTTACTGACAAAACAAATGATGCCAAATTATGTTAAGTGTGAAGTTACCTTTGGGGCAGAAGTAAATTCTACTGATATAATCACAATAATGTGCATGATACATTACCACTGCTCCATTATCTGGCATCATTGGAGTTCCCATATTTGCAGCTCCTTCTGGCCCCATGGCAGGACCAGGACCCATTGGCGGGCCAGGAATAGTTCCTCTGTTGTTCATATTCATACCCATCATTGCAGGAGGACCTTGGTTACCAGCAGGTGCTGGGCTAAACGCATCTACGCAAAACAATCTATACTTAGAGCTGTCCTATCTTAGTTGAGTAAACATTTAAAATTTAACAATATTTAGGCAATCTATATAACAAGAATATTATCAAAATCATTTTACTTCCTTAAGAATGGGACACTCAATTATTGACTCTCATAGAGCATTAAATTTGCTAAACAAATGTACATATAACAAATGAGAAAATGATCAATTATTTTATGCCTGAGACTATCAAACCTTGAAAAGTTTTCTTTAAAACATCAGTATTATTTGCTGTAGTCTGCTTTTTAACCTAATTAATACTCCCTTACAAGTGAAGAAAGTATGACAACTCTCTACCAGTTTAAATTAACAGCAAAGGATTAGCACTTACAAAACCACTTAATTTTCTTATAGTTATGACTAAAAATACTAGCATGTAAACTATACTAAATTGTGATGGGAGAAACCACATCCTCATAAATAGATTATTGTGTGTGTGTGTGTACGTGTATATAGTGTAGATGTGTGTGTGTGTACATTATATATATATACACACACATATATAAAGTTGATTGTAAACAAATTGACTTTTACATAGTTATTGAACATCTCCCAAAATTACAGGAGGTACTTTTTATATAGAAATATGCAATAGAAACAAACTAAAAAATTGAAATGATTCATCATGACAAAACTTATTTCTAAAAGCAAATGCAACCAAATACAGATAAAATATTGATACAGCTATTTGAATTTTTTTTGACATACTGACATTCTGGAAATGAGAACAGTCGGATACCTCAAATTTTTTTTCACCAAGACATCCATCCACCTGCCTCATGTTAACTACAAAAATGTTTAAGCTGTAATACAACATTTATAATGGCTTCAAATACATTTTTAGGTATCCTCTTGGAACTTTTAAAATTTTTAAACTAGTTATACTTATCATTAAAAATTCATGACAAAGACTGAATTTTCTTCTAGTATTATGTAGTTAATTTCATGACATTCAGAACTCAATTTCTTAATAACACATTATAATAGGAGTGGAAGTTGTCATTCAAATTCACAATTCAGTATCCAATGAAGCTCAACTTTGCACAAGGCTGAGTCCAGGAGCAGTTGAGGGAGGAAGTCGGACTTCCTGTCGTCCCTGGCAACATACTCTGTGGCTCCTTCTGAACCCAATTCCCAGACCCCAACCACTTCCTGGAAAAGAAGTAGTTCCTTAATCCCAAAAAGTTCTCACTAGTAAATCTACACTTGAACTATCCAACAATGTTTCTATTCCCTTAGAATAGCTACAAATCAAATTTTTACTAGACTTCTACAACTTTTCCCACAAGCAAAATGATTAAGGGCAGAGGCATGATCCAGGAGGAATCCTACCTCAACTTTCCCCAAAAAGAACAGATCAAGGATTACGGTTGTCTTTGGTTTTTTTTCTCCTTTTAATAAAACATAATTATCACACCTAACTTCTAAGATACAATATAACTAATACAAGTCTGGGTATAATAAAATAAAATATTTTCAAGTATCAATAGTTGAAGTACTCTTATTTTTAGTAATTATGTTCTTCTACCAGATGACTGTAGTTAGATTAAATGCAAAGATCTAATAAGGAATGTTAGAATTATCTGGTCCCCTGAAAAGCAATTTTATAAACTGTGTTCCACGTGGAGTACATGGTAACACACCAGAAAACCTACTGTCACATTTCATCTATGTAACTTGAGAGAATATGACAATTTACCAACTGAACAGTGACATTCAATGCATGATAAGGATTTAAAAGTCATAACTCTCACTTTGAGGATAAACCCTCACTTTGAATAAAATGTAAAGAGGAGAAAATTAAATGGAGTGGATGTTAGGGGAGCTAATTAAGTGTTAAAACATGGTTATTTAGTGAATAAAATGCCATCAAAACTTTTAAACCTCTTAAATTCCTAACTAAATAAGAAATCTAAAGGTATATTCTCCCATTTCTTCTAATAAAGTTGCTCATCATGGTCCCTAAAACATCAGAAATATTTCAAGTTTGGTTCTGATGTTAATGACAATCTAATAATTATAATGGCATTTCAAACTACCTGTAAATGGCATTTCAAACAACCTCACACTGAAAATCCTTAAATCCACCTAGATTATATAATATACCAGTCCATAATTCACTCTGAAAATGATATAAACACTCAACTACTTGTACATCACTATACCCTCAACTGTACTACCTGATTTAAAATTTCTCATGTACTCTTGGTTCTCTGATTTTTTTCATGTACCACTGTACCACAATTGTACTACACAATTAAGTTCTTTGGGTTAAGGGCCATGTTTTGTGCTTCCTTTGCATCTCAGAGATGGTCAATAACTAGTTTCTTTGCAGATAAGAAAAATAACAAAAGGAAACAGCAGCTGTCTTAAATGATTTAGATTAGCTAATTGGCAAATGGCAATAAACTGGCATGGTGGGAAGTGGTCGGTCATGGAAAATGCTCGACCTACATATTAGATGCTTTCAGATTTCTTATTCCACACACCGTGCATACATTCTAAGCGCAATGTGGACCTCCTCACTGGAAGCGCACTTGACGTACTGGAGTGTTAAGGTGATGTAATCCTTGCCAACAGTATGTCCATTTGACTTATGTAGATTTAACCTCAGCTTCTGTGAGACAATGTGAAACTAATATATAAAACTTAATTATTTATCTAAATCTCAAAGGTATGACAGTTAAAATTTAATAAAACTTATGAAAACATCCCACTTATGCTTCTCTTAGCTTATTTACTTGGTATTGCTTCCCATACCACCTGGGTAGACAAGCAATCAATATTAAAGTGCTACTATGAACATTTTCTT
This sequence comes from Muntiacus reevesi, assembly GCF_963930625.1. Classification (NCBI taxonomy): domain Eukaryota; kingdom Metazoa; phylum Chordata; class Mammalia; order Artiodactyla; family Cervidae; genus Muntiacus; species Muntiacus reevesi. Next base: position 34,254,632 of record NC_089259.1, on the reverse strand, counting down.
AGAAATTTCACATCAATTCTAAAGATACACATGAGTTTAAATATGTAAGATATATCTCATTTACTTGACAAGTCACACATGTCTCCAAACAGTGCATTTCTGTGCATGATACTGTGGGCTAGGGCAAAATAAGTTAAACATTCAGTAAAATGAATAAAAATAGCTTCAAAGTTAAGCAAAAAGTTATGTTAAAATAGAAATGTATAAAATACTCTCAAAAAGTTTAAAGACACTGTAACTCAGAAGCTAGCAAAATTCCAACACCAAAAAGCCAATTGCAGGGCATGGAGTTTGATTTTTAAAAATACAACAACATAGCTATATTATACCATGTGATGACTACAAGTTTCAGGTTGTTAATCAAAACCTGTTTACAGGTTTCTTTCATTGCATCTATCAAAACATAATACATCTGTTAGCCTTCAAATAAATAAAATAAAATTATTCTTCCTAGCATGTATTTTAAATATACTGATTTTTTTCTCAATAAATGTAGAAAATTTCACCACTTACAAATGTTGGTTTCAAATTTTGTTACTGACACACCACAAATAGCATGTATAGTTCCCTGAAAAATGACAAGTAAGTGACAGAAGCCTGTGCTTCAAATCCCTACCTCCCATGTTTATTGCTCCACGGGGACCCATATCACCCATTCTCATTTCCTGTTCTCTCTGTAAGTAAACATAGTTGTCACAGTCAACCTATCGATCTTAGGACTTAACATTTCCCATCTAAAATTAAAAAGAAAAAGATAAATTGGGACATAATGTTCCATTAAAATTTTAAATTTCCAACATCATTTAGTTAATAAGAACACTGAAAAGAAACTTCACTCTCAGAGCCTTAATTAAATATATTACAAATGCTTAGGGCATCCAATTTATACTTCTATATATTACCAGTGAGTAATACATAAAATCTATTACATGACATTTTTAATGTTATTCTTCCAAGAGATCATAGACACACGCCTAGATTCTAGAAGAAGAAAAAATCTAGTAATAATAACCAAGAAGACCAATTATTTCTCCCACCTAGGTCTCTAAAGTCTTAAAACAGAAATGACCATTACCACTTTCACATTCAAATGTATTCAAACGCACAATACAGCTGTGGGGCCCTAAGCCAAAAATAAGGTTATAGACAATTTTCATTTTTGCAATACTGTAATTCACCTTTGCATTTTTCTTCAAGTCCTCTGGTATTATTTCACCAGGTTTTTCAGATATACCATAAAGTCTCCACTACATACAAGCAATTATTGAAAGCTCAACATAATATTGTTTCCTTTATCTGAATAAGAATTTTTTTAGAAACTGAAATAAAGTGTTATCACACAGTCATCAAGTTCTGAAACAAAATGCTCTTGAGGTTACCTATGACATAAAAGGCCACACAAATGTACAAAACATCTTAAGTTTCAGTACAAAAACTATTTCCTAAAAACTCATTTACCAACAGTTACATAGAACTAACTTCAGTGAAATCTCTAGGTGAAATTACTCAACATATTGTAATTGAAATTTACACTATTATTTAATGATCTTTTCCAATACCAGACAAGTGTTACAAGTAGCAATCATAAAAAAATTCCAAGTGAAGTCTAAATCTACAGAAAGCATAATTTTCTTACTTTCAAAAGCAGTTTTATTAGAACAGGTTGGTTTTAAAATACTAGTGAAAAGTACCTATAAAGCTAGAAATGAAGGAAATAAAAAGCCTATTATGGAGAAACACCACTACGCAGCAAGTCAATTGCCCATCTAACCTAAGGTAGGTGCCTCTAAAGCTAACCCATAAGGAAGCTACGACACAAGAAAAACACCACTTACATAACAGTTCCATGAAGAAATGTTTCTCATTGCCCAGAAAATCTGAATACTAAAGCTTTCTCAAAGTAAATGTTTAACTTTCCAAAAAATAGTTTCATCATAAAACATTTGACTATTAACAGGTAGTATTACTGACCAGCAAGAAAGCTAGACTATTTTATAAAACTGATTACCAATTAAGTCATGTAATTCTGAAAATATAGGGAAAATACTATTCTATAATCACACTTCACACTATTATCAATAAATTAAGCCAAGCTCTCATTTCCTCATCGGAGAGCCTTCTGGTAACATGTGGACTCTTTCATCAAACCCAAAATCTTAAACGTTATTATTTACAGGAGCTATTTCTTACAAAGAGCTGGCTGCGCTCCAGTACCAGAGTAAAATACATGGATTTTATGGTCCCAATATGTTGGAGGGAACAAAGGTTTAACTTATGTTTTTACTCTTGATTTGTCTTAACTATGAAAGACTAGGTAGGCAATAGCTAATCACTGACAGACAGTAATTATTAGTCTCACTGAGACTTCAATTTTCAATCCCCCTATATATTCCAGCACCCATACTCAATGCTTGCTTTTTTATTGTTTAAACCTCTTTATGATTTCAGCATTACCTGTCACCTTCTGAAACAGTGTTTATCTTTATCATTCATAAAATACTTTTTAAAAAAACGTATTAGTCTGTTTCCTTCATTAACAGAGTTTTGTGGAAAGCGTATTAACATACTGAAGAGATCTATGGTTTTAAGTCAACTATTCAACAGAGGTCGAAACAATCCCCTTTTGATGCTCTGTTATAAACTAGTTCCAGTTCTAAAATATCTTTAAATGAGACAATCAGAATGTTATAATAGTCTAAGGTAAGCAGGTCATTGGGTTACAGTAACAATTCATGCTATGTATTACACCATTTTTCACTAAAAATGCATAATTTGTTATTTCCCTAAAGAAAACTGCTGAGTACTATTTTACATATAGCTATAATCACAAGATTAAGAAAAGAGATAATGCAGATGACAGATCAATTTTTAACTAATTTAGAAAAAGTAAAATTTTCAGCTCCATAGTAGTATTTTAAGGTTATTGTAACTTTCTATAAACCCACTGCTACATACTTCTAGTAAAATGCAAGACGCAGGGATAATATTTAAGGGTAATGTCATCAAAAGAAATTAGGACAGTCCTTCTCATAACTTGATATATTGAATATCAATAAGGAGAAATCACTTGAAGTTCACTGTAAGTATGTACCCATCCAAAAACAATACAAAAGACCCTCACCGCTTCTGCAAATCCTTCTATTATATTTTAAACTGGAAGTGATACATGTGATATTTTTATAATACAAATTTTAATGACACTTTATTACTTAACCAAAATTATCATGGTTTAACAGGCAACAACTTATATGTAAACAAAATCTCAATAAGATTGCAGTGCTGTATAAAAGGAGAAAGCTAGGATGACAGTTTTAATTAATTCAACAAATCCTCACAGCAACCCTATGAAGTAAGGTCAAATGTCATCCTATTTTAGAGATGATAAACCTGAGGCCCAGCATTGTTCAATAACTTATGTAGGGTCATATGTGTAGCAAAGTGGTTGAGCTGACCTATAAAAATCTGCCCAAAATAGAGTTCATGGAATTATCTTCTTCACAAGGCACCTTCATTCTTCAAGAATCTCATTAAGGACTAACAAAAGGCAATGGTTTTTAATATGTTTTTACCATATTATTAAGAAGGTGTTCCTTTTGATTGTAAGAATTACGCATGTATTTTTGAAAACTGGTTAGTGAAACATGCTTAAATACACAGTTGACCAAAAACAAAAGTACAGCTGATCCCAGAGCCATATTGTATCAAAGCAACAATTCATTAACACAAAGTTCTCAAGATGTGGTTCATGGAGTGAAAAGATCTCCCAAGCGCACCCAAGATATGCACAAACTCAAAGCTACTTCATCAGAACACAGTTCTGGGCTTTCCACTGAGACACTCTAGGGCATGGTGCAAGAGCAGTGGTGGGCAAAAATCCTAGTGTTAAGAGCACAAAGCAAGGCATCTGCACTCAATTTTTACTAGTAATCACTGTACTCTTCACATTACAATTGCAGTTAAATAACTTCAGTCACGGCCTCCTGGGCCAGAGCACATGGAAAAGACTAAAGATTAGATTGTAAGAAAAGAAAATAGAAGCCACATTTCAAAGACCTGTATTTTATTTTCATTCGTTGTGGCTGAGTCAAGGCATATGGGATCTTAGTTCTCCAATGCAAGACCAATGCAAGCGTGGAGTCTTAACCCCTGGACCACGAGGAATGTCCTTAAAGACCTGCAGTACAGGTACAACATGGGTCAGAAACAGCTATCAGTTTGTTTCACAAAACATCTCTGAATTGTGCGCAGTTACTTGGTTGAGTAGGTCAGAACCCTTTCACGAGACAGGTGAAAGGGAAAAAACCCAGTCACAGTATTTTTCTAACAACAAATGAGATGTGGTGATCAGGGCAAATGAAGCCTATCAAATGGGTGACATCAGTCAAGACAATTCTGACCAGGCTTCAGAGACGCAGAACATCAGTTTTTTAAAAAGAGGTGTCGAATTTATGTGGAAGGGAAAGTAGACTATGGCAAATATATGGATGAAAGAAATGTGAGACGACAAGCAACAATTACAGATGATATTAAATTTCTAAGTGACCAGACAAAAGACAAGGAATAGAATGCATGATTCTTCTTTGGCCATTGTGTGGTATAGTCTTATTTCCAAATCATGACAAACAGTATTTACACTTGTATAAGAACAAGAATTAAGATACTTTTTTATATTAAAAAATAATTTCAACTATGAACACCTGGATGAAACAGTAAAACAGATTAATTTTATGAACTTTCTATCTTTAGGTACATGTCTTTAATTACTTTATGCAACAAAATAGATGTCTACATTAAGAATTCCTGCTGCATTCTGAAATAGGGTGGATATTTCAAGAAAACCACTGCTGTGACTGGGCTGCAGCTGAATAAGACACATTTTCTTGGAGCAAGATTATTACTTGAGACAGCATGTGACAGACAAGCAGATTACTGACTTGTGTAATTTCTTATGAGTGGGTGGTATTAAGAAATGTGACTTATTTTAATTTTGTATAACAAAATATATTAACATTTAGATAGTTGGTGTAACTCAGCAGATCACTATTTTTCTGTTTGGTACATTACAAACTCATGCATAGGAAAACAATCCACTCATAGTTACGGTAGACTAATGGATTCTAATGCAAAAGAGTACTTTTAAGAAACTACTGCTTGTCAAGTTTCACTGCAGTATCAAACAAGAATATTTCAATTATCTGAAAAAGTTAAAATATATACACTTGTCTCCATTTACTTATCCATGTGAAACCAGGTTTTCTTCATGCTCTTTGACCAATACAGCAGTTTGCAATAGGTGGAATGCAAAAGCAAATATGGGAAGCCAGCCATTTTCTTATAAAGCCCAAAATTAAAGAAATTCACAATGGAGTAAAACAATACCACTCTTCCCACTACACAAAGTCGAGCACTAGAGAAATTTGCAAAAACTGTAAAATAAGGCCCCTCTTTCCACTACAACACATTTTCTTCTAAATGTCTCTTTAAATTTCATATGGCATTGATATAATGTAATTAAAACCTTTTTGGGGTCCTCAATAACTTAAGAGCTTTTAAAAAAGGTTTGAAACCAAAAAGCTTAAGGACCACTGTTTTTAAGTTCCTGTCAATATTTACTCATGAATAGGTAAAGTAGCAGAAAATTTGCACTAATATAAATTAACTAAACCAATATACCTTAATGTAGAACTTGATATTATTTTATGGAGAATATTGACTTTTTTCCTTAAAACTCAATATGCTAAAATATGTATATGAATGCCGGGGGTTTAGAAAACAGTAAACTAAACAAAAACTGACTTTACATAATTATCAGCTGGAATAACATTCTGCAAGCAATGACATGGTGTGTTCACCCAACACAATGATCAATCTATGTCCTCGTCTGAGTGAATACAGTCCCAACAGCTACAATCCTCCTCCTCTGATCCATGAAGTCCTCTCTCGGGTATGTCTCGAAAGAAATATCTAAGGATCACGATGTGCTGTTTCAGTTCCATGTCTTAAGAAAGAAAATGCTAAAAATCCTGAAATAAAACTTTCAATCTAAAAGAAATATAATTCTAAAGAAATGTGTAAGTTCTGGCAAGTAACAATATCATTAAATATTCCTAGAATTTTTCCTAAAAATAGTTGTTTTTTTTTTTTTTACATGCACACATTTTTATTTGTTTTTATTTATTTGTATTCCAAGAAATATCTTGGCTGGTGCTTTCAGCAGCTGGTGGGACCCTGACAGAGCCAGCAGAGTCCTTTGAAGTATAGGGCCCATACTTCTTTGGAAGTTGAAGAAGTGAGGACAAAGGGACTAGATCCTTGCCTTCTAGGGTTATGAGACCCTGACTCTGAGTCAAATATTGGGGAAAGCTGACAGGTTAGAGGAATCAAGATACTTTTAAAGGGCAAGACATCCTTTTCCTCTTATATCTGGGATAAATGTCCCTCAGTCTCAAGCTCAAAGAAATGCTTCACCTTAACTTAAAATCACACAACTGGTAGGTGATGGAAGGGCACTTCACTCTGTACTCCAAGATCCAGGATACAAAATTTCTGTCTTTAAAAAAAAAAAATTTTATTGGAGCATAGTTGATTTACATTGTGTTAGTTTCTGCGGTCAGCAAAGCCGACCCCATGGACCATAGCCTACCAGGCTCCTCTGTCCATGGGATTTTCCAGGCAAGAGTACTGGAGTGGGTTGCCATTTCCTTCTCCAGGCTAAAAATAAATTCTTGTAGCACATGGAAATGTATCTTTTCACTAGAGTTTACACACAAGAATAACTAGAGTCAAACTTTCATTAGAGAAGACAAACTGTCAGCATCTAGAAATATTAGGGAATAAACATTTTTAGAAACAAGAAAGGAACAAAAATCAATTAGGTAAAATATTTAAAGAAAAATAAAATCACAAAAAAGGTAGGCCACTTTGCCAAGAAATTATCCACTTATTTAAAAAGCATTAAGTTATTAAAAGGTGTGCATCAAGAAAGTAATCTTCTAATAAACTAAAATGGGAAACAAGAAATGTTCCTATTAATAGAACTCAAATAAAAGCATGCAAACTTTCCAACATAACCAACAGAGAAAGGCATGGAAGACTTAACACTTTATATTCAAGTAACAAAAAACAGCATTTTCCATGACATTATATCATTCACTGCTATATGGGGAGGGGGGAAAATATTTTAAGTAACGTAAGACAACTATTAAAATTAAACTATACAGTATATTTTCCGTTCAATTTGAATGCATGCATTCCCAAGTATCTACACCCATGAGTATGGAGGAAACGTTCCTCAGTTTTATGACTGCCAGAGTGAACCATTAATTCACACTTCATTAGGGAACCACAAAGTAAGAAACAGTTATCAGAACACATTAGATTATCCAAAATCCCAAATAGTGACAACAGGAAATGCAGGTGAGGTCGTGGAGAAACAGGAATTCTCATTCTTTGCTGGTGGGAATGCAAAACAGCATGTCCACTTTAGAAGACAATTAAACAGGTTTTTTTTAAACAAAACTAAGCCTCCTCTTACCATACGATCCGGCAATCACACTCCTTATTATTTACCCAAAGGTATCAGAAACATGTCAACACAAAAACCTGCATACAAATACTTATAACAGTATTATTCATAACTGCCAAACAAGATGTCCTTCATTTGGTGACTGGATAAACTCTGGTACATTTAAGTAACGGATTATTATTCAGTGTTAAAAAGAAATGAGCTATCAAGCCATGAAAAAAGAGAGGAGGAACCTACTTAAATGTCTATTACTAAAAAGTCAAAATGAAAAGACTCTAGATTCCAACTATGTGACATTCTGAAAAAGGCAAAAAATATGGACACTGGAAGGGGATCAGTGGCTGCCAGGAATTATGGGGAGGGAGAAATACTAGGTGGAGCACAGAGGAAGTTTAAGGGCAATGAAATTATTCTGTGTAGTATGTGTCATCACACATTTGTCAAAACCCAAGAATGTGCAGCAATGAATATAAACTATGAACTTTTGGTGATGAGGATGTGTTAGTGAAGGTTCACCTGCTGTGACAAGAACACCCGTGTACTGCAGGGATCTGATGTGAGGGAATCTGACAGTGAGGAGTCTGTATGCACGTGGGGCAAAGGGAACATATTTATCTAAAAAATAAAAGTTTACTTTTTTAAAACTTTAAAATGTTTCTCTTTGAATAAATTTTATCTTAACTTATATCAAGTTTTAGTCATGAACTTGTTAAATATTGAATCAGAAACAGAAGGAACCCCAAATACAAGTAGGGGGTTTTATTCTTAGCATTATTAATGTATTCATTAACCCAAACACATGTGCCTCTTAAACCACACTCACTCAACAGTGTATTTCTAAAGCCTGGTTCAGCTAACTTCGTAGACATAATGTTCGGAAGTCACTGTCAAATTCAACTGACTAAGTAGCAAACTTAATTGCTACTTAATACACAGGATGGCTCTCCAACTGAAAATGAATTAAATATTAACTACATATAATCTAGCCATACGCATCAAGAGACAGAAGGGAATAAATATTTTAAACAAAGCAATTTTTAAATAAATTTTTATTGACCTGAGAATTTTATTTCTAATCTATATACCTAAGGGACATTTTCAGCATCACTCTTTTCAACTGTCATGGCAAATTCCATTTGAAAAGCTGCTTTAAAAAACTGAAATTAATTAGGGGTATATAATTATTCCTCAAATTTAGTTATTTTATCTGAAACGCTTAAAGAAATCAGTAATATGGATATCAACTACGACACAGACATAATACTTTTAATTGTATCTTAACAATGTACATATAATACCAGTGACTGGTTTGCATTTCTTTACCTATAACTTCTTACCCTGTATATTTCCATATCAAAATCAAAACAACTATCATGAATTGGCCAGATCAAGGGATGAAAGATGAAACAGAAGAGCAAATATCAGCTGCAAGAGAAGCAATTTTAGGTCGGTCTCACCAACAGAAGAAAGCTAATAATAAAGCATAAGCATTCCAATGTATGAAGAATTATGTATTTAATAGATGAGAATATATTTTTCTATTTGTGATACTAGACATAAAACAAGTTATCTTAGTCTACCAGAAGATTGAAATCTTGACAAACTATAGTTTATAAGTAGTTAACTCAAAGCAAGAAATTCAATATACAGTAATATTTAAAAGTACTTAAATGATACCTAAATACAATACAAGAAGTTACTCAAAATTTACCTTTATAAGAGAAACTACTATACAAGCATTTCATTTTGTTTAAAAGCAAGATTTAGGGAAAGTAATAGCACACCAAATTAAGATGTTACATCTTGAGAATCATTACAAATTTACAACCAGAAAAGACAGTATTTGAAATGTGGTTGCACAATGTAGTGGAGGTTATCACAAGACAACGAGGCAAACTTACCCATATACGTTCAAGAACTTGGAATTCTAAACAGAAATAAGTGTATTTCATCAGCAGAGCATACTTACAAACTCAAGCTTCCTGCTCCCTACCACTAGTAGTTAGTAATTACACAGGGATACTGATATTCACATTTATCTCGTTTGATCTGGTAAAAAATTCTGACATTTCAGGTGATACTACAAAGCTTTAATACGAAGTACAGAATATACAAAATACTGATTGGCCTTAAAAAAATTTTTTTTTACATAGTCACCTCATAGGATAACTCCTGTAAGAGGTTCTAAACATTATAAGAAGTCACAAAGGAGAAGTAACAAGTTTTTACATCTTCATAAAATGTTTTGTTATGATTTCAAGCTACTTAATAATTGAATAAAATTCCTATTATTTACATTGCATATAGTGGACATTTCAAAATCCATGCTCACTCTAGTTCACTTGTATTGGCAAATACAAGTAAACTCTCTTCTCCAGCCTCTCTTGAAAAGGTAAACATTAGCTAACGTGCTTACCATTCTGAACCAAGTAAGATGAAAAGAACTTACCATTTCAAATATACCTACAACACAGCGGAATAATAAATCAATCACATTAGCGTTTAAAATACACCCAATATAGCCCCTCAACAGTGCAGAGACTACACACTTTCTCAAGCAGGCAATTTTCTCTAAACTTTCAGAACTTTTTTTAGCTGTTGTCTCTTAACCTACTCCACATAGGTCCTCTGTACCTAAAATACTCTAAAATCCTCAAAGATGTGACCCTAGACTTGATTTCTTTCTGTATCCTCTACAAAGCTCAGAACTATTATAAACACAGGAAAAACAGTGAAAAAAATTTCCTTATTAAAGGAAATTTCCAGTCTTCCTTTAAGTCTAACAATCTTGAAGGGATATTCAAGTGGAATGTACCTACTAAAAAGTTATGTGTGAAAACTAAGCACAAAAAATGGTTATTTTACTCTTCACTATGTGATACCATTATGAACACTACAAAAATACATCAATAGCTACGTCTCAATGCCACCTATGTTTCAAAACTACTGACAATGAACATCTGAGACTTTAGTATTCAATAAAAATACTGAGGTTTGGTGGCTCATAAAGAACACTCAAAACCATGTGATTGTGCTGCTTGCTGTAGTCTGAAAGACAACTATTTAGCCGTCCCAGTTTACATTTAAGTAACTACAATATAACAAATACAAAATGTCTGGCTGTGAAAAACTCAGAGAGGTCAATTACTGAACAAAAATGTCAGAAAATAATTAGAAGGCAATATAAGTACCAAAAATCATGTTAAAAATGATCCAGGATCACAGCTGGGGTGAGTAGTCAGAGATTATATATGTGCTGGGCACACACATTCTTCACAAGGGAAAAAGAGATATGGAAGCTTCTGTGGAAAATGAGTCTCTCTGTGACTATAATGGAAGGTAAGGTCAAAGAAGTAATCTAATATGACACAGAGATAATTAAGTATACTCTGATGAAGTATATAAAGAATCAAACCACTTCCATCTGGATTCATTCAAAAGACTTTGAAATATGAATGATAAAACAGAGAGGGGAAAATGCTGTTCATAATCATAACAAGGGTGACCACAAACACAACCCAATTTGCCTAAGATGGCTTATTTTATACCTGCTGTTTAAAAAAAAAAAAAAAAGAGAGAGATAGAGAAAATTTTACCTAGTACTCATATTCACTTGTCCTAGTTTAGATGAAAACTTTAAAGTTTTCCCTACAAATAATTAGGTATTATTAAAATAAGTAAATCCTTTTGAGATGTGATCAAAGATTTAACAGCTGGTTAAAATGGTATTATATCTTCAACCCAAATTACGCAAATTAATTCTAAAATTCTAAAAATTAAAATCAATCTAAAATTGAAAAATCTAAAAATGAAATCAAAATTCTAAAGGTCATCTCCTAGAGTCTATGTTAGTTATAACATTATAAAAATGTTATCTTTGCTTTTATTTATTTGATGATGAAGTCTATGTACCATCCTCAAATATTCAGAAAAATTCTTGGCTCACTGTAAAAAATCAATTAAATTATTTTAGTAAATAAATGAAACCATATTAACAACAAAAATGGTCATAACTAGTGCATCCTATGAAAGACCACTGCAACAAATCTGCTATTATCCATTTTAATTTTCACCATCAGAAGTGGGCTTCCATTATACCAGCAATTGGCAATGAGGTTCCCACACCTAAATCTGACACCAAACCCTACACCAAATAACTCCTCAGTTATTTCCATAGGATGATGAAAAGCGTCACCCTACAAAATGTGTCAGATACTTAACCCTTCCAAAATAATGCAATTTTCTACTGCAACACAACCAAATCACTTGTTAGAACTAAATAATTTACTGAAAAAAGAGAAGTGACAGCCATGGGAAAACTGCAAAATTTTGGCAGCTTCTCTCAAAAACTCAAAATCCATTTAAGAAAATGTATTCGGACATTACTAAGTGACAAGTGGGATCAGTTGGCTCTGCCAGCACCTATTAATGAAACTTTATTACTGGCTAGAATTTCTGTTGAGTTTTGTACAGAGAAAATGGGGGATTGTTGAAGGGGGTTAGGTTATAATTAAATCAAGGGATACTGATAAAGAGAAACAATACCCACACAAGAAGCAGGAAGGGACTGGAATAAAACAAAAGGCCAAATGTGGCAATCCAGGTGAAAGGATTTGCTTCAACTGACTGAAAAAGGGACTTGACCACTCCAAGACATTAGCAATGTGGCTGTGACGCTGTATCAGCTCTTCCCGTAACTTCTGCTCTGACTTATAACCATGACTACCAATGAACATTCAGGACACTAATATGGATTCTTCAGAACCAAGAATCAAGGTTCTAGGATATGAGGCATTCTGCTCAATAGGCCTTCTAAAAACACTGAAAAAAAAAGCATACAAATTAATAAAATTACATCTTAAATCACAAATTCTTTATGAGTTTTGTTAACATGGGGCATTTTTTATAGATTCCCTCCTCTAACTGAAAGATTGTTGCTGAGCAGTGAAAGACGCCGGGATTCTCGGCCTCTGGAGGAGAGGAGGGGCCAGTGACGAGGTTGATCGCTCAGACAGTTTGTGTGATAAGGTTTTACTGAAGTATGAGAGAGAGAGAGAGACAGCTTCTGACATAGACATCAGAAGCAGGCAGAAAGAGGGGCCCCCTACTAGTCTTTAGCCGGATGTTATATAGCTACTAGCAGGCTGTTAATTAGAGAAAGAAAATGTCTCAAAACTCAGAGACTGGCACCAGGCCCCTCACCCAAAACATGCATTTTAGGATGACACTGGCACAAGGCGAGTTGTCCTGGGCCACAAAACTATTGACATGAATCTTGAAGAAAGGCAGGTTTCTAAGCAAATACTAGTCTCATGAACATAGCTTAAGAGAACATTTGCATGAGTAAAACATATTGGTTTGTCAAGTCGGTTCTGAGTCTTAGGCAGAACCAACTTGAAGACAGAGACTAGCTTAAGAAAAACATTTCCATAAGAAAAATGCATTGGTTAGCTCAAGGTTCAAGAAAAATTAAGTTCAGGTGGAACCAGGTGTCGTTATGGCAACACAGAATTTTAAGAGAAACCTCTTTTTAAATTTGTATAGAGAAGGGAAAAAAACCTAACACTTGTAGTTTGTTTCTTCCTGCTGCTTAAGAGAGAGATAAAAAATGTCTGACATTTGCAGGCTATTTCCTCCATTTGGAGACCCCTGGCCTTCCTGCCTGTTACCCTCTCACAACTCTCAAACTGGCCAGAGATCACAGGTCAGCAAACTTTTTTGGGTAAAGACTGGATAGTATTTCAGGCTCTGCTGACCATACAGTCTTGACACAACATCAGAGTTATGTCACCACTAGTCAAAGCTGCCATTCTGGGGCAAAGCAGCCATAAGCAAAACATAAACATGGCTGAGTTCCCATAAACCTGTTTCAAAAACAGGCAGCGCTCAGATTTGGCCTGACTTACCCTAGTCTGCAGACCCCCAGTCAAAATGAAATATTTTAAAAACAAAATATTAATATATCATTTGAGACAATACTCCCTTCCATATAAAGGATGAAAGTCCAACAAAAAGTTGCCACACCAAAATCCTACAGAGCACAACTCACACAGAAGGCTGTGCCATTTGTACTGTTAACTAGGTGAGCCATATCTCCCATGCAGAATGAACCTAAGCTCTCACTTCACCCAAACTCCCTAGGTTCCATAAAAAATTCAACTAGTGTCACTATATTCATCTCAACATATGTCTCACTTCAACATCTGGTCAGCAGTTTCTGATCTTCGCTAAAGAAAATAAGTAACCCAAAGAGCTTTTTTTTTTCTTTTACAGGCCGCGTGAGCTCCGCCCCCGGGGCCCCCAAAGAGCTTTTTTAAAATGCTGATCCCATGGCTGCAACCCAGTCCCACTGGATTAGATCTCAGGCACTTTTCTAAATTCCACAGAAACGTTGCAAAGGTTGAAAATTACTGGATTTTCAGTGAGTAGGATGGAGACCTGAGCATCCATCTTTTTTAAAAGCTCCCTGATTCCTTACTACGCATGATCAAAAACGCTACCATCGAAGAGGCCTCTCTCTTAGCCAGGTTGCATCCCCTCACTGCTTGTGGCCTTGCTGTCCAATCCCAGGAGCTACAATGGGGACCTCTGACTAAGGAACGGGGGTCAAATTACTGCCTTGGCATGTAATAAACATTCAGGTTTTTATGCATGTGTTCAATTCTCCAGGGCTATTCCCATCTACTCAAAAAGGAATATATACATATATATATATATATGAAACAGATATGAAGGGCTATTCTTTTCTTTACTAAAACCCAAACATTAACATTGACCATGCCAGCCAAAGAAACTACTTAAGTTTTAAAACAAAGTAGCATCCAATCTAAGTACTGATCCAATTCTCCAAGTCGAAGTATTTTATAACTACATGATACCACTACTAAAGCCACAAAGAAATTTACATATCCTATGACATCATCATTTTTCCAAGAAAGTTTACTCCAAGAAACTACATTTTAAAAATATGCTAATTAAAATTTCCTCTTCACTCCAATCCAAGCTGCATCCACAAAAAAAGACTGGTACATACATAGCAGTACTTAAATGCCTAAACTACTGAATCTACAGGCAGTAAAACAACCTAATATTTAAAAAAAAAAGACAATCATAAAGACAGATTCACAAACTCTTACTGTTAACTGAATAACTTCTGTGTCCAAAGCTATAAAATTGTGATAAGTAGAAAATTTCAACCTAGAACCTGGTCTGTCTAGAAAATGATCCCATTATAATGCAGTAAAAACAAATCTAAATGAAATTAAGGCACGGCATAAAAATATATACAGTGTTACAGGAGTCAAAAAAATATTATACTCCAAGAGTAAAAAATAACATGTTTAATTTATAATTACAAATTTATTATCAAACAGCTTGACTTCCTCTAAGGAGAAATAAGGTATGAAATTAAAATGACAGCGTCTAATTGATGAAAGGTTGGCATATTCTTGAAACTCTTAAAATATATTCCTATGTATAATATTATGATCAATTTGAAAGCTAACAAAGAAAAACATGATCAAACATAATACGTCTTTTGCTACATTAAAAAATATATACTATTCAAGACAAAACAAGTATTTATTTTATACTCTGAAACAGCTACTATTTGTTGTGTTGGAATATTCCTAATAGGAATATGAGAAATAAGTGAGAGGTGGCATCTTAAAACAAACCAAGTAAACCTACATGATTCTTATTACTCAGGCAAGCTGAACACTTACCATGTGATTCCTCCCTTTACACTGAACAGGGAAATAAGAGGAGCACCTAAGAGGGCCTAATTTCAAAGCTTTTAAAAACAAAAACAAACATTAAAATTGTTTAACAAGTTTTTCCAGAGACAGTTTTGAAAGTAAATGAAGAATAACTGATGCAACAATGGCCTCAATGTTTTTCTATTAACACAAACCACTTAAGACCAGTAAAGAGCTTTTTTGTTACTATTTTTTTAGTGCCTGATTGGCCTGATTAGTTTATACTAACAAGCATTAGGAAGCTAGGAATCAAATAAAGCTGAGACCAAAATGATGGAAAATTTGTCTATTCATAGTTTCTAATCTCAGAAAAACCTAAAAATAGAAGACGACTATGTTTTCCCCTACATATTAAATATCACTGCTACATACTGTTTTAAATGATTCCTTTCCAAAAAATTAAGAACATACTAACTCAGGGGTCTAACATGACTGTTAATTAAAAAGAAAAAGTCACCAACTCCATCCCACTGTTCAGTGAACTTTTTCTGTAAAGAGTCAAAGAGTAAGTCTTTTAGGTTTTATGAGTCACAAATACTGTTTAGTAGTGTTTTTTTTTTCCTTATCTATCAACACTATTTTTTTTTGCATATAAAAACACTTTTATTCAGAATTGTAAGACAAAACTCCTAAAAGGTTTGAACAGCAAAAAGATATACAAAAGGCTAAATGGTACTAGAGAAATGCAAATTAAAACCATAATATCCACTATGGAAAATAGTATAGAGATTCCTCAAAAACCTAAACTAGAACTAGCATGTGTGTGTGTTAGCTGCTCTGAATCTTTGCGACCCCATGGACTGTAGCCCACCAGGCTCCTTTGTCTGTGGGATTCTCCAGGCAAGAATACTGGAGTGGGTTGCCATTTCCTTCTCCAAGATATCAACACTTTAAAAATGTAAACACCATTCTCAGCTCTGCGGTAGAGTGGTACAAAATGGGTACAAAGTGGTACAAAAATGGGAGGTTCCAGGCTATGTTTGCATACTTCTACTCCAGCCAAATTAATCTTATGATGCTTCAAATATGTAAAACATTCTTTTGATAACTAATTAAAACTCTATTAATGTTAAAATATTTAATCATCTAACTTTTCTGACAGCATAATCTTGTGAAACAATAAATGCGCTACTTCTGAAATTCCACTAAACCTGCCATACTTTTAAATACCTAATTTATTTATTCTCAAAGTTTCCTGGCTATTATATCTTACCCACCATTAAAATGAATTTGAAACATTCCAATGTTTTATGTATTAGCAGGATTTCAATTTTAAACTTTAGCAACATTTCTAAATAGTTTTTGCATAAAAAGTCAAAACTATCTGTCCTTCATTATTATGCCTACTACTTGAACATATTAAAAATATTGATTTAGGTTTTTAAAAACTGTGAAATTTCAAAGAATGAGAGTTTGTAACCAAGCTTTGGATACAGCCAACTTAAGTTTAACAAAACATATTAATCATTTCCTTCTGGTCCCTAAATGACTTAAATCATTAGACACAGCTACATATTTGCTCCAAGGACATAAAGTTTATGCCAGAAAAATATTAAGAAAGCTAATCCCACCATCTTAACTATAGACAAGAACTTTAGAAACTGATATACTGAGGTACACAGAAGAACTAGGAACAATTTTCTAGTCATCGATGGAATGAAATAAAATTTCTCTAAGAAATGTATCACATGCACTTTTCTATATTTTAAGATTAAAACACTACTTGCTAGTTTTCAAAATTTACACATATGGAGAATTTTTTAAATTCCACGTTCTTTTAACATTGCAAAATATTCTCACATTGATAAATCCAACAGATTTATATTAAAATTTAACAGTGAAAAAGAAAACCACAATTTAAAAATGTCACTATGGAAGTATTATGTACCCAAGAGGAAAAGAGAATTGCAATAAAGCTAGAAATTACTCAAAAAAAATAAAAATAAAAAACCCAATGCTCAAAAAACGTACTCAACTAATTTGGTAATGGGATTTAAAAATCTATTAACTTTTAGTGTAACTTATAAGTAACAAAAAATTTTCTAATAATTTAAATGAAAATATAATTTTCATTCAAAGGATATTTACTTGATGGAAGGCAAAATAAAAAGTTCTTGAACTATTCTACTTAGGATTTACTTTGTTCTATTCATTTTAGTTGAAAAACCTTTAAAATTTTCCAGGGACAGAGACAGAAAAAAAAGGCACTGGTGATTTGAATTAATACATTTAGCCTCAGAAACTTACTCAAGAATCATGGCTTTAAAACAGAGAAAAAAATATTGGTAAGTATTTTTTAGAGTGAACTGCTGAGCTAGCATTCATCTAAGGTGAACAAGGAGAGTCTGTTATCACTTAGAACCTGTGGGTTATAACACATTTGAAGTATCCTTTTTTGCCCTACCATTTTGCCTCCCTAAAACAAAAACCTGAGTCAGATAAAGTCTCTAGAACTAACTTCCGGTGTGTAAGAAACTCAGGCATAAAGAAACTTGCTGAACATCACTGCCAGGATATAATCAACAAGATCCAGGATGTGAAATATTCTATATGAGGGGCTGTTTCTTTAAAAATAAAAACAATAAGAAAACAATGGAAAAAAAAAAAGGAAACCTACAGACGGAAAAGAATGGATGCATCAACCCATTTGAAGAAACCAAATTATTTTTTTAAAAGATTGAAGACTTGAACAAATTGGAGCTTTTACTACTTAATATTAAGTAACTGACAACTTTTAAGGTATGATAAAGAAATCTTTTGAGAGTCCTTATGTTTTATAGGTCCACACTCATATAAAATTATATGAAGTCAAGGTTTTCATACAAAAAATTAGGGGATTACTTAAAGATGAAAAAGATCACCCAAGTACTAATAACTGTTATGGCTGACTAATAAACATATACTAGTCTACTTTTCTAGATGTCTAAAATCTTCCAAACTAAAGAACTGACATCACTTAATAGTGAACATCAGTCAAATGGAGATGATGGGATTTATCAAGATTCCTAATTTAGCAGCAATTAAAAAAGATAAAGTGAAAAGAAGCAAAATTTAATAACCATTTCATAAAGCATGATTATCTTCAGAAACTAATTTTGGCTTACTACCTGTAAGAGGTTAAGAAATTTGTTAGTTTATCATAAACATGATGATTCAGAAAGATTAGAAAATACAGTACTATATAAAGCAGTATCTAAAGAATTCTAAGTATACATCATCCACCTGACAATATAAAATCACTTTCGTTAACTAGTACTTTACTTACATTTTCCATATAGTTTGGCTTAAAGCCCTCCTGCTGTCGCCTCAGCTCCTCCTGTTCTCTGTGTCGGATCATTTCCTCTTCACGACGACGGTGCTCTTCCTCATGCCTGAGAGATTTGTAAATAAAAACCCAGGGTGTGACATATAAGCCATAACCAGATATCTTATTTCAGGTAAAACAAAATCATTAAGGTGTATCATGTATCTATACATTATGCCAGTCTCTGATAATAAGTGGCTTATCAGGCTTACCTTCCTCCTATTTTGCTCTAAACCTCTAATAAATCAAACAAACCAATGAAATGCTAATTATCTAGGGTAAATTTTTTAAAAAGTAAAATAACAGCATCCTAGTTATATGCTTACAGTCAAAAAAATCCAGCCTCCAAAAGCTCAAACCAGTACTCTATTACAGAACAAAGAAAAAGCCTGAGATTCAACACTGGCAAAGCAGTTAGTACCAACCACTGCAAATTACCACACTGCTGAGACAAAAATCCTACTATGTACAGAAGAAAGCCTTCATAAGCCCGCTCTCCCTCACTGCATCAACCTACTGAGGAAATCTCCTGGGAGCAGGTATCTATGTACCACCTACAAATTTTCGTAAATTTTGGAACAATCGTTCCCTCACTGTCTGTGGCTACCTCTGGGTTAGAGCACTGTTAAATAGTTGAGACAGAGACCATATGACATGGAAAGCCTAAAATATTTACAAAGGAGCCTTTTCCCAGAAAAAGTTTGCCAACCTCTGCCCCAGAGGTATATTCAAGCATGGAACAACAAAATCCCAGTATGGATGTGAAGGATTACTATTAAATAATAATTAGTTGTAATATGATTAAGAGGGAAACTCATAAAATATTAATATTGAAAATACTATCTCATAATATTGAAATATATTGAAAATATAATATTATTTAAGACATCATGCTATTGAATACTTAAAAGACTACATATAGTATAAAGGTGACTCTTTATTGAGGTATTCTCTTGATTGTGGTAGCCTGAACCCAAACCCACACTAACGCTGTTGTATGCCTGTATTACTGCAGTATTCACTCCTTGGTACTTTTCTCTCAGGCTCCTTTCCCATTTATTATTTGGAATTCTACTTCTAACAACTAAGGAAAAACTGTCCATTCTCCTCCATTTATTTACTTATTCATTAAATTACTTTTATGAGCACAGACTCATGGGTATTTGACCTGAGTAAATATCATTTGACAAATGTAAAACCTATCATTTCTTATTTTGTTGTTGAAATTGTTCCAACTTTGGCCTTTAGGAGTGTCTTCAATTTAGCTCCTGTGTTCTTTCAACAGGCCTGAGCTTAGTTCAAGGACTTTCCTTCACTCTGGCACAACATCAGTCAACTTGGATTTTTTAATACTGGAATCAGCCACTTTTCCAAAAAGCCCTGGTTCCTTTTATTGGGGAATGGTATTCGGAAACAAAAATCTGGCATTATTCCCGAGGCATCACTGCTTCTGGGTAGACAGGGCTAGGAAATATATATATATGTATACATATGAACCCACATATATACACATCTGTATTTCTGTATTTGTCTAGACTAAACGGCATTCAGTTCACACTGATACTCTGATCCCCAGTGAACACGACAGGATTCATTTTCATTTTAGCCTTTCCGCCTTCTTTCTTTCTCTAATAATGAGAAACGTCAGGTCATATTTACCTAATTTATTCATTTAAGAAAGTATATACATTATTTTCAATAAACTCTTGATCAAAAAGGGAAAAAAGTAGTTTCAGAATTGCAAACCTATATCCCTATATATTTTTTTCATTATGGTTTATCACAGGATACTGAATATAGTTCCCTGCACTATACAGAAGGACCCTATTGTTTGTTTATTCTATACATAATAGTTTGCATCCCACACTGCTTACTTTTAATTGCTCATTATTTCAGCATAAGTAAGTATAGGGCACTAATTCTAAAAGCTTAGCTGTAAAGGATAAATGTAGAAGGAGAAAGCTAGATTCAGAAAGGTTTATTTTAGAAGAGAGGAGGTTTCCTTTTATTTGGACAAGTAGAGACTTAAACACAATTACATAAAACAGAAAAAAGCAGTAAGAAAGAAATTGAGGACATCCCTGGTGGTAAAGAATCCGCTTGCCAATGCAGGGGACACGGGTTCAATCCCTGGTTCGGGAAGACTCCACATGCCACAGAGCAACTAAGCCCACATGCCACAACTATTGAGCCCGCACCCTAGAGCCTGTGCTCCACAAGAGAAGGCACAACAATGAGAAAGACATGCACCGCAATTAGAAACTAGCCCCTTCTCTCTGCAACTTGAGAGAGTCCACAGGCAGCAACAAAGATCCAGCACAGCAATCAATCAATAAATAAAAATTGTTTAAAAAAAAAGAAAGACACTGAAAACAGCCCCTCGGGAAAGGAGTTAATTGGGGAGGTTCTTTTACAACAGTGGTTTCCTAACTTTAGAATGCCTCAGAGTCACCTGGAGGGTTTATCACAACACAGGTGAGTCAGCTTATGACTCAGCAGTACTGAGGCTAGGATGCTGATGCTGCCTGTGAAGTACTATGAATTGAGAGTAAGCAGGTTAGAGTAAACTCAGAGTAGTCCTAATACAGAAACATACATACACTGATACCATCAGGTACAAAGTTGGAAAAAATACACTATACGAACAACTATCTATCTCCAGACCATGAGGACACTTCAAACTCATTAACAGTTTTTCACTTTTATTTCCCATGATCACCTTACTTCCCATCTCAGCACTTAGTACTTTAACAGCACTTTCAAAACAAAATTTTAAGCTTGCTTTAATCTATCATAGCTGTGCTTACAATTCCTAATTAAGACTGTTGAAACATGTAAGAGTAATATTTATCTTGTATTTTACAATTTATCTTGTATTTTACAATTAAGTCTTGCAGATGCAAGAAAAACTTAATTTTTCTTTCCACATCTTAGATCAACTACTCCCTTAAAGCTCCTTCCTTAACCTAAAAGATTTTAAGTTGCCTGTCACAGTTGTCCATCATGTACTGAGATCTCTGATGCCCATATAGTTTTTACCGTGGAGTCCACCGCCAGATATCTTTTTTAAATAAATTATCAGAAGTACAAAAATGCATAATGGCATTCAGATCAGTCTTAAACACACAGAAAAATCAAAACTAAGAATGCATATATATGCATCTATAGAAAAATAGTCCAGTAAATCACAGTCCATTTTTACAGTAAATTATATGAAATAATGCCTAAGCCCTCTAAGTTCAGTGTCTGCAAAGTGTCCACAACTAGCTAGAAACATTGATAGAATAATGAGTTATGGGAGATTGTTAGTAATTCCATAACTGTAGTCAAAAAAGGACAATTCTGTTTTTTTTCTGTATTTTCCAATTAATATTAAATACAACTTGTCAATAACAGACATTGGAGTTTTATTAATAACATATGCAATAAAAGCTACATATATTCACATATATGTTATAATGATGTTCTTTACCTCAGCTGTATTTGCTTTCGTTTTTGTAGCTCTTGGTTTCTGAGTTCTTCCAAACGTCTGAGTTCCTCTTGACGTCTCATTAAATCTACAAAATATTGACTACAGATTAATATTTTTAGCTTTTTTTCTGTATTTTTACATCTATAAGCATACAGGTTCTCCATGACTGGCAATATATGTAGTAACTTATTTATACTCAGGCATCTAGCTTCTCTTTTTAAAGTCTTATCACATCATTCTACAATGAAAGATTATAAGCTGTGTAATGAACCAGATCAATATCATTCCTCGGCCCATTTCTTCAAGTATATGAAGAAAATAATATCTACCCTTAGGCTAAAAAATTAAAATGGGTAGTATACACAGGGTCTAGAATGAACAATAGCTACATTTTCATTTACATAATCTTAAGCAAATTGTAATTTTTTTCATCAGCAAGCTTGAAGCCCAAAATGATGCCGTGGGAAACATCAGCAGAGGGCACATTAAGTATCAGACCAGAAACAGTAGGAAAAATGGGATAGGACATAGCATAAAACCCCAAAACATCCCTCCCAACACTATCAGCACGTTTCCTCCTGCATCAAGTCAGCGTCACATGAAGAAAAGGGGACAGTTCCTGAAAGGGGAAAAAGGGCTGAACACTGATGCGAACAAGCCCACTTTAAACAGGACGAGCATTCCCACTGTCACCAACCCATGTCACATATTAAGAACAAGTCTCTCAGAGTGAAGCAACACAACAAAAGATGCCCATTTGAAAAGCAGTGGATAAACTTTCCAAGTGTTAAAATATCTTTGTACTATCCTACCAAACTATATGTGCATGCATGCACTAATAAATATATTTTAAAATATATATAAGTACTCCAGATAACACAATTATTGGTTTTCTTTTTTCTATAACTATGTTATCTCAAATTTCTAAAATGAACATAAATTATCTCAAACATTTAATAAAATACTATATTCAGAATTCTTATCATACTAACGGTTCAAGTTAAAATCCCATAGGCAAATAACTCTAACATCTTAACTATGACAACATAGGTATCATAATTATAAAAAGGTAATATTATCCTCCCTGAAGGTTAAAAAAGATTGAATTATGTATTATGTCAACAAAAAAAGATCCAGACAGATTATGTGGCTCTAGTCATCCAGGCATGATATGGTTCACTGGGATATATAGCCAAATCTCTCATTATTCCGAAGCTCCTTCCAAAATGCCACATTCCCGACCTGGATGTTCAGTCTCAACTGAGAAACTAAAAAAACAAAAATTTTAAAAAAAATTTGGGGACTCTGCTCAAGGAATGTCTGCTTTGGTACATGCACCAGGAACCAGGTGATTCAGATAACATGCCAGTTGAGAAAAACATTTAGTTTTCTAAAAAACATGATCTTCAAACATTTTTACCATTAACTGTCAACCTTACTAGCTCATTAGAACTGCTCAAGTGCCTTTTAACAACATACCAATTAAATCAAAATCTCTAGGACTGTGAACCAGCTATGAGTTTTTTCTTTTTTTGAAGCTCCCTAGATGACTCCATTGTACAACCAACACTGAGAGTCCCTAATTGTCATATAATTTCTATATGGTGAGACTGGTAAAGACCAAAAATATAGTCTATTTATATTCCTAAGGGGAAATGCTTCAATAAGGCAAAACATGAGAAATATCTTACTATCACTAATTAAGAAAGTCAATACAGTGTATCCTGTAACAATTTTATTATTGATTTTCCAGGTTTGCTGCTCTTAAAACAGGAACATATACATAGTAATAAATGTAAAAATATGCACTTTATTTTCTTCCATGAAAAGGAGTAAGAAAAGAGCCTGAATATTTCCTGAAAACTGGATCTTCTCCTTTTAAGCTGGGCCAGTTAAGAAAGCTGCTTTGCCCTCTCAGACTATGCTTCCTCACCAGAACAGGGTACAAGAATTAGCTCAAAGGATCCGACAATCAAATTATCTGATAAGCACACTATCTAATAGGAAGCAGGAGCATGATCAACTTAAAACAACATTTTGTATCTTCCAAATTAATTCCTTTAAATTGCTAATACCCAAAGTTTCTGAAATTTCACAAAAAGTTATATATTTGTATGCTACCATAATGTACTTCTGGAGGAAAGTATTACCCAAAAAATATGTAACCTGAGGTGTTTTTTATCCTTTAATACAGTAAATAACACTCACAGGAATTTTTCTTAAAAAATAATAATATTAATAATCCAGGAGGCTTCCCTGGTGGTCCAATGGTCTTAAAGAATCCACCTGCCAATTCAGTGGACACAGCTGTTCAAACCCCACTCCAAGAAGATACCACATGCCATGGAGCAACTAAGCACTTGCACCACAACTTCTGAGTCTAGAACCCACTCTAGAACCCACAAGCCACAACTAACGAGCACCTGTGAGCCACAGCTACTGTAGCCTGTGTGCCCTGGAGCCCATGATGTGCAACTAGAGAAGTCAACACAATGAGAAGCCCACACACCACAACAAAGAGCAGCCCCTGCTCACCGCCACTAGAGAAAGCCTACATGCAGCAACGAAGACCTAGCGCAACCAAAAGGAATTTTTTTTTAAGATTAAAAATATAAATAAAATAATGAATATTAAAAATAACAGGCAAGAAGAGTTACTGACTGGAGGAGGGAGAGAAGATAGGAGATGGTAGAGCTGAGGAGTCATCAGCAATAGGAAACAGGGCAAGCTGCAATTTCACTCACACTTGATGCTGATGGAACACACATTCACATCATTGAAAGCTTGCAACTTGAAGATTCCTATTGAGAGGTTACCGTATATCTTTAAACATACTAGTATATGATATGAATGAGTTAAATTTTATTAGAAAAAGAGTGACTTTACAGAAACATTAGGCTTAGGGTAATAAAAGAAACCAAAAATATCTGTCTGGTTTCTATTGTTTGATGAGCTGGATTTTAACTTACTTGGCACCAGCAGTTATTTAGTGACTTGACTGAAACTGCTCCAAAAACATGTACTAATTGTGTTAGTCGCTCAATCGTGTCCAACTCTTTGTGATCCCACGGACTGCAGCCCACCAAGCTCTTCTGTCCATGGAATTCTCCAGACCAGAATACTGGAGTGGGTTGCCATTTCCTTCTCCAAAACATGTAATGAACAGACTGAAAAAAGCTAACCTGGATTTTATACTGAAGAAAATGAGAATCTACCACATAAAGATTTACAGATGAATGTTGACCAAATGGCTGATTCATGTCAATGTATGGCAAAGACCACTTCAATATTGTAAAGTAATTAGCCTCTAATTAAAATAAATAAAAAGAAAATAGTGGGGAGGTGGGAGGGGGGATTGGGATGGGGAATACATGTAAATCCGTGGCTGATTCATGTCAATGTATGGCAAAAACCACTACAATATTGTAATTAGCCTCCAACTAATAAAAATAAATGGGGAAAAAAAAAGAAAATACTGGCTCTAGTATAAAGAATAGTTTAGAGGAGACCAAGATTAGATGACATAAAGTCCAATAAGAAAGCCTCTGCAAACTTCTCTGGTGGTCCAGTGGTTGAGACTCTGTGCTCTCAATGCAGGGTGCACAGGTTCAAACCCTGGTCAGGGAACTAAGATCCCAAATGCTGTATAGCAAAAACAGACTAGTTGAGTCAGTAAAAATATTTTAAACTTAATAAAAAATAAAAACAATTTATATATAAAAAAATGAAAGAAGGTTGCCATAGAAATCAGGCAGCTATGTGGAGCACCTTTGTCTCTGAGGAGCAGCCAAGAGAAGGTAAATAAAGGTTCTGCTGTTATTGTTGTAGTCATTAAGTCATGTCCAACTCTTTTGTGATCCCATGGACTGTAGCCCACCCACCAGGCTCCTCTGTCCATGGGATTTCCCAGGCAAGCATACTGGTGTAGGCTGTCACTTCCTCCTTCAGGGGAGATAAAGGTTTAATGAAATAGTAAATTTAAAAAAAAAAAATTTAAGAGCAAAATAGAAAGCAATTAGACGCTTTAAAGAAATGCAAAATTTTGGCAATTCCCTGGGGTTTCAGGGGTTAGGACTGCACACTTCCACTGCATGAGCACAGGTTCATCCCTGGTCAGGAAGCTAAGATCCTGCAAACCACACGGCACAGCCAAAAAAAAAAAAAAAAATTTTAAGGAAAAAAAATTAAAAGTTTTATGGAAAATGGAAAAGTGATAGGAAGAATCAGAAAAAATTACATGCAGAATTAATAGAAAAGAACAAAGGGGAAAGAGAATATAAGCAGGCATAATAAGAAACCTAGAAACAGGGATGCGAAAAAGTAAGCTTCTGATATATACTTAAGCAGTTTGTCACATTAAGTATCTGACCAATGATTATTAATAAATGTATGCTATGCATAACACCTGTTAGGAGTGCTCTTAAAAATTCAGTTATCAACAAAAAAACACACACAAACAAAATTCACTTAGCTCTGTCTCAAGTGTATAAAGTGTTCTTACCAAATACAAAGAATTTAGTCTTCCTAAATTCCCATATCCATCAGCAAACCTGAATCTTTTTCATCTCTGCCAAGGAACACCCATCTGTAATCTTTGGACACGCAATAAGAATCTTAAATAGTCAGCTTTTTAAATAATTTTTTTTTCATAAGGAAGTTCTCTCAGAAAAGCAAAAATTTTCTTTCTAGTATTTTGAGTTTTAACTGTCTTGAAACCAGCAACTTCAATAGTAACAGTTATCAATGAGAAACATACCTTGCCGCATGAGCATCAGCTGGTGCTCGTGCCGGGCAGCTTCCATCTCCGCCTCCAGTTTCTCTTTTGCTTCTCGGATGTTTCTGTCAACCTGCTCGCGCTGCTGCTTCTCCATTTCATCCAGAGCCTTCCATCGAGATGCATATTCAAATTCAAATGTCCCAGGCTGAGCAAAACGTGGTGGCTGTTCTCTTTCCCTAAGTTTACATGAAAAGACATACAGAAACATATGTTTAAAAACTAAAACAGCATACGAGAACAAGTATTACCATTAACTAAGCTCGTACAGTGTTCATATCACTGTCTGACAAGTAACCTCCAAGAAATACTTCACAGCGATGCTGTCAAGCAGTTTAACAACCCTAAGTTTAAGAAACTACCCAAAGATGCCCAACTAATTAATAAGCAATAGAACCAGGATTCAAACCAAGACAACGAGATACTACAACCTGCACTCCCCAAATTATCACCTCCAATAAGGCCTTTGCGGTTTTCATGCAACAATTCTATATAAGGCAGTCTGTAACATATGAAAAAAATGTCCCCTAAGTTAATGGTCTGAAGTCAGATTTTTCTAAAAGCAGTAACTTTTAGGGACAGTAATAAAGCAGAAACAGTTTGTTGAATGTTATGTGCCAGGTTAATTGGCTATACCAAATAATACAAGCCTAATTTACTTCAATTTGTTTTATACTTGTTTGCCTTGCTAGACTGTAAACTCAATGAGCACATGAAATTCCTATTAACCACTGTACCTAAGTACCTAGCACATACCTAGCATATTGGACACATTTAGTATTTATTTCTAAAATGAATGAATAAATGACAGGGGAAAAAAATCATTTAAATGAAGATCTACGAATGTACCCAACATTCAAAGAATGTCAATTATCCTAAAGTACTTTTATAAGAACACAATTCTCACCCACCAATAAAACTACAGATGCCTTGTAATCATAAATTTTAACTTTTATTTGGGGATGGGGAGGGGAAGATGGTGGTTGGTACAAAGTTGGGAGATAAAGGAGGAGGTTGTCACAGAGGGAAAACACAGTGACAAGAAACAGCTTCCAAGATATTCAGGGGGTAGATAAAAATCAAAGTTAACCATGATCAAGGGATTCTAGACCTAAAAATAGACTTGGATCTTTTTCTTTTTAAAGCACTGACTGGAAAAGGGAAAGGAATAGAGAGATCCACCAGCAATTTTTCTGAAAGAACTGTTTTATTAGTTAGTAGTTCCTAAGTCAGGTGTTGACTACAGTAATAAATATAAAACACTACTGAACCAATATGGACTTGGGGCATCAGAGCTGAATTTGAATATTGACTCTTAAGGTTCATGAACATTCCCTTCAGATCGTAATTCTTTAGCAGTAAAGTTTAAAATATCATGAGATCATGTAATGTTTGCTGGAATAATTAAGTCATTATATAAACAAGTTTGGTTTGGGTTTGTTTTTTTCTTCAATAAAACAACTACAATCTATAAATTCTACTACTTGTAACACCCTTATAATTCCAGTTCTCTAATTCCTGAATGCAAAAGGATGTTCTACTTAAAATCTGCAATAAGCTATAACCACAAATCAAATGAATAGGAAATTAAATGTAAGTCTTTGAGAAACAGCATTTAAGAGAAATTTACATGGTTGAGTTACAACTGATTTACTACCAACCCCTTGCTTCTAGGACACATTCTGCTGGGTGTTCCTCCCACTTCAGGGACTGCTCCCACTCAGTCTCTGTTGATTCCTTTTGACCTTCCCAACTTCTCTCAAATGAGCATTCAGGAGTTGGTCCTTTGACATTCTTTTCCATCACACTGGTAACCTAAGCCCAAACAGCACGTCTGAATTCCAGACACAAATCCAACTACCTTGACAACAGATCCCAAAACAAGGTCCCTGATCCTCCTCCCCCAAATCTACTCCTCCAGGTTCTCCATGTCAGTCACTAGCAATCCATACTTTCCAGTTATTTAGGCCAAAAACCTCATCATCACCCTTTTAACTCTCTTTCTCCCACATCCCCATATCCATCAGCAAAATCCAATCTATTTTCAAACCACATTCAGTATCTGACCACTTCTGGTCATCACCACTTCCTGTCAGCAGGATCCTAAACTTACTTCCCCAATCCCACCATTGGCTCTTTATTATAACAGAGCAGCTAGAAAGCTGCTTTAAATTGAAGCTTAAATCACAATCCTGCTTCTTCCTTTCACATGAATCACAGAAGCCAAAGTTAGTTCAATAGCCCACAAGCCCCACAGTCTGCACTCCTCCCACTACATCCTAACTCCCTTGATCCCTACAAGGTTCCCCATTCTCACCCTGATCCAGTTAACCTGGCCTCCTCACTGCACCTGCACCATGCCAGTTCTCCCTCAAAGCCTGCAGAGCCATACTCCTCAGCTGACTGAGATCCCTATTCCATCTGGTGCCCTCCCACTCCCGCTTTCAAGTTGTGAATCAAATACTACCCTCACAAAAGCTTCCTTAACCACCTGTATAAAAGAGCCACACTCTTCTGCTCCC
Organism: Muntiacus reevesi; assembly: GCF_963930625.1. Classification (NCBI taxonomy): domain Eukaryota; kingdom Metazoa; phylum Chordata; class Mammalia; order Artiodactyla; family Cervidae; genus Muntiacus; species Muntiacus reevesi. The sequence goes on along the minus strand of NC_089259.1, from coordinate 34,225,278 downwards.
CTACACCCACTTTCCCTATCTTTCTGCCATCTTTACTTTATTGTTTACCCCCTGCTTCCCAAGGGCTTCTGTGATAGCTCAGTTGGTAAAGAATCTGCCTGCAACACCAGAGACCCTGGCTCAATTCCTGGATCGGGAAGATCTGCTGGAGAAGGGATAGGATACCCACTCCACCACACAGCAAGAATTTCTCGTTTATTCTGTTCATTGATACATCTCCAACACCAGTTAAAAAATAAGCACCCAGGGACTTCCCTGGTGGTCCAGTATTTAAAAATCTGTCCCGCAATGCAGGGGACGTGGGTTCAATCCCTGGTCAGGGAACTAAGATCCCACATGTCATGGAGCTACTAAAGCCCTCGAGTCACAACTGTAGAGTCTGTGTGTCACAACAAAAGCCAAATCAATCAATAAAAAAGCACCCACATTTGTCTTTTAAATCAACTACAAGGGAAAAACCAGTCTACACTAAAATCAAAGAGTGCTATTAAAACATGTGTAAAATGTTATTTTGAACACAAACTATCGAATCTTAAAATCATAACCATTTTTTGGTCAGGATGAAGAGAAATACTTTTATGCATACACCAGAAAGTATAAATTGGTATCATACTTTGGGAGAACCATCTACCAGAATTAATCACCATTAAATATGCATACTCGTTTGATCTTTTAGCATCATACCTCACTTTAGTGGTTTTAAATGGTATTTCTCACTACTTAGTATACTTATTAAAACATTAATCTTTGGTTCAGTATTTATTGTGTAGCCCTGTCACTAGAATTGTAAGCATCATGAGGGCAAAAACAGTTCTCAGTTGCACTGGCAGCATCTAGGACAGTGCCTGGCACAAAGGCATTCCAATATTTAGATTCATGCACGCAAATATTACAGTGTTTTTTGTTTTTCAGTCATGCCACACAGCATGTGAGATCTTAGTTCTCTGACCAGGGATCAAACCAGCGCCCCCTGCTTTGGAAGCACAGAGTCTTAACTAATGGGATCACCAGGGAAGTTTACTATAGTCTTACTTAACTATAAAAAAACAACTGGTAAAAAAAAAATGTTATCTTTCTTTTTCATCTTTAGGAATTCTTTGGAGAAGGAAATGGCAACCCACTCCAGTATTCCTGCCTGGAAAAATTCCACAGACAGAGGAGCCTGATGGGCTGTAGTCCATGGACGGGAGGGGACAGACACACAGACACACACTCTCTCTCTCTCTGGTAGATACCACAGATTAATAAATTTTTTTAAAAAAGAAGAATTCTTACCCTTTCCCAAGTTGTTTAACTAGAACCTTCTTTCTACTCCTGCCAAAGTCTCCTCTTACACACACACACTCTTTGGTAGATATCACAGATTAATAAATTTTTTTAAAAAAGAAGAATTCTTACCCTTTCCCAAGTTGTTTAACTAGAACCTTCTTTCTACTCCTGCCAAAGTCTCCTCTTAATTCATAATACACCTGTAGCATACTCAATACAGAAACTTTTGTATCTAAAATTTACTGTTTCTCTGGCATAGGTACTACAGACAGTATACTCTTATGGAACCCATCCATGCCCCAGTTATAAAAGCTGAACTTTTCAAAGTTAACCTTTTACCAATATACTCAAGAAAACTAGCATTCCATGTAGACCAGCCCACTCTATTAACCAGATTGTTACTGGCTAATAATTGTTACTAGCTAACAAGACTAAATAGAACACCTTATAATCCAACAATACTCAATAACAAATGTAAAATAATAAATACCCTTGAAAGAACATTCTAAATTTATCAGAATTTATCTTCTTAGTAAGAAGATCTTACTTATGATACTGCTGAGTTTTCTGCATTAGTTTCTCTGGCAAGCCATCTTCATCATCAAACTGTTCCATGGGCTCCACAATGACCGGACGAGGGGTCCTGGACAGGTAAAAAGCATTAATAAGAATTAATACAGTATCTAGAAGCTAAAATCCTCCTAGAAACCTTTTATAATAATTCCAAGATACATACTTGGAAAATTTATCTGAGAAAAAAGTCTCAGAAAATATCACATATACACATAAAATCAGTCAATAAACACTGGCTGCACCAACACAGGTGAACATCCAAGTCAAAGATGAGTGCTTATTTTTAGAGCATGGAGTCTATTTGAGACAACAGAAAAATACATAGACCTGCCTGACTATTGCAGTTAACTTCTACAAAGAGCAATGCAGAGGAGCAAGTATCCAACTTTCCTAAGTGTCTCATCCACACACACACCGGGACACCAATCCCTTCCATGGCCTCCAACTCCCAACTCCACTCAGCTCCCAACCTTCCATTGTCCAACCAGTCTCAAAAGGAATACTGAAGCAGGAGAAAGAAATGGCAACCCAACCCAGTATTCTTGCCTGGAAAATCCCATGGACAGAGGAGCCTGGTGACCTTCAGTCCATGGGGTCACAGAGTCGGACACGACTGAGTAACTTCACTTTCACTTAAAATCACTGCAGTAGTGACTGCAGCCATGAAATCTAAAAATTTTTAAAAATAAAAATTAAAAAAAAAAGAATACTGAAGCAGATCACCACTTCCTTCTCCAGGGGATTTTTCCAAACCCAGGGATTGAACCCAGGTCTCTTGCATTGCAGGTGATTCTTTACCATCTGAGCCACCAGGGAAGCCCTCGAAACTGTATATAAATTATTCTTTTTTTATATAAAACATTGATTGATTGGTCTTTTTGGGTAATCTGATGCATCACCAGTGTATTACAACTGAAACACTAATCTTGCAGCTTTATCAACATTAACTGGTATATTTTCATGACACTACTGAGAAACCAACTGTTTCTGCAGCAGCTCAAAGGAAAGGCCTTTTGAGAAGTTTGTATGTTCCTTTTGTTTATCTATAAAAGCTTTATTCATTGTTAACTTTTTCAGCATTCACAATGTTTATCTTCTTAAAGATTAGTGGCAATAGGTTTTAGTTTATTTTTAACCTTAAAGCTTTTTTGGCCAGTTATGTGGAATACATTCCTGGACTTCTGCCCTCTTAGTTTGTTCTTGGCCATCATCAGACCTCCAAGATCCTCGTGCAGCTGCTCAAGTTCCAGGTGATACCATTTGAATGTCATTTATAAACTATTCTAAAAGCTAACTGTAAGAAATACTTTGGCCACCTGATGTGAATGGCTGACTCACTGGAAAAGACCCTGATGCTAGGACAGATTGAGAGCAAAAGAAAAGGGCAGCAGAGGATGAGTCGGCATCACCGACTCAATGGACGTTAATCTGAGCAAACTCCAGGAATTAGTGAAGGACAAGGAAGCCTGGCATGCTGCAATCCACAGGGTCGCAAAGAATCTGACACGACTTAGTGACTGAACAAGAAGAAATAGTTAAATATTTATCAGTGCCTGACTATGACTTTAACAAACAGCAATTAATCAAAGCTTACAGCAGAAAATATATACTAACTACATGCCTTGCCTACTGCTTTCTACTACTGCCTTCCTTCACTCTTTAAATAACTATTGCCAACTTACTAAGTATCCAGGAAATACCAGAATTCAAGTGTCAGGATTATGGTGTTAAAGGAGACAAAGTCCCTTCCTTCCCCAGGGGAGCTTACATTCTAGGTAGAGAATGCAACCTTAAGTGCTATGAAGAAAAGTTAAGTTGGAGAGAAAAGCACTAGGCTATTTTAACATAAAACAGTCAGCTTCCCTTAGGAGATAACATCTTATCAAAACGTGATTGAAATGTGAGAGCAAGACCTGTGATGTCGGGAAAGAGAGCATCTCTCTAAAGCAAAGGGAATGGGAACAAGACCAAAATCTCTAAGAGAACAAGCTGGCAGAGCTGTAAAATGTCTGCTGTACAAGAGCTTCAGCACAAATGCTTAACTGTCAAAAACAAACTGAAAAATGCTTCACAAGTCACCAAATTAAGCTCCTTGGAGATAGAAAACAATTTTTCTACATTGTCTTTGTATCCAATTCCCCAAACCCTAAATATTTGAATGATTCCAATCAATAGTTCAAGTGCCAGAGCTAAAAGAAATCCATTCAATAATCAACTTAGGAACTTTTACAAATTCAGTCTGAAGACTAAGAATGCACACTGAGAACTTTCTTGTGGGCAAACTGAAAGGAAAGCCATGTTAATATGGCAACAGGTTTAATGACCAGTATATTACTTTAAAATATATTTAAGTAAATGGAAAAACACATCACATTCATGCATTGGAAAAGGGCTGATACTGTGAAGATGTTAATGTTCCCCAGAATGATCTGTAGATTCAAAGCAATTTCAATCAAAAGTCCAGCAGAACTTTTTAATTGACAAGCTGATTTTAAAATCAGTAAGGATACACAAAGAAATGATAATAACCAGAACAATTTAAAAAAAAGAATAAAGTTGGATGCTACTATCTGACTTCAAAGTTTGCTGCTGCTAAGTCACTTCAGTCGTGTCCGACTCTGTGCGACCCCATAGACGGCAGACCACCAGACTCCCCCGTCCCTGGGATTCTCCAGGCAAGAGTACTGGAGTGGGGTGCCTTGCCTTCTCCGGACTTCAAAGTCTAGGATAAGGTAATTAAGAAAGTACAGTAATAGCATAATAGACATACTGATCAACAAAACAGGAAAGAGAGTAGATTTTTTTTCCCAGTTACTTGATAAAGGTAAAAGGTAACAAAGGGAAAATCATAACCTTTTCAATTAATGGTGCCAGAACATTAAAGCAATGAACTACCTCACATCACACTCAAAACATATCACAGGTTTAAACAAAAAGCTATAAAATTTCCCAAGAAAATACGAGAAAGCTTTGCTACCTTAGGAAAGGCAAAGATTTCATATACAAAGATTCCAAGGAACAAACCAAGAAAGAAAATAAATTGATAAACTGGACTTGACAAAATAGAACAACTTCTGCTCTTTGAAAAACACTATTAAAAAAAATTAAAAGGACTTCCTGGTGGTCCAGTGGCTAAGACTCTGCGCTCCCAATGCAGGGGACCTGGGTTCGATCCCTGGACAATCCCACATGCCCCAACTAAAAATCTTGCCATGTGGCAACTAAAGATTCCACATGCCCCAATTAAGATGGAAGATCCTGCTTTCCACAACCAAGACCGGGTGCAGCCAAATAAATCAATTAAATAAATTATCTGTTTAAAAAAATTAAAAAGCAAGCCACAGACTGGGATGAAACAGTTAATACAGGCCTGGACCCAGATTTGTTAAAAAAACATTAAGACAAACCAGCCAATTAAAAAACAGGCAAGCTAAAAAAAAAACAGGCAAGGAACTTCTCCTGGTCCAGTGGATATGACTCTGTACTCCCAATGCAGAAGGGCCGGGGTTTGACCCCTGGTCAGAGAACTAGATCCCACATGCCACAACTAAGCCGTGGTGAAGCCAAATAAATGTGGTTTTTTTTTAAAGGCAAAAATATCAACAGACATTTCACAAAAAGACATAAAAATATCCAAAAAGCACATGAAAAGATAACTTATCATCAGTTGTTAAGAAAACAATATTTAAACCACAATGAGACACCACTATACTCACTAGAATATCTAAAAATTTCAAATGTTGCTGAGGAGACATGATCATTAGAATTCTCTTATTCATTGCTTGTGGGAATGTAAAATGATACAAATATCTGGAAAACAGTTTGGGAGTTCCTTATAAAGTAGAACATACGTTTTACTCCCAAGTATTACCTAAGTCACATGAAAGCATGCTGTTCACAAAAAGCTTTATACACAAATGTTCTTAATAGCTTTATTCACAAAGGTCAGTAGTTGGAAGCAACTTGAACATCCACCCAAAGGTCACCACAGTTGTAATTTGGCCATAAAAAGGAACAAAATACTAATATAGTGATATGGATGAAATCTCATAAACATTATGCTAAGCAAAAGAAATCACACACAAAAGGATAGATACTATTAATATATAATTTCATTTATATGAAATATAAGAAAAAACAAAACTATAGTAACAGAAAGATCAAGAGCAGTCTAGGCAGGGATAAGAGGAGTACTGCAAAAGGACACAAAAGAATTTTTGTTGGATGCTGAAAATATTATCTTGATTGTGGTGGAGGGTAAGTGACTACACACATTTTTTAAAATTCACTGAGCTATACACGCAAAACTGGATGTATTTTAACATATGTAAATTATACTTCAAAGCTGATCAAAACCTCATTCTTTAAATGTAATGTTTTGCTTTGCACCTAATACACATTCAGTAGACTGAATAAAAATGGTAACACAAAACATTCTTGAAATTCCGTATGGATTAATACACTGAAGTTTGAGTAAAGTATTGACTCTTGACGGTACACAAATATACCCTATATGTATTCACTGAGTACTTACTGAACACCTACTTACCACATGTCAAGACAACATACAGGGAAGCAACTACAAAGAGGCAGAACAGAGAGAAGCCTATGTGTAACTCTATAAAAAAAAAAGACAAGATGTTTAAACTTACGTTGTTAGCAAGAACGCCCCATCACCACATCTTTCCAGAGCTTTTCGTGCAGGAGGCTTTGCTGCAAATTCCACAAAACCTTTTCCCGTAGCTCTACCACGATCATCCACAACAACAACAGCTTTCTCTACTGGACCAAACTGGGAAAATGCTTGCTCTAGAAGCTCATTGGAAACCACCGGAGAAAGGTTCTTAACAGTTAGGGCTGCTCCATGTGTAGCAAAACGAATTCGGAGAGGTCTGCTCTTCAAAATGGTGCCATCCAGCTCTGCTTTTGCAATTTCAGCCAGTGTTCTGGACTCCTTTTTAGAAAGAAAAAGATCACTTTTTTAAAAATTACAGTTAACAAAAAATTTTTAAATAGTGGCTTGTTTCTAAAGAGGCCTGACATAAAAGAGGGCTGGGTAGTTTTACAAAATGGCTGATAGGGTCATTTTGTTTCTTTGTCTTTCAGTTATGGTATCACATGTATTTTATTAATTTTTTAAAGATAAGTAATTTTAAACATTTTAAGTAGAAAATTCCAACCCCAACGTTCTGTTAAAAATCATCACTTAAAGATGATCTGTTCATAAACAGACTGCTATTGTTCAGTCACTAAGTCAAATCCAACTCTTTTATGACCCCACAGAGTGTAGATTACCAGCTATTGAATATGCAAGCAGTATCTTTCATAAGTCTCCAAAATGTATTAAAGAAAATACAGAATTACTTTTTGAGACCAAGTATCAGTTACTAGAATCTAGTATTGAAAAGTTTCTCTATACACTCCATGTTTGTTATTTATATCTTAATAATGTGCACCACCTCTTCAATGCCAGACAAATCCCTTTTCATTTTTTATATTATCTGTAAAAAAAAAACAACCACCAAAAAAAACCTGCCATCAGGTGTTATTAATCACTTCTTCTAAAACACTTTCACGGGCTACACATTTCTCCCACTACACTAAGAAAAGCAAATACCTATTCATGGGCTATAAGAAGTCTCTCTATTAAACAGAAAAACATGTACACATATCCTTATTATTATAAACTAGATAATATGTTCATTGCTGAACTACAAGGTAAGAGAATTTCCTTCTTGAAGAACTCAAAAGTTTCTAAAAATACAGGCATCTAAAACAGCAAACTAGTAAACTTACTACAGGTATGTTCTTTTTCAGTTGTGAGAACTTCCAGCAAAAAACTGAAAGAGGCTTAATATATTTTCTGAGAAGAGTACAAAGTGCACTTTCTTATGAAAAAGTCTTAAGATCACAACAGCTTTTTATTCAATCTCTGAAATGTTCACAAGAGCTTTACACTACTTCACTTATGTGAAAATCTACCTACAGAACTAATTTTACAAAAATAAAAGAATCTAACCTCTTTAGATATTCAAAATGGCCATTTTATTACTCTTTAACTCTGTAGTAGCAATAGTACCAGCAAACATTTCACAAATACCTAACAAGGGTTATGTCCTTTGCAGCTAAGATGTCAGTAATCTAACAACTCTTGAGAGGTAACTTTTAGGAATGGAGTCTTGGATTAGAATGCTGTCACATTTATAACTAGGAATGAGAAGAAACATGAGCAAATTTCATGGGGTGATGATAGTATCTTGAACTAAAATCACAAGATTATACACTAAGTATCTGTGCGTCTCATTATTATGTAGGTTTCAAATTCCTTAAAAACCAAAATTGAACTCTAGTTAATGATAAGCATGCTGAAGAGTCATGGACTGATGGATGGACTAAGATAGAGATGAACAGATACGTGAAAAAAATACAGCAAAATTTAATTGTAGACTCTAGGTATTCAATGTATGAATACTGAGTGTATCAATTTTCATTTCTAAACTCTCAAATTATTCATAATAGTATGTTTGTGGGCAGGGGAGGAGAGCGAGCCTGGTGAGAACTCTGTAAAGTGTTTCTAGAGAGCATCTCCTGTTCAGATTCAGTCAGATATAATGACAAAGTGTTACGTTATTTTTCAAGATAAGCAAGAAATTTTCATTTTTATGTTAAATCAAGTACTTTTTTTTACTGTTGGCAACAAATACAATTTTTAATACTTTCCAGGACAAATAATAAAACGTCTATGCTCTCAAGAATTTCATGTCATAGTACATCTTCAAAGTTAATACTCTTGGTTTTAAATGGTTGAACATCAAACAGTTTCCCTGCCTCAGCATATTATGGACAAGATAATTTTTACTATGGGGGCTGTTCCATGCACTGTAGGATGTTTATGCCAAAAGAACCACCCCCCTACCACCACTGCTTAACAACCAAAAATGTCTCCAGACATTGCCACATGTCCTCTGGGAAGTAAAACCACTCTATTTGAGAACTGCTGCTCTATATGTGTACTGAAGTAACTATAAGTCAATTAAAATTAAGTACTTGAAACGAACCAAGGATTTCCTTACTTCATAGCTCAGGATAGTGACAATAACTTTGACTAAGTGGTTATTACAGGCCAGTCATTTCTTCCTCCCCAATATATTAATACACATACACAGGTCTTTGCCTTATCCTTCATCAGCCTCACCAACAATCTCGTGAAGTGGGTTTTGCTACTATCCTCACTTCATACATAGGGAAAGAGGCTTATAAAGGTTCAAGTAACTTGTCCAAAATCACACGCATATCTGATTTGAACCTATACAAAATCCATAATCCATCAATACAGCCTTCCAGCTGTACCTCTGAATCACGCTCTGCATAAAACGTTGAAATTACAGGTTCTTAACTAAAGGAACACAAAGAACAAAAAAAACTGAAGTTACTACCCCAAAAGAGACTGCTTGAGCTTGGGTCTAACAACCTCCACTGGTTCCACCTGCCACTTTCCAACAGCCACTACATCAGTAGTACACACTACAGCCATTGTGCAGGAGAATTCTTTACCACTAAGCCACCTGGGAAACCCCACACCATTACTAATATTCAAATCTGGTACTTATATTCAGATCAAGTATGCACTATGATTTTCCTAACAGAAAAAAAATGTGTAAGAGCTCAGAAATGTTTAAAGTTTTTAAATTTACCTGTTAAACAGAGAGTTCAGATTAAACAGTAAAGTTATCCATGAAGTCAAATCTCAAACTAAAAGGTAACTTCCAACTGAAAAATTTTTAACATTCTTACACAAAAATTTAGGCTGATGGCTCTGAAGAAGCATATCACTTAATTAAGTGCCACTTAATTAAGATCAGTTTTCTCCATATTAAGATTTTTGCCTTGTCCACTCACTAAGAGAAAACCTATTAAAGTACTTGAACCAAAAGATTTACTTCATACCTCAGGATAATAACTTATGCTCAGTAGTTATTACAAGCCAGCCATTAATTCCTATTAAGGTTTGGATGAAACGGGAAAAAATGCGTGCTATTCTACTACCACAGAGTGTAAGGGAGACACGGAAAAGCAGTAAGTCCTCGTGGGAAGTTCCCTCAAGCTAGCCACGCGACAGCCGCCCGACTCGGGGGCGAGGGGGGGGGGGTGGAGGTCCGAGGTGAGGGAGAGGTGACGGGGGGTCGAGGTGAACCGGGGACAGAGTAGAGGCGAGGTGAGAGGAGGGAAAATGAGGAGGGACCTCGCAGCCCCCGAGTCCCTGAAGGCCCGCGCCCCAGCCCGCCCCTCACCAGGCGGATGAAGCCGAAGCCGCGGTCGCGGTTGATGAAGACCTCGCTGGGCTCGCCATAGCGTTCGAACAACCGCTTGAAGTCGTCCTCGGTGATGTCCGTGGGCAGGTTCCCCACGAAGAGGCGGCAGCGCTGCGTGTACGTCTTCTCGCCCGGCTTGAGGAAGCTCTTTATGTCGATGGTGAAACCGCCCTCGTCGGCCGGCCGGTCCTCCCCGGCGGGCGCGGCGGGCACCGGCGGCTCCCCTGGCAGCGCGAGCGCCAGGGCCGCTGGGTCCCCCTCTCCGGCCGCCGACTCCAGAGCGCGGAGGCGCGCCGGGTTCTTCTCAATGCGCACTTGCTTCAGGTTTCCTCTCAGCATCATCTCAGCGCGTGCCCCCTGAGCCGGCCTAGAGCTCGAAATGCACGTCGGTGTCGACCCAAGGAACAGAGGTCGGGAAGGACTAGCTCCGAGACACCTCCAGCCAGCCGCCCGCACTCACGCCCAAGATGGCGCCGCTATAGCCGCGGTCGGAGGGAGAGACGCCACGCAAGCCCCGCCCCTCCGAGGGCGCGCTGAGGCCTATGCGCCTGCGCACTCCTGCGCCAACGTCGTCCTGGCGGCGTGCGCATGCGCACCACTGTGCGCGCGTCCCTGTTCCCAGCCTTTCCAGGGCTCGGAGAGATGCAGGTTCTCAGTTCAAGATAACAGTGGTGGTAGGTGTTGCAGCAGTGTGTGAAAACGCATTGATTCAGGGAAACATCCACATTCTCCTTGACGTCCAGCCCTATTTTCAATGACAGCGGGAAAGTGAAGACTTGCAGATTTTATACATAGCAAGAATAACGAAGTATTTCCTAGGAATTGAAACAAGTGAAAACACATTTCCGCCCTTTTCAAGAGCAAGGTTATTATATTTCGCAATGAAAAATCCAGTTCTATATAATAGTTGTGATATTGATTATCCACCTCAAAGAAGGACTCCCTGAACTATGGACCACACTCTAGGACAGGGTCATCAAACGTTTTCTGTAAAAGGCCAGATGGCAGATATTTTAAGATTTTCAAGCCATATACTATGTCGGCCAAACTACTCAATTCTGCGCGGTACCGCTCCCGGCAGGCACATGGTAGGTCTTCATTAAGTAATAAAGAGAAATGCATTCACGGTCACTTTAAAAACCCTTCAGCAGTTTCTCATGAATTTAAATGCTTACTTTAGAATGGGCAGTGTTGCTGTGCTATGCTTAGTCGCTCAGTCGTGTCCGACTGCGACCCCATCAACTGTAGCCCCCAGGCCCCTCTGTCCGTGGGATTCTCCAGACAAGAATACCGGAGGAGGTTGCCGTGCCCTCCTCCGGGAATCTTCCCGACCGGGGAAGATCTCCCGGGTCTCCCTCATTGCAGGTAGGTTCTTTACCCACTGAGCCACTTAGAAAGCCCAGAACAGCAATAATACTTAGTAAATCTGTCGGCCAAGATTTTGCATGAGACATTTAAATTAAAAAATTGGAGAACGGCAATCCGTCTGCTATTTACCCAGCTGAAATGAAAACCTGTGTTCACACAAAGACCTGTATGAAAATGTTTATAGGGATTTTATTTGTAATCAACGAAAACTGGAAAGAACCCAAATGTCCAACTGGTGAATGGACTAACAGTGGTACATTCATATAATAGAACATATTCAGCAATAAAAAGGAAAAAACTACTGATAAACGCAATAATGTGACTCAAAGGCTACACACTGAATATATGACATTCTGGAAAACTAACTACAGTGGTTGCCAGGAGCTGGAAGGGAGACTAGGTTGACTAAGTAGTGATACAGAGAACTTTTTGGAAAGACAAAAGTAAATCTTAGCAATTGCCTGACAGTCCAGTCCTTAGTACTCTGCCCTTTCACTGCAGTGGCCCCAGGTTCAATCCCTAGTCGGAAATAAGATCCTTCCCATTTCACTCATATCTGATATTGTCAAATATGTTAATTTCACTGAAGAAAAAGACACAATCAGAAGAAAATTGCCTCATTCTATCAGCACTAAATCAACCCACTTAATTCCATATGTAACCATACGTGCTGCCTTATGTCCTGTTATTAATAAAATGAATGGTCAAAAATCCCCTCTAAGGCCAAATCACTGGATAGTGTCTTTTAAGTGCTTTGCTTCTACAGTTACCTAATCCCCTTCCAAAGTGAATAGTTACTTGATCTAATAGTTAATGGATGAGTTCTGTACTGAACTAATCCCACCAGCAAAAGGAACTGTTGATGAAACTAGCATCTTGAAAAAAGGAAAAAACTCTTCCAGGACCATGGGTTGTCCTTTAGTTACCATTTCTTGTTGGAGAAGACTCTTGAGAGTCCCTTGGACAGCAAGGAGATCCAACCAGTCCATCCTAAAGGAAATCAGTCCTGAATATTCATTGGAGGGACTGATGCTGAAGCTGAAACTCAAATACTTTGGCCACCTGATGCGAAGAGACACTGATGATGGGAAAGATTGAGGGCAGGAGGAGAAGGGGATGACAGAGGATGGGATGGTTGGATGGCATCACCGACTCAACAGACATGGGTTTGGGTGAATTCCAGGGAGGAGGATGGACAGAGAGGCCTGGCGTGCTGTGGTTCATGGGGTTGCAAAGTCGGACACTACTGAGTAACTGTACTGAACTGAGCTTTGGTCAACAAAGAAAGGAAATAAGAGTTGTGTTTGCTTTGTCTTGATTCACGCATCACCTGATTTCTCCTTCAGCCACACAAGCAGATGTCTATCCCACATTCCATCCCACTGAAACCTCTCTTGTCACCATCGGCGACACCTCCCACTTTGACCAGAGACAGCTGTCCTGTCACAGATCTTGCAGTAGCATTTGACATTGTAGATCTGGGCCTATTTCATCATGTGTCATATGGAAAAAATATCCTCTTTGCAGAGTCTTTGTGCATATTAAATGAATTAATTCAAGTACAGTCTGCGACCTCCCTTGTGGTCCAGTGGTTAAAACTCCACACTCCCAGTGAAGAGGGCCTGGGGTTTGATTCCTTGTCAGGAAACTAGATCCCACATGCTGCAACTAAGATGTGGCACAGTTAAAAGTATATAGTCTTTGGGAAATAGACTGGCATCATAAATACAACTCTATTATCACTTCCCTCCTACTTTCTTAAAACTGTTTTATCTTCTGCACTACAATATTCCCTGATATTCTCACAGCTACTGGCCACTCCTCACTCTCTGTCTTTCCTGGGAATCTGCACTTGAGAATATTGGAGAACCACAGGTCTGAGTTCTCTCCTCTTCTGCCACACTCATTGCCTAGGTCAGACCACCCACACTGAGGTGCCTCAGAAGCATTGGAACGGGTTTTCTAAACTTCAACACTACTGATATTTTGGACCAAATGATTATTTATGGTAAGAAGATGTTTAGCTGCATCACTGGCTTCTACTTACAGGGGTGCTATTGCACTCGGCATTACTCTAATTGCTTTATGCTTATTAACTCATTAATTATCACAACAATCTTTAAAGATATGTATTATTATTATCACCTTAAAATTTTTATTTATTTTTGGTTATGCCAAGTCTTTGTTCCTGTGTGGGAGCTTTCTCTAGTTGTGGTGCTCGGGCCTAGTTGCTCCACAGCATGTGGAATCTTCCTGGATCAGGACTAGAACCCTAATCCCCTGCATTGGCAGGCATTCTTAACCACTAGACTATCAGGGAAGTCATCATCTTTTTTTAAGACTATTTTTTGGAGCAGTTTTCAGTTGGCTGAGAAATTAAGAGGAAGGAATACACTTTCCTTTACACTTCTTTCCCCTACACCTGTAGTCTCCTCTACTATGAACATCCCCCACCAGATGGGACATTTGTGACAGTCCACGAGCTTACATTGACACGTCATTATCAACCAGAGTTATGAGATGACATTAGGGTCACTTTTCATGTTGTACATTGTGAGTCAAATTATAATGATATGTATCCAGCATTGTAGCATCACACATAGTATTTTCACTACTCTAAATCTCTTCTATTCTCCACTTATTCATCCCTCTCCCTATCCAACCCCTGTAACCCCTGATCTCTCTACTGTCTCAATATTTTTGCCCTTCCAGAACATCTCAATATTGCTTCCTATTCATCAACATGGCATGTCTCTCCATTTATTTACTTCTTTGATTTCATTTATCAGAGATTGGTAGTTTTCCTCTTATACATCTTCTAGGTAATTTGTTAATTTTTATCTAAGCATTCATTTGTTTTGGGTGGTAATGGAAGTGGTATTGTGTTTGTAATTTTATATTTCACTTGTTCATTGCTGGTGTGTAAAAACATTACAGCCCATGAGGTCCCAGAGTCAAACACAAATTAGCGACTGAACAACAATAGCAACAACAACAAATTACTGACTTTTGTGTATTAACCTTGTATCCTTCAATCATCCACTTACTTTTTTTTTTTTGGCCATACTATGTGACTTGTGGGATCCTAGTTCCCTGACCACGGATGGAAGCCAGGTCCCCCAGAAATGGAAGCACAAAGTCCCTAACCAGGGAATTCCCCCATTTAAATACTTTTAATTTATATATGCCTTTTATTTAAAGTGGGTTTCTTATACGCAACATAGAACTGGGTCTTGCTTTTTGACCCACCCTGACAATCTTTGTCTTCTAATTAGTGCATTTAGACCAATGATGTTCAAAGTGATTACTGATATAGCTTTATTACTATCAACCATTTTTTTGGAAAATTTATTTAAGTGCATCAGATTTTAGCTGAGGCACTAAGGATCCTTTCTGGCAGCGAGTGGTCTTACTTGCACTACAGCATGTGGGATTTTAGTTCCCCAACCAAGGACTGAACCCTCGCCCCTGCATTGCAAGGCAGATTCCTAACCACTGGACCACTATGGAGGCCCCTATCAAATTTTTATCTTTTTCCACTTGTTGTTCTTATTGTTTGTTGCTATTTTTTAATGGTTTTTAACTAAAATACAGTTGATGTACAATGTTATGTTCATTACTACTGTACAGCAATGTGACTCATTTATACACATATATAAATTCTTTTCCATTATGGTTTATCAAGTTCCTATTTTTGTATACCACTCTTTCTGCCTTTTGTGATTTTAATTAAGCATTTTATAGTTTGATTTTCTCATTAATAGCATATCAGTTGTATTCATTGTTCTACTTTAAGTGGTTGCCCTAGATATTGCCATATACATTTATTTACATCATCAATCATACTGATTACTTCACTAGTAGTGTAATTTACAACAGTAAAATAATCCTGATTCCTCCCTCCCACCCCTTCTATCTCTGCAGTCATTCATTTCATTTATACATAAGCATATGTAAGTGGGTAGCCATTCCCATGCTTACATTCCCAACGTAACCAGGACTGAGAGCTATGGGCCTCCCCAAAGCCTTTCTCGACGGGGGCTTGTGGATTCCAAGTAAGAGTATCTAAAGCATTGTCTGAAACTTTTCAATTATGAACACAGAGCAGGGTTTTGCACTCAGATAATCAAACATGCAAACAAAAGCCAGGAGATGAAGAGGAAGGTCAAACCAGTTAGAAGATGATGCACACAGAACCTGGAGTCATGACAGGGTCTGTTGCTCAGGGAAACAGGAGGATTAGAAAGGCAAGTCTCTGAGGGATGGAAGGAAGGATCATGGATGAAGCTGAGAGTGTGGATGGTCAGGCCTGATAGGCAGTGTCCTTGTACCAAGCCATGAAGCTGGTGTGTCCTCTCGAAACCCCTGTGTTCAAGGCCTGTCCCCCCAGGACCTCAGAATGCAACTGAGGATTTGAAGATGACATTTTAAAGAGGTGGTTAAGTTTAAATGACTTCACTAGGGGGCCCCAATATGATGTGACTGGTACCTTTTTAAGAGTTTAGGGAATTCCCTGGTGGTCCAGTGGTTAGGACTTGGGACTGTCATGGGTCAGGGTTCAATCCCTGCTCAGAGAACTAAGGTGACAAGCTGTGTGGCATTGCCAAAATAAATAAATAAATGGGTAAGAGAGGATGGCATATAATTTTTCTTTCTTGCATTATTCTTGTTAGGTGTTGTTGTTTACTTGGTATTTGTTAACTTTGTTACTTGATATTTGTCTAGGGTATTTCTCACCTTGTAGAACAAGCTGGGAGGAGCCCTTTCCATTCATTAGCAGTGTATGTTCAAGATCTCATCCCTAAGGAAGAGAAGGAATCTGAGCCTATAGGTTTCTTTGTGGGAAAGCTTGTAATTTCAGAGTCAATTTCTTCAATAGGGACAAGCTATTCAGATTTTCTATTTCTTCTTGGGACAGATTTGGTAAGCTTTTCTCAAGTGATTTGTCTATCACATCAAACTCATCATATTCTCGACCTAAGTTGATCATAATACCTCATGTTTTTAGTGTCCATAGGCTCTCCAGTGATCTTTCATATTGGTTATTTCTCTTTTTTGATCCCTTAATCAGTTTTGATAATGAAACTAAGTAGAACCCTGTGAGGTCTGCCTGGGTATAAGCCTCTCCCTGTTTCGCACCTTTTGTCTGTAGAAGCAGCTTTGGTCTCTGAGAACTTCCCCGAGTTCCTCCTCAAGTCATGTAGGTAAAAAACTGAGCACACCCTTGAGTAATTTTACAGAAACCAGGGCCCCACCACATGGAATCAGTTCAGTTCAGTCACTCAATCATGTCCAACTCTTTGCAACCCCATGGACTGCAGTATGCCAGGCATCTCTGTCCATCACCAACTCCCGGAGCTTGCCCAAACTCATGGAAACTGCTTAACAGTCAGAGCCCCCAGACACACTGGAGCCAGAATGACAGAAATCTGTTAAGACCCAACCAATCAGAACCACGTCCACACATTTAAGACCCTTACCCTTAATTTTAGTCTTTAAAAACACTTGCCTTGAAGCCACCAGGGAATCTGGACCCTTTGAGCTCTGGCTGCCAGGTTTACTTGCTGGCGCCTTGCAAATAAACATTACCTTCCTTCTCCACAAGCTGGGTCAGTGCATTGACTCTGGTCAGTTCCTCAGGTGGGCAGACCGGAGTTCGGTTTGGCAAACTAGTGGTTTGCAGTTCTATTAATTTATAAGCATATGACTTATGAAAGTCTTTTCAACATGTGCCTGACTGAGGTGTTAGTGCCATTTCCCAAGTTTCAGGCTTCCCTTGCTTTATCTATAGGCATGAAATGGGTTAACTGCTCTTCACTTCAAATGTGACTTCCACAGCAGAGACTCATAACCATCTAGCAATACAATCTCAGCTTCTAGGACTTCCCTGGTGGCCCAGTGGTAAAGACTCAGTACTTCCACTACAGGGGGCATGGGTTCGGTCCCTGGTTGAGAAACAAAGATCCTACCTGCAGAAGCCAAAAGCAAAACAGTTTTTTCAAAACCTTCTCTACTCCGGAACATTACACCACTATTTTCCCAAACTATCTCACTTTCTCAAAAACCAAGACATAGGTATTTACTCACATTTTTCTTTCAGCTCTAAATTCTCAAATCTTAATTTCATCCTAACATGGTCACCCTTTATAGTTCAGTATTAGAGGACTGCTCCACTTCTCAAATTTTGTACTTCACTTTGTCTTTATCCACAACTTCTTTCCCTACTGTCGGCCACTGATAATTGTAGCTAATAACCTTATGCCAGGCAGCTGGAGTTTCAAACTGAAAGTGACAGGGAGCTTCCGAGCTTTGAAGCAGAAGTGATGCGACCTATATAATGATACAGCATCACTCTTTCCATTGAACTTAGCTGAGCTTTTTACTCCAAATACTCATTTACTTCTATAACCTATGCAGTAAATTACGACTTGTACCTATGAAGGGGCTATTAGCAACTCTTACTTGACTCCAGTAGTAAGTAGGGAGGGACGGGGGAATCACAGAAGAAAATTGCTCAATGTAAGAGTCTTAAAGACAGCAATTTTGAAAATCTGAGGTTGATGAAAAAAATTCAGTTGTCCTCTGTGAGATTAACAAAACCAGTAAGTTGCCATTTTTTGAGGACTGTTATTCTGAACTGTCTTTCCTAACATTTGATATTAAATTTGCAGTAGGGGATAATTTTTTTTTCTAAGACTTGCATTTGTTTCCTTCCTTCCTTCCTTAAGGTGAGCACATACTAATTTTACAATGTAAAAAATAAGAGCTAGATAAGGAAAAAGAAACTAAATGATTCACCAGGCTAGAGAGAGATACTTTTATCATCTTCAGAATTTACAGTTGATTTTTTCTTCAACATCTCACTATGAAAAATTCGTACACACTAAAAAGTTGAAATTTACAGTGAATAAGGATAAACTCAGCACCTACATCTTTTGAATTTTTCACACCTAACTCATTACACATGCCTCACAGGTGTGCCTGCAGTGTGCTGAACATGGCCACTGGTTGATTTTATTAGTTTGGTCAGATTACACAAGTGTCTAATACAACCACATGACAAATCAGTAATTCAATTAACTGGTAAGTGCTCACAAAATAGCACACAAAACATTTGCAGAGTAACTTCAGAACCTGTTATGCTCTGGGGTATCCTCTCAGGTCTCTGAAGAAACTGGATTTTGGAATTATTCCAAAGCCTCATTCAGACCCAAGTATGAAACACTGAAAACGACCCAATTGTCAGGAAGCAAAACAGCTACAAACTAATGAGACTGATGTTCTGGGTTATTTCCCAAAGTTTTCTGTGCTGGCCTTACCGACAGAGTCTGCAAGTGCCCCATGTGGTCCTGCTCTAGCCACCATTCACATGCCATTTTGTTTCACAGGAAAAGCCTTGAGACAAGAGTATGTAAGGATGGAATATATGACAGAACTGCTATCAGAAACCAGAAACAAGGGAGAATTAGTAAATACATGGTGACGGAACATGACTGACTACCTGAAAAAACTGACACCCATCTTTTAATTTTCATGAGTGCATTTTTCCTTCGGATGAAAACAAAAAAAATTGCCACAACACATAAAGGTTAACTTAATATATTTTTATTTTAATATTTATACCAACAATATATTTTATATTTGTAACAACATAAAAATAGGTATATTCTGTATGCTTATAGTTTTCAGATGACAACAAAAGCTACAATATTTATAAATTAAATTAAAACAAAACCAATAAAACACAAATTAACCACCTTAATTCATTTAACATAACAAATGATGCTGCTTTGTTCAAATAATAACATTTTGCTCAAATGAAATAAACCACAAGTATTTGGTTTACTAGCAAAAAGCTGCAGCTTCAGATCCCATTCTACTTCTAAATAACAATACGTATTCACATATGTATCTTGTTCAACTGGTATTGATAAATTCAAGCCTTTTTCTCCCTCTTTCAAGATAATCAGAACAAAATATTGATCACACCGGTCAAAAGTCAGTCCTGAAATGCCCATTTTAAAAGATGTGAACTGAAAGACTGAAAAGATCAACAATTGCCTTCTCTGGAATGGACATTAATCACAAGAACCTGGAGCAGAAACCATCTTTACAGGTTAA
Source organism: Muntiacus reevesi (assembly GCF_963930625.1). NCBI lineage: Eukaryota > Metazoa > Chordata > Mammalia > Artiodactyla > Cervidae > Muntiacus > Muntiacus reevesi. The sequence continues at coordinate 34,205,635 of NC_089259.1, read as the reverse complement.
CTTGCTATGATACTCATTACTAATGAGCGGAGGAAGCACTCAGTCTGGGAGCCTCAGCACAAAGGACAGACTATCAGGGTACAGCTCTGAGTAAGTATTCGACCTCTTCATGTCATGTCAGATCAGGTCTAAGGTGTACAACAGCTTCATACCATCCTTCCCCTCGCTCTCCTGTAATCTGTGTTCTGAAGCTTCAACAATTTTACTTGTTTTCAAATCAGATTTTAATTTTGAATATTTAACGCTATTGTTGATGTGCATTTCACTCTCCTCGTGTTTGCTAAGAATATGTGATAAATGCTGCCAATCTCTGCACCCATTCTCATTCTTCAGTTGATTTTTTCCCTCTCCAAAGAGTTTGCAATACAGACAAAACACAGAATCTTTCGAAGTCGAATAAAGTAACCAGGATCTAGTGGTTTTCTCACCATTTGCAAGAATTCTTGTATAGTAAGTTTCTGAAAACTTCCTCCCTGTACTGTCTTTTGGGAAGTTAAAATTTCTTACTTGAGGTGGATCATTTTCAACTAGAGTGTTCCTCTGTTTAATACTCAAAATTCGGGGCCATGTACCTGGATCTGCAGAAAGCACAACTGAAATAACAGAGTCTTCTGATGGTTTCTCTCCCAGTTGCTCTTGAAGTTTATCAGCTATGCCTGGTAAATTCACATTCTGTTGGACCACTGATGTGTCTGGGCTACATTCTGCTGAAACCTGTAGTTCTGAAGTCTTTTCCTTTATTTCTGATATTTCTTCTATTTTTTCCAGAAGTATATTCAATGATCCATATAATTCTCTTTCATTTTCTTCTCCAACAGCATTCCTTTTTCTGTTTTCTGATGCTAATACTTTTTTTAAGTTTGTTTCCATCATCTGAGGAAAAATAGATTATAATTTTTCCTTACATTATTAACACTGAAAAAAGTTAATGTATATACAAATGCCCAATAAGCATATGAAAATATGCTTATCATTAATCATAAAAGAAATACAATTCAATACCACCTCAAATCACTACACACCCACCAGGATGCCTACAATAAAAGGAGTGATAATAACAAGTGTTAGCAGAGATGTTGAAAAACTGGAACCTTTCTAAGGCACTGGTGGCAATGTAAAATGGATGGCAATTCCTCAAAATTAACAGTCACTCTATAAGACACCCTATGTCACCCTATGGTGACACATATGGTCAACATAGTAACCCTATGCCACTTTCAAAGAGTGGCAATTCGAAAATGAAAATACATGTCCACATGAAGACTTGTACAAAATGATCAGAGCAGCATTATTCATAAGAGCCAAGAAAATAGAAATAACAATGTGGTATTATCCATACATTGAAATATTATTTGGCAATAAAATTAGGTGTGGGGAGGGGGGATCGGGATGGGGAATACATGTAAATCCATGGCTGATTCATGTCAATGTATGACAAAACCCACTACAATATTGTAAAGTAATTAGCCTCCAACTAATAAAAATAAATGAAAAAAATAAAATAAAATAAATAAAATTAGGTGTGGTAAAGATACATGCTACAACTTGTATGAACCCTGAAAACACTATATGTGAAATTCAGTCACAAGGTACCATATAGTATATGATTCCATCTAATAAAAATTAAAATTAGCTATTCTGGAGTCAATAAAATAACAATGCACACACACACACAAAAGAAAGTCAAAATAAGAAATGTATGCACTGTGAAGGGCATTTGCTAGCTGTAGTATTATAGTACAGGGTACAACCTGACCACAGTAAACAATGGAGCTCAAGAACCAAGAGCGCTGCTCTGAGGCAGTCCTGCATGTAGAGGCAGCACCGAGGCAGAGCAGGAGTGACATGATGTGGTGTGTGCCCTGGAAGACCACCCTGACTGCACTCTGGTCTCCAGTGCCCAGGGAGACCAAGGAACAGAGACAGCCAGGAGGCTGTGGAGCCAATTCTGGCAAGAAGGGACAGTGGTCAGGTCTAGGACTACAGTGGTGGGCACAGGGCAGAGCCAGGAGTGGGTTAGGAAGTAGAATTCAGGTTAGCTGGGAAATGAGTGGCCCTGGGGGCTAAGACAGAGGAGTAAGGAATAACATAAAGTTTCTGCTTAAACACCTGACTGGATGGGAGGTTATTTACTGATTTGGGAAACAAAGAAGGAAAGCAGGCTTGGAGTGTCAGCTGTGGACAGAGTTCCAAATATTTGTGGAACATTCAAATGGAAATTAGACAGACATATTGGTGTGAAACTGAATATATATTCCAGATATATTCTGGAAGTCATCAAAATACATTTTAGTTGAGACTATGGGACTGGTAAGATGATACCAAAAGAGCATATTTAAGAAGAGACAGAATGCCAAGGACTATTGCTAATGTTATTTTTTTACACAACCAAACTCAAGCCTTGGTCTTATTTCTTTCCCTCTTGAGTGTCTTGGTAATGATTAGGTAGTCAAGTTGTCACAATTTCCCCACATCTAAGACTCCTCTTCCTGGGGATCATTAAATTGAATCCAGTGTAGATCATCAGGGAACTCAAGGCTTATGTATAATTAAATGTTGGCATCAGAACCAACAGAGCATGTACATATACATATTTTCTTGCAGGATCTTAGTTCCTCACATTACCTAAGGTATGATACATGAGGTCGAATCTAGCTGTGTGACTCTGGGGAAGACCTTCTCTGAACTTCAGTATCTTTCGAAGGTTTTATTTAATTGAAAGTTAATAAACATTTAGTAAAGAGAATCAACTAGTTACATCTGACTAATTAAAAGAAATAACTGAATTAATTAAAACACCTCCTTTCCCAGAAGTTAACTACTTTGAACATTTTTAGATGATTCTTTCCATGTTTATTTCCAAGTATCAAAATAACATGTTTGTATCACTATTTACTAATTTTTCCTCCCAGTTTTAGGTGTTGCTATCAACTTCTCAATGAGGAGGATGCAAGTTTAGTTCTCTCTGCCACTGTGCTTACCACACACACACACCCTCCAGCTCCCTTCTCATCCTTTTTCAACTTTGGCACCAATGATACATTGGCCAGGTCATTCTTTGCTGTGAGGGCTTGTCTGGCCCATTGCAGGACTGTCTGCATCTCTGGCCCCCACTCACTGATGCCAGGCTCTTAGCTACAGCATGTGGGATCTAGTTCCCTGACCAGGGATTGAACCTGTGTTCCCTGCATTGGAAGGCAGAATCTTAACCACAGGATCACCAGGAAAGCCCTCCCACACAAAATTAACTTGAGATGGATCATAGATATAAAATCTAAACCTAACAAGAAGACAAGATAGGTAAATATCTTCATAACCTCGGTAGGCAAAGACACCCTAAACAAGAGACAAAAAGTATTAATCAGAAAAGCAAACAGTAAATTGGACTTTATCAAAATTTAAAACCTGAGCTTTTCAAAAACACTGAGAAAAGACAAAAACACTGTCTGGTAGAAAAATCTTCCAAATACATTTATTTTACAAAAGAAATGTATCCTGAATATATAAAGAATTCCTCTAACTCAATAACAGAAAAGACAACCCATTAAAAAAAGTGAACTAAAAAAGAAAACTGAGCTAAGACTTGGATACTTTACAAAAGAAGATATACGCATAATAAAAAAGGAATAGCAGTTATCAGGAAATTAAAACCACAATGAGATAGTCATTTCTTATCCACTAGAATAGATTAAATCAAAACAGACAACACCAAATACTGTTGAGAATACAGAGTAATTGGAACTAGTGGGGACGCAAAATGGTACAGGAGAAAATTACTCCTTGTAATGTCTGCAAAATGTCAAGTCTTAAAGCGAGCTTACTTACATCAATCAATTTCAATACTCATTTGAGAGTAATACTCAATGAAAGATTGACAAAGGAATTAAATGGGATTCTAAGAAAAATCTGCTTAATGTAAGTTAACAGGAAGAAGTTACTACAAGCTTGATCATTTAAGACTCATTAAGAGAATTACCTGTTTATACTCGTTAACACAACTTTGGCAGCAAAATCGCATCTGCTGACCTTCAACGACCAGGACATTGTTCCCAGCTCCTTTGCCGGGCAAGTACTCGCCGCACTGCTCACAGCAGTTCATCACTAGACCATTGGCCAGCCTGTACTTGTTAAAGCACTGGTTACTGCACAGTTTGTGTGTCACATTGTTAACGCTGACTTCATGCCGAATCTAGAAGAAAAACCAATTTATTAAATAAATCAACCAGATTAGCATCATACCTGATATATGTATTTTTTTTTCCAACAAAGAATCTCCAGTAATTTCTCAGTGGAAGAAATACTCAGGTAAAAGACATTAAAAAGCACATTTTACTACCCTTTCATTTTTATCTTTGATTTCTTGTAAAAAGAAAAAATAAGATTCATAGAATAAAAAGCAATAAAATCAGATATTTAAGAATAACAGAAAATGAATTAGATTGCAGGTTTTGATATGACTTGATTAAAAACAAATGGATGAGAAAACAGAAAGAGAAATTAAGGAAACAATACCATTCACCATTGCAACAAAAAGAATAAAATACTTAGGAGTATATCTACCTAAAGAAACAAAAGACCTATACATAGAAAACTATAAAACACTGATCAAAGAAATTAAAGAGGACACAAACAGATGGAGAAACATACTGTGTTCATGGATTGGAAGAATCAATATTGTCAAAATGGCTATTCTACCCAAAGCAATCTATAGATTCAATGCAATCCCTATCAAGCTACCAACGGTATTTTTCACAGAACTAGAACAAATAATTTCACAATTTGTATGGAAATACAAAAAACCTCGAATAGCCAAAGTAATCTTGAGAAAGAAGAATGGAACTGGAGGAATCAACCTGCCTGACTTCAGACTCTACTACAAAGTCACAGTCATCAAGACAGTATGGTACTGGCACAAAGACAGAAATATAGATCAATGGAACAGAATAGAAAGCCCAGAGATAAATCCACAAACCTATGGACACCTTATCTTTGACAAAGGAGGCAAGGATATACAATGGAAAAAAGACAACCTCTTTAACAAGTGGTGCTGGGAAAACTGGTCAACCACTTGTAAAAGAATGAAACTAGAACACTTTCTAACACCATACACAAAAATAAACTCAAAATGGATTAAAGATCTAAATATAAGACCAGAAACTATAAAACTCCTAGAGCAAAACATAGGCAAAACACTCTCCGACATGAATCACAACAGGATCCTCTATGACCCACCTCCCAGAATATTGGAAATAAAAGCAAAAATAAACAAATGGGACCTAATGAAACTTAAAAGCTTTTGCACAACAAAGGAAACTATAAGCAAGGTGAAAAGACAGCCCTCAGATTGGGAGAAAACAATAGCAAATGAAGCAACAAAGGATTAATCTCAAAAATATACAAGCAACTCCTGAAGCTCAATTCCAGAAAAATAAATGACCCAATCAAAAAATGGGCCAAAGAACTAAACAGACATTTCTCCAAAGAAGACATACAGATGGCTAACAAACATATGAAAAGATGCTCAACATCACTCATCATCAGAGAAATGCAAATCAAAACCACAATAAGGTACCAATACACGCCAGTCAGGATGGCTGCTATCCAAAAGTCTACAAGCAATAAATGCTGGAGAGGGTGTGGAGAAAAGGGAACCCTCTTACACTGTTGGTGGGAATGCAAACCAGTACGGCCACTATGGAGAACAATGTGGAGATTTCTTAAAAAACTGGAAACAGAACTGCCACATGACCCAGCAATACCACTTCTGGGCATACACACTGAGGAAACCAGATCTGAAAGAGACACGTGCACCCCAATGTTCATCGCAGCACTGTTTATAATAGCCAGGACATGGAAGCAACCTAGATGCCCATCAGCAGATGAATGGATAAGGAAGCTGTGGTACATATACACCATGGAATATTACTCAGCCGTTAAAAAGAATTCATTTGAATCAGTTCTAATGAGATGGATGAAACTGGAGCCCATTATACAGAGTGAAGCCAGAAAGATAAAGAACATTACAGCATACTAACACATATACATGGAATTTAGAAAGATGGTAATGATAACCCTATATGCAAAACAGAAAAAGAGACACAGAAGTACAGAATAGACTTTTGAACTCTGTGGGAGAAGGCAAGGGTGGGATGTTTTGAGAGAACAGCATGTATATTATCTATGGTGAAACAGATCACCAGCCCAGGTGGGATGCATGAGTCAAGTGCTCGGGCCTGGTGCACTGGGAAGACCCAGAGGAGTCAGGTGGAGAGGGAGGTGGAAGGGGGGATCGGAATGGGGAATACATGTGACTCCATGGCTGATTCATGTCAGTGTATGACAAAACCCACTGCAATGTTGTGAAGTAATTAGCCTCCAACTAATAAAAATAAATGAATAAATAAATAAATGAAAATATGAATGCTTAAAACAAACCAAAAAAACACAAATGGATGGGGTATTTGTAGGTATTATAAACTTCACTGCCCTAGAAAACAGGGGTGGGGGTGGCCAGTGGGCACCAGTATCACCCACTTTCAGGGTGGTGTCTGTAAGGACATTAAGTTCTTGTTCTGCTCAGCTCTGAGTAGCTGAGATAAAATCCTGTCCAGAATTTGCATGGCTCCCTCGTAACCCAGACTAAATTCAGCCAAGTGAACACTCCCTGAATGCCTGGGAAGATGGCAGTGCCACCTAGGAAATGTGGGGTGACCTACACACTTCCACTCCACTTATTCTATGTGTTCTTCTAGGACTGGTTGTGTCCTTCATGTCCTGAACCTACATTCTATTAGTGTTGCTAATAAGAACAAAATCCACCATGAAACCACTGCTTTCTTTATGACTGCATTCAATTCCACACAAGCAGATATTTACTCCACATTCTATGGGAAGGGGACATTTGTTAAGAGACAACTCTAACATATGCCTATTCTTCCCTTCAACTTCACTGAGGGGATTCAGGACACATCTATTAGGTAAATGGCAGAACATATAATAGCACCTAAAAGTTAAAATTATCCTTGTTAATCTAGACAGTAACTTAAATAAAACTCCAGACCTCTGTTAGTTTATTACAGATTGTACATCTTGATTTGTTCAGAACTCTTTTTCGAAGATTCTGGTTGTCTTCATAGGGAGACAAACTAGACGTACTACAACATTTTGGGAAGGGTTCACTTGACTCCCCTTGAGGAACAACAGTAGCTTTTTTAGTAGGTGCATCTCTGAAATGCAAAGGACAGACACAATTTAAGAACATTTCTTTTTGGTCATGCTGTGTGGCTTTCAGAATATCAGCTCCCTCAGCACCCTGACCAGGGACTAAAGCCAGGCCACAGAAGTCACCAGGGAACTCCCCAGAATATTGCATTTTAATAGAAGTCAAATATATGAATAACAACTGACATTTTTCATTTTCTCATGATTTAATCCTAGGAATCAACTATAATTTTTAGATCCAGAAAAATCCACATTTTGGTTTCACTGCTAAGAGTTCCTAAATAATATGGGAAGAGATTCAGAAATAAAAATATTTTGTTGAGACTCATGGTAGTCCAGTGGCTAAGACTCTGTGCTCCCAATGCAGGGGCCCTGGGTTCGATTCCTGGTCAGGGAACTAGATCTCACATGCCACAGCTAAAGATCTTACATGCCACAATGAAGACTGAAGATCCCAAGTACCGCAACTTAAGACCCAGCGCAGCCAAACAAATAAATAATCATAAATGAATTAAAGCAATTTTTTTCATCACAGGTTATGACCTTTAGAACCTTGCCACAGGTTCTTATGACTTCTAGAAGCATACAAAAAGGGGACAAGCAACCAGGTAGAAATAAGGTATAGAGAGTGGGGGAAAGGGTGAGGCAAAGGCAGTGGAAAAGAGAGGGTCCATTTATCTCTGTACCTAAACTCCATTTTCCTGCCAAGAGTAAGTACAGTACAAATGACCCACAGCTCTGATGTACACTAAGATAACTCAAGTTCTGTAAAGCTGAAGACACCTGTGCATCAATTCTACCCATTGATCTTTGCAACTCTGTTAAGGACATTCAGAACACACATTCATACTACCAGTGTCCAATCGTGTGGAGGCGTGTTGAAGGGTACAGCTTACTTTTTACATGTCACATTGCGTTTCTTTGGAGTACGCTTATGAGAGAAGGAAGAAAGGCAGGTGGTAGAACAGAAGAGGTGAGCTGATCCTTTTCGCTGATAAGCTGTCTGTCCCTTCTGTAAAGGTTTTTTGCAGTTTGCACAAGTGATTTTAGCTGCTTTAGTGGGTTGCTGTTGGGCAGAAGGCTGGAAAATCTGTTTAGGAAGCGAGGCCACTGGTGATAAAGAATCCACCCCTGGCTGTTTCTGATTACGGGGAAAGGATGCTGACTGGGAGATCCAAGAATCTTAAAAATAAAACACACAAGAAAGTCACAAAACAGTTAAAAACTCACATCAGAAAAATACTTAAAAATTTTCATTTTGCACAAGTTTAACAGAGTATTGAGGCAGGCTTGTTTTACAACCCAGTAGAACAATCCACTTCATATTCTAAGTGAATAAAGCTCTACTGTGCCAGCAACAGAAATGGTGGTCCTGGAATAGTACACTGAGTAGCCAGCATCTCTAAGACCAACCCTCTGCGCTATAGATTTTGCAAGTAATTTAAACTGAGCCTTGGTTTTCTCAGCCACAAACTGCAATAACACCCAACCTATCAGTGTTATGAAATCTAAATGAGAGGGATTTCCCTAATGGCCCAGTGGTTAGGAGTTGATGCTTTAGGTGCCAAGGGCCTAGGTTCAATCCCTGGTTGGGGAACTAACATCCCACAAGCCACACAGCAGGAAAAAAATAAAACACCGAATGAGACAATGCATATATTAAAGCGTCAGTTTTGTACACAGGGCATTTCCTAAGGCACTTTTTATTTTCTAAGAAAGTATTAATACATTATAAAGAAATGTGCAAATATAGACTAAAATCTAGTATGCTGCTACTGTGCGACCCCACAGATGGCAGTCCACCAGGCTCCCCCATCCCTGGGATTCTCCAAGCAAGAACACTAGAGTGGGTTGCCATTTCCTTCTCCAATGCATGAAAGTGAAAAGTGCAAGTGAAGCCACTCAGTTGTGCCCGACTCTTCGGGACCCCATGGACTATATCCTACCAGGCTCCTCCGTCCACAGGATTTTCCAGGCAAGAGTACTGGAGTGGGTTGCCATTTCCTTCTCCAAAAATCTAGTATATGATATCCATTTGGATAACAGCTTCCCCCTAACATTATGAAAAATTTAAAGCATATAGAGAAGCTTAAAGAATTTTACTGTGAACACCCACACATCCACCATGTAGATGCTATACTATTTTACTGTTTTTGCTTCATGACACCTTTCTATTTATTCATCCCTCTAAATAATCTATCTTGTTATGTAGTTCAAATAACTTGTAGATATTAGTACACTTCCCTCCATAATACTTCAAAATGCATGTAATTTAGACATAGCATTTTAAAGCAACTCTGTCCACAGTTATTGTAGACTATTTCCAGGCATCAGTGAGGTGGTTTGGGCAGGAGACCCAGCTCTCCTACCTTTGCACAGGGACTCTGCTGTTTTCCTCAAAATGGTACAGGTTATGTATGGGTTACAGTGCCTTAACACACATACGATCATTTGGGAATCTTGTTTAAACAGAGATTCTAAACTAGTAGGTCAAGTGAGGGGCCTGAGATCTGCATTTCTAATTCACTCCAGGGTAATGATGAAGCTTTGAGAGAAAGCCCAAGAGTGAGATGAGAAAAATGGCCCAAGAGTACTGAATTATTTTGTAATTGCTCTTCAAAAATATTTTTGTCATTAGCAAAAGGCCTATGGCCCCTTCACTTATTACAGCTAAAAACAACTTTCAGAATACTAGCAATACTAACAACTCTATTTTCACTTCTAAATTCCCATGTGCTGCTTCTAATTTTGTCCTTTTTGACATTTTATCTTAATAGGCAAAAACAGAACAAGTAACCAAAGAAATTCTTTCACTCCACAGAAAGATATGCTGGCAAACATGAAGTATATTCCAATAAAGATTTTTAGATTTCTTTTTGGCTGTAAAACACATCTTATAGGATCTTATTTCCCTGACCAGGGATTGAACCTGGGTCCTCATTGGAAGTTCTAACTACTGGGCTGCCAGAGAGTTCCCCTGATAAAATGCCCATAAACTTATTGCTTCACCTGCCTACTTCTGAACTATCTCTTTAGAAAACAAAAATTACATGTTCATCTATAAAATACAGGATGCATGCTGGGATCAACTTCTCTGTAGATCATGTGGATAACAAAGATTTAATAACAGAAATAAATGCAAAGCACCGCAAGATTTCCCATTACCATTACTATGGAAGAAATAAGAAAAATATTGGGCTTTTTATTTTTAGCTATGCCAGGTGGCTTGTAGGATCCTAGTTCCTTGACCAGGGACCAAACCCATATCCTCGGTGTGAAAGCATGGAGTCCCAACCACAGAACCGCAAAGGGATTCTTTGGGCTTATAAATTTGTATACTTTCCCACACTTAAAGGGGACACAGTTATATGTAATTATGAAAAGTGAAACTTCTACTGCTAAGAAAACAGGTTCTGTAATTTTTTTTCACTTTAGCTTTGACGCATACATAAATAAAGCAAATGTTTTCTTTGTTCATACTGCAACCATTTAATTTATCCTAATTTCCAAGTTTATTTTAGTGTTATTTAGCTTTGTCTGCACTGGGATTCTGTTGTTGTGCATGGGCTTCTCATTGCAGTAGCATCTCTTGTTGCTGAGCAGGGCTCTAGGGTCCAAGGGCTTCAGTAGTTGTAGCTCACTGGATCTACAACACAGGCTCGGGAGTCATGGCCCACGGGCAGCCCCGTGACATATGGGATCTTCCAAACCAGGGACTGAACTCATGTCCTCTGCACTGGCAGGTGGATTCTTAACCACTGGACCACCAGGAAAGTCCCTCAAAGTTTCTTCTTCCATCAAATTCCTATTTTATTTATTATATTAGCGTCTCCAGGTTAAATAAATGAAGCCTCAATCACATTTTTCCACGCTCTGTCCCCAGAGAAAATTTAAGAGAAGGGGCCCAGTAGACTAATGCAAACCCCTCCTTACACGAAAGGAAAACCAAGACTTAGAAGGCAGAGGTGGTTTGCCTGAGTCCAGTACATGCCAGACACACTATTTGAGTTTTAGGTATTCTTTCTTCCCACATCCAAACTCTACTTCCTAAAGAATAACATCTTAGCATTTCTTAAGTGTTGGTCTATGAGTGAAGTTACTTCAGTGTCTCAGCGGGGTCTTTCAGTTGTTAAAGAGCAACACATACACATGAAGCTTGTAAATCTTAAGTGCAGAGCTCAATAAAGGAATCTACCTGCCAATGCAGGTGCCACAGGAGATGCAGGTCCAATCCCTGGGTCAGGAAGATCCCCTAGAGAAGGGGATCTCCAGTATTCTTACCTAGAGAATCCACTGGACAGAGGAGCCTGGTGGGCTACAGTCCACGGGGTCACAAAGAGTCAGCCATGACTGAGCATGCACACACCTATACTTTTATGACCAACACCCAGATAAACACACAGAAAGGTCCCCATGTCTTTTCAACTCAATCACTTCCCTTCTTTCCCACAAGCCATACCTGTCCTGACATCAGAGTAGTTGTCTTATTTTGAACTTTACATATGTAATCATGTAATCTGTACCTTGAGTTTCACACACACGGAAGATAGCTGTTCATGTGTTCCCACTGTTGAGTATTCCATTATGGGGTTGATACTATTTATCACTCTATTTCTGATGGACATTTGGACTGCTTCCAATATTTTGGGCCGAGGGGACATCAACAGTTTACTGGGTAGGGGAACCTGATAAGCAAGGTCTGGAGCGACACTTCACTGTGTATGACACAGAGTGGGCAGGACACAGGAGCAATCTTTGCTACTCAGGGGAGGAAGCTACAATGTATAAGGGGAGGACTGTCTTCCAATTTTTGACCATGATTTCTATACATGTCTTTTAATGGTTTCCTGGGTATTTATCCTGTTCGGTATATGTAAAGATTCTCGAATTCAAAGGTTAATGTTTCTTCTCCACTTTAGAAAATCTTCAGTTACACCTCTCCTGCCTCATTTCTTTCTTCCTCTTCCTGGGACATTAATTACATGTCTTTTTCATCAAGTATCCTAAGTCTCTTACATTCTTTTCTGCATTTCCCCCTTTCTGGTTCTGACTCAGTCTGGATAATATTCTGATAAACCTTCTAGTTCATCCACACTCTCTTCAGTTCCTACAGTTAACCTACAGTTAAAACGTAGACTGATAATCCTATTATCACACCCCTCATGGACTCACTTCTAGTATCTGCTTTTTTCTCTTGTGTTGTTAGATGGCCTGCCTCCTCATATCCCTGACTACTATTTCTATATGAAAAACTGGGGAAAACATTGAGACTCTGGATTATGTTCACATTCCCAATCCACAGGTCAATGGTTTTTGTTGTTGTTTGTTTTCAAACCAGTGTCCTTCCTTGCAGGCCCCCATGAGACTGCTAAAAGTCCCCCTTAACTCTCAGTGACTGTTTCCAGAACTGACCACACTTGCATTATAGAAGAGCAACCCCAGGAAGATAGGGTCGTCTCAGATATGACGACCAGTGTATTGGTAGCTCTATAACGCTTCTGACATTTTATACATTTTGTCTCCCCACATTATTCTCTGTAGGAGGGACAGGAGTTACCTATCAATTGTTAGTTTAAAATCTATTATTATCAGAAGCAGAACTTCCTAGAATCAGTATCCAGGTCAGAAATGTTTATAATCCAACAAAGATACAACACAGATGCCAAGAACAATTTCCAGGTATTCTCTTGGATGAGATTTTTCCATTTACATAGATACATGATGACCGAAGAACTTTCAGTGTAATACAGCATACCCTAAATAAAGGTTAATGAAAAAATTAAATAACACAAAGTCCATTCTAATGGACACAATCCTATTTTCATAAGCTGTTAAAGTCTTATCTGTAATTTATGCAGAGCCATAATTTTATAGGATAAAATCTGAACCCATATATTTAAATATAACTCAACTCCAGAAATTCTCATCTTGCTTTTTTTTTTTCCTGTGCTGCAAAACATTCATTTTGCAGAAGTGGGAAGTACACAGCAATTAAAGTAAGACACTTTGAGGGAGCTTTGACTCTGAATAATAACAATTACAACAGTAATATAATTGCCGCCATCTTATTCTGAATGTCTTCTGATAAAATTCATTAGTTTTACCAAAGCAGACAGCAGGCAAAGACAAAATGTGGGGTTAATAGTAAAATTAGACAGCTTTCAAGATGCTATATTCCATTTAAACAAAGAAAAAAGCAGCAACAAGGCATTCCTTTCGAAAAGTGACTGACTCCACCTTTCAGAAAGCTTGGCACATCTTCACCATGACTCTTCACCTGACAACTTGGCAGACACTCTTTTAAGAATTCTGGACCAAGTGGTATTATTTAAAAAGATATAATCTGTAACTTCTGTCCCCCAAAGTAGAACTTCAGAGAACCCAAGAACACTGTAAATTCTTTCAAACTTCATAGATAACAGAAAGGAATTGCCTCAGCACACACAAAATAGTTCAAATGTAGCTAAGAACTTCTTCATATATACGAATGAATGTCAAGTGAGTCCTTTAATGCTTGTTTTTCTGTTATATTTTTAAATCACTGATATTTCATGTCATGAGAAAATATCATAGTAATACACAGTTTTGAACTAATGAGATAAAAGGATGACAAGAACAAAAATACATCTAAGAGTAATCTAAACAACTTTTGCTAGTCTCAATTATGTCCACTATCTGAGTGGAGTGACAGTATCACATCTAACCACAGTATGCTCCTTTATAGTTAAGTATCAAGTTTATGTGCTATTCTTTTAAATTGAAAAGCATGTTACTGATCCACTTTACCATTAAATATACACCTTCAAATTACTCCAGAAAGTGAAAAATGGGTCAAGGTTGAAGTATAAAAGATATACATGGCAAGGCTTCTGATTTTAACTTCACTTAAGAGTTTACATGTACATAAGATTGAATCCATGTTTCCACAAATATACATCTAAAATTTAGGAAACAATTACAAAATAAGAAATAAGTGAAAGAAACAAATCAATTGTATTAGAAATAAAAATTTTTTAAAAGAAGAGTGAACAGATCCAAAAGAATGATTTTTCAATGAACATTATTTCAAGTGTTCAACATCTTCAACTGTTTTTAAGCTTAACACATCATTCAACAGAGATCATGTTTTTTATATTATTTCTCATGTTTCATTCAACCAATAAATAAAAGATGTACATGGTAATAAATAGATGACAAACATGAATGAACAAATTTATATTTTGCAAATCTATTTTTAAAAGTTCAATGATATATAAATTAGGGCTTTCCTGATAGCTCAGTTGGTCAAGAATCCGCCTGCAATGCAGGAGACCCTGGTTCAATTCCTGGGTCCAGAAGATCCCCTGGAGAAGGGATAGGCTACTCACTCCAGTATTCTGGGGCTTCCCTTGTGGCTCAGCTGGTAAAGAATCCGCCCACAATGCAGGAGACCTGGATTTGATCCCTGGGTTGGGAAGATTCCCTGGAGAAGGGAAAAGCTACCCACTTCAGTACTGTAGCCTGGAGAATTCCATGGACTGTATAGTCCACGGGGTTGCAAAAGAGTCAGACACGAATGAGCGACTTTCACTTCACTTCAAAGCATTCTTGGCTAAAAAATTCCATGGACAAAGGAGCCTGGTGGGCTACAGTTCATGGGGTCACAAAGAGTCAGACATGACTGAGCTACTAAGCAAGCGAGCATGATATATAAATTAAGGAAGTTATTTAAAAAGTTTTCCAAATTTAAAATGAAGAAACTAATAAAGTGCTAATTTAAAACAAAAATCAGAGACGAACAGTCCAAGAGTAAACAATTGAAAAGTAAAAATTGAAAGATCAAGTTATGTAACTACAAATTAAATAAAATTTAATTCTTATGTAATATTACTTTAATCCTTTAGTTTACTACCCATCTTTTTATCCTAAGAATTTTACATTAAAATAAAGATGGTAAACAAAGATGGAGGTAAGAATTATGGGAGTTTTCAGTTAAAACTTAAGATACAAAACACTTGGGTAAATTGCAGTTTTACTAAGTCAAAAATTCTATCTTAATATGAAAGTTAACAAAAAATATTTCACATATAGAATAAAAAAACTGGATATAGGTACTAAGAGTAAAAGCCAACAGCTTACAAATTTAGGGTGAAAGGAAAGTATTTAGTATCACTCACTGCTTACCAGGACTATGATGAGTTGTAAATCCTCCATTCTGAAATTCACCTCCTGCCACATTCATTCTACCAGGATTAAAAGGTCCTACTGCAGTCTTGGTCTGTGAAGTTAAAGACGGGGTGTATGTTTGCATATTAACACCAAAATTACTTGACTGAAGTCCTTTAGCGACATCTCCCAAGTTGGAATTCTATAGTGATGTTATATTTGTAATCATTTAAGTTCATATCTCGCCCATCATTCAGAGCTTAAAACCTGCTTCTAAAGTTGTAACATTAGTAATATGAATTTCAGAGTCGATTCTGTAGTGATAACACCATTACCCATTCCTGCATTTACCTTACTTCTTGAAAGACTGGAAGTGGAGAAATCCAAATCTTTGGTTCTGTTTTTAGTTCCAGGAAATCCCCATTCAATAAAACTGGGAGAAACTGTCTTTTCCCTTCCATTTGTTTCCATGTCCTCTTCATCATCAATAACAATTGTCTCACTTATATTTCCCTTCTGAGAAGCCAAATATCTTGAGGAAGGAAGAATTACAGAATAATGTCCTAGAAGCTTTTTATTTCTTGATGCAGGAAATACAAAATGTCTTTGATCAGCTATTACTGGAGCAGAAATTGAAGGAGGTTGTATAGATTCAATAAACACAACATCATCATCATCACCATCATCACCTTCCACCGATGAGTTTCTAGATCTATTAACTAAAGGACTAGCTGCGTCACCAAATGAGTCTCCTACATCCATGAGACTAGCTGCCATGGCTTTACTCCCTAATAAGATAGGAGTCTGTTCAGTCAAGTCTAATCTTCCTGCTGAACATTCATCCATGTCAAAGAACCTGTAACACAGAGAAAAGAAAAAAAAGTTCAAGTAAATTATGATTATTACATTTTATTGCAATTAAACAGCATAGTGAAATATTAAATTCTTTTATGTGATTTTATCTATTAATAAGTTTTTCACTGAAATAGAAAATAGTACAAAATAATTCCATCAATTACCAATAACCCAGGGTCCAAATACAATTATTATACCAGATATACCTTTATCTACTAAAATTATTATATTGTCCAAACTGCGTTTCATCATTGTTTTTCAAATTCTCTGCTTCCAACATAACTATGTAATTAAATTATTCTGAAACTTTTTTTGTCATTGTCCACAAATTGCCAGATACTACATTACAGGTCTATGTAAAATTCTGAAAAAACCCATGAGGTACATATAGTTTAATTCATTTTATAGATCAGGAAACATCTGGGCAAGCCCAAATGGCATTTCCACTCAGGGCTCTAACTTTAGGCCCCAAATTCTCAGCCTTGTTTTATTTAACAAACACTTCTGTGTACCTATATGCACTAAAGAATGACAAAGGAAAGGATCCAGATCCAAATAACTGGAAGAATTTGAAGAAGTGAAAGATCCAATGAAGCAAAGCTCTCAAAGCAGTTGAGACAAGAGGAGGATGAGGATATGCACAGCACAGGTGGTAATGAAGCTAATCATGAACAAGAAATCACCTTTCTCTCAAAAGAGGGAAAAGTTAAGTGTATGGCTGTCCCTCAGTACCCGCAGGGGGTTGGTCCCAGGATATCCACAGAGGCTCAAGTCCTACAGCTGGCCCTCTGTATCCGAGGGTCCACATCCACAGATTCAACCAACCCTGGATCCTGCAATACTACAGTATTTACTGAAAAAAATGTATGTATTAAGTGGATCTGGGCAGTTCAAACCCATGTTGTTCAAGGGTTTGTCCAATTATAACTGGAGCATTATAGGTATGTAGAAACAACAGATGGAAAGCTGAGGTAAGTTTACAAATGCTGGGTTCAGTTTTCTTAGAAGCTCAAGACAGTGAAAGAGGTGGGATCTGTAGGGGTGCTGAATAATTAACAGAACTCATTCAGCAGTCATCATTCAATTTTAAACACTTCTTACTGAAATATACTGAAATATTCCACTCTAAAATTTTCCCAACTAATTTTAAGTGATAGTATTTAGTCATACAATAGATAATGTTTATTCTTAATGGGTGCTATATCATTAAATATAGTAATTCAGTAAAAGCTTAAACAAGTGAGGTTGGGACTATTCTTTGTCTCATTTTACTGATCAGGAAACTAAGACTCAGAAGATAGTAAGTAATCTGCGTGGCTTGCCCAAGTCTCCATTGCTGGAAAGGGTGGAATCAGGAGTCAAACCCAAGAAATCTGATTCTCTAATCTATTTCATAGACACCACATTATATGCAATTATTGCATACAATTTCTTAAGTCCTTATTTTATTAAGATGAAATAAAATTAACACTCATGTAACTCTACTTCAAAGATAAATAACAAATCTAAGGAACCAGTTAAAAAGGGTTATAAAGGAAATAAGAAAATTAGGATCAGAGTTAACACACATCCAATAAGCTTATAATGTGGCTGATTTTCAAAGGAAAGAGGCAATAACTCGCCTAAACTAAATCATGAAATTTAAGAACTGTTATTTACACACACATAAATTCTTGTTAGTTCTTTCTGTATTTGAATAAATCTAAAACAGAAAAGTACAATTTCTGGGAAAGAGCAATAGCGGACTCCATGGTGCCCTCTGGTGGCTGTTAAGTTCTATCTTAATCTTCCCAAAGAAAACAATAAAAGGGGATTCTTTCAGTCAATAAAAGGGGATTCATTCCAGTCATCTATTTCTGAAAAAAAAAAAAAAGATAAAGTATTTACCTATTTCCAAATTTCAGATTGTAAAAAAGTTAAAACCTAACCCTAACCACTATTAAAAGTCACTGTTTATATAATTTAACTATCATTTTCTTAATTCTATAAACATAAGCCTACAAAAAAGTTTTAAATATTTCTATGGTATTATCCAAAAAGAGAAAAAGTTAGTTTATCTAAGGCACTAAGCAAATTACCTCACTTAATTGAGTTTTACTTTTCTAAACTATAAGCTGTTGTTCATACCATAAATGGGGATAAAATAGGACTCTGAGGTTTTTACTGTGGTAACTAGACAAACAAGTCCCTGGTCTCTGCCTAGACCATATTAAAGAGTGTAAAAATGATAAACCTCTCTCTATTGAGAAGGTATTCAGGCAAATACTTTGGCTCTACCCTAGGATTTCAACAAGTGTCTAATTAATCTTAAATATTTTAGTCTTCCTGCGTTATCTTTTTTTTTAATCTTTATTGAAATTATTACAATGCTGCTTCTGTTTCCTGCTTTGGTTATCTGGTCAAGAAGTACGCAGGATCTTAGCTCCCTAAACAGGGACTGAACCCTCACCCCCTACATTGGAAGGCGAAGTCCTATCCCCTGGACCACCAGGGAAGTTCCCTTTCTGTGGTATTTTATTAATCTACAACTATTTAATTTTCATCTTGATACAATGAAAATTAATATAAAATTAAAGGAAAATTCACACAGAGAAGTGTGGAACCTAAAGGGAGTTCCCTGGTTGCTCAGTGTTAAGGATTCCAGGTTTTCACTGTTGTGGCCCAGGGCTCAATCCCTGGTCAGGGAAGTGAGATCTCACAAGCCTCACAGTGCAGCCAAGAGAAAAAAAAATTGGACTAGAATTTCAGCCTAACTAAAAAGGCTGAAACCTAAGCAAGACTCTTTTTTTTTTGTTTGTTTTTTTAAGCAAGACTCTTATATGCAAATTATCTCTAGGTTGTAGGTAGTAGTAACCTTGCAAAGTTAAGAAGGTATTTAATTATCGGTAAAGATAAGAGTTTACACTAAAACAAAGACACAAATTAGGGTCCTTTGCCCTACTGTGTTTACTTTTATTCTAGTTCTTATTTCCTAAAGATTGCTACAGTTATCTTTTCAAAAGATTACAGTAAAATATATAACAAAAAATGCTAATCATTTTTAAGTATGCAGCTCAGTGTCATAGTTTTTTAAATATGCCTTGTAAAGCTGCAAAAATGTCTGCTGAATTCTTAAGTTATAATTCAGTATCATTAATTTCCTGAGATCACCTTCAATTAAAAAAAGTTGAATAATTTACTAGCCGTCAATATTCATTTATGTTTATGCACAATTTGGTAGAACTTACATATTAAAATGACTCAAAAAACAGTAGCTAAAATAGAAATGGTGAGTTACTAATATGACAAGATTAGCACATAATGATAAAGGTAAACAAACCTGCTCATGAGCCTTCAAATATTAAAATCACCAAGAAAGTATTTTCAAATATTTAATCACTGCTACAAAGATTCATTTTTGGCTACCTATAGGCACAGCTATACCTTCAAGGCTCTATGAAACATAAAGGATGCATGCTACAAAAATTTGTTGATCACTTAATAAGTTTTAGAACACATTCTATGGCATCTCTGAACTTATACTGTAACAGATCTTTTGTAATATAAAAATATTTGTATATTTACATAAAAATAACATCAATTTCAAAGCTAGCTTCCTGTTAGTATATACTACAAGGATTCCCACTTAAAATCAAAAACTAAATTAAGGTGTATGATGATTCTCGAGGTTTTACTCACAAATGTAAAGAGATAGGAAAAGGAAGAATCAAATGAACAATCACAACAGCAGGAGAACTACTTAAGTACCTAAGTAACAGGCACTTAAGAGATGGTAGATTGATCACACAAAACTAACTTCAATCCCTTCTAAAATCCCCATAAATGACAGTAAAGTTCCTACTCACAAGAAAAGGAAAAACTAAAGAAGAAACAAAAGCAACAAATGTGATAAGCTGAAGAGCAGGTGGATGAGTAGTTAACCAACTCTGCCTGAGACAGCCTAACTCTAACAGTGAAGGAAAAAGCTGTGAAACTTCTGACTTAAGCTGTGGAATCCTCAAAAGGCTCAAAGCCTGTAACTCCTGATATATCACACTGGAATAGGAAGCAGACAGCTAAAACAAGCAGGATGTGAAATTCCAGGTCCCTTCCCTTTCTCCATGTTGATGATCACAGGCGTTCCCCCTTTCTGGCACAAGTTCTAGACTTCTATTCTTTGGAGAGGATAGAACAAAAGATCTTTGTTCCAGGTTTACCAGGCATTGGTGAATGCTTCAATATCATGTATTTGAAATGCCCCCTTTCCTGGCTGATTTCCAGAGAGCTGACATCCAGACTTCAATCTTCCAAGCAGCAGACTCCTACCCAGAAAACGTCTTTCTCAGAAAAACTCCTTTCTGTGGAATTAGGAACCCCCCAAAAATCAAAGACCTAAAGATAATGACTTCAGAGGTTCTCCATTAATTGGCCTAAAAAGATTCATCCTACAATGAAGTTCCAAGCTGAAACATTCCACTCATTTTTCCAAGCTACTTTCTATTTCTCAATTCTTAACCATGAGCAGACCAACCAAGGATTATAAGATACCCGAAGAAATCCTCTAATAAGAAAAATAGTCCTGACATATATATACTATTGATACTGAGTATAAAATAGATAACTGAGAACCTACTGTATAGTTCAGAGAACTCTACTCAATGCTCTGAGGTGACCTAAATGGAAAGGAAATACAAAAAGAGGAAATATATGTATATGTATAGGTATAGCTGATTCATTTTGCTGTACAGCAGAAACTAACACAATGCTGTAAATATAACACAACTATGCTCCAATAAAAAATAATGCAAAAGAAAAAATTGTTAAAAGAAAAAAAGAAGAAAGAGAAAAGTGCAAGAAAAAGAAAACAAAATCGAAATCCGCAAAACAATCAGAACTCTAGCCGGACACATGACAAGCAAAAGACCATAAAAAATTGACATTTCTAGTATTAAACAAGAACTTCTAAAAATAAAAAGCTTAGCAAAAATGGAAAACTCAGTAAAAGGACTGAAAGATAAAGCTGAGGAAATATCAGAAGACAAAAAACACAAGAATTGTAGGTACCGTTAACAATGTGTGTGTGTGTCTCACATAGCTTATGGGCTAGGCACTTTACAATCTTCATAGCAATTGAGAACACAGACACAATTTACTTATAAAATGTGGATAAAAAAGTGTATTTAACTGAATAAGATGTGCATTTATAAAGGTTCTGTTATTGACTCTTATTTAGTTTGCACTTGCCAAAGTAATAGGAGAACAGAGATATAAACCAGATATGAAATCTGGCTGGCACTAAACCTAGTCCTTTTCACACTGTGCCCACCTATGCTAGGAACCTGCTGTTGAGAAAATGGCTTTTCTAAGTGGTAATAACTGAGTCAGCGATTTGTTATCCTTCCAATCTTTTAGTCCCCACTAGTTCCCTTTCCCTAATAAAGTCCCTCATAGCTCTAGAACCCTGCCCACATCCCTTCATCTCACACAACTACCACATAATCTGAAATATCATTTCAGGTATCCTATGAAAATCACCCAGTCAAAACAATATCCATTCCTAAAAACTGTCTTAACTAATGAAGTGTGCCATGAAGCACAACAGTGTAAGTGCAAAGTCAAGTCTGGCAAGAAGCAACAATAGCAGAGGGAAGGCAGGAATACTACTATGAGAAACAGTAGTATTCACAAATTTCTTTTTGATGACTGGTGAAAAACTGACCAGCTGAAAGGACAAAATAGGCAGGACCTAAGACTGTACAGAAGCCCAGATAATAAATGTAGAATCAGAGGTTTTTTGTTTTTTTTTTAATCACTTTGAGACACTTTACAAAATTATTGATTCAGGCAAGGGTTGGTGTTAAAGCCATTAACGCAACAGCTGACAGGGAACTGAGCATTTAATTGTACCAAAATGAACGGCACTTAGCCTACTTTTTAGAAACAAGAAAAAAAAACACATCAACTTCATAATGGAGACTGTCACTAGCAATTTGGTAATTTGGTGGTCCATCTTAGAATGGCGACTAGGGTAAGAACTAGATTATATCTTTTTTAAAAGAAAAAGACTATCTCCTGATGTGATGCTTGCCTGAGTTTTATCAGGATACAGAAACACAAATCTTCCTCAAATATAAGACAAACACACACACAAAGTACTGTGTCCATCAACCATAGAATAACGATAAGATTCAGTCAGTCTAGTTAATTCAACAGTACGGAAAAAAATTATTTCTAACCATTAGAAAGCAAAAATATGTTAAAAAGAAAGCATTAAAAATGGAATATCTTAGAACTCTAAGAGCATACCAGTGGTGTAAATATCAGCACGCACTCCCCATGCTTTCCCAGGGATTTCCCTGACTTGGCTCTGGGGACAAGGGCCACTCCAGAAACTAGCTCTCTGCCTTCAAGGTAAGAGAAAGGTTAAGTTCCACAGAAGCACACTCTAGTAGTGCGCTAACTGTATTACACAGACACGCAGGGTAAAATTACTTACCGTGGACGCTTTCCCCCTTAATTACTATCACCGAACTATCACCAGACTGTCCTGAAGGTGATTCCTGGCCCTAGAACGAAGGATGAAAGCGTACTTCGTTATAGCCAAGCTGGACGCAACACCAGCTCACAAGAGAGGAAGCAAAGAGACAAGAAGTCAAGAAGCCTCAGCGCTCCTCCACAATCCGCCCCCCCCAACCCCACAGCCACCGAGGCGCCAGGTACACAAACACCGAGGCCCCGCCACCACCGCACGACCGCACAGTCCCTGCAAGCCACAGGCGGGAGGCGGAGGGCGAGCGCGGCCTCGAGCCCGCGGAGACGCCTATCCCCAGATTCGGCCCGTGCGACGCCGCCGCCGTCCCTCAGGAACCCACTCGCCCGCAGCTCGCGTCACCGCGGGGCGGAAACCCCCGTGTTGGCCCGCAGCCTGAGACCTGCCTGCTCCTCGTCCGCCATTAGAAACTCTCCCAAATAAGCAGTGAGAAGACGCCGCGCCGGGGTCTGGGCGGCCGAGGAGGGGACCTGGTGCGGGAGGGGGCCGTGTCCTCAGCCCCAAACTTGCGGATCCCGGGTCGCCGCCGGGAGAGCGCAAGCGCGGCCACGAGCGCCCACGGAGGCGCCCCTCCCCCACCCCGCGACCCCCGAGGCTCGCCGGCGGCCACCTCACTCCGCCCTCGCGGCCGCGCCCGCACTCCCGCAGCCCGCGGGCCGCCCGCCAACGCGCCTGGGACATCAGCGGAGCCGCCGGCAGCCGGAGGCCCCGAAGCGGCAGCAGCAACGGCGGCCGCGCCGCGGGGCGCTCGTCCCAGGTCGGTGGGAGGCTTCGGAGGCCGCCCTCACCCATCTCCGCCTCCCGGCGGAGCCTCCGGAGGCTGCGCCGCTCCTGGCCACCCGACTGTCGGCGGCCCTGGGCTGGAGACACGACGGGGACAAGCCTCACCCGGTTCTGGCTGCGGCTCCGCGGAACAAACTTCCCCGCCCCCAGCCCACCCCTCTTCGGCAACACGCGCAACTCCACTCTGTCCAGTCCCGGCCTTAGAGCTGGTGAGGAGGCAGAGGCGGCGCCCAAGGCGCCGCGACCCGACCTGGCAGGCCCCGCCCCCTGCGCCCTCACTGGCGGCCGGGAAGGGCGGGCTGGGCGCCTCGGGCACGCCCATTGGCTGCGTCCACCTTCCTTCAGGACCCCCTTGAGGGGGTGGTCCGATGCCCTGTCCGTCAGCCGCAGGCCACACCCCCGCGCCTCCGTTGCATTCCCCGCCTTTTCTGCCCGGATCCCCGACTAGCGCGTCTCAGTGAACACAGAGTCTGTTGCTAGCTGCAGTAGCCGAGCGCTGTCGGGCCCCAGCGGCCAGAAGACCTGAACCGGGCCACCTGCCCTCGCAGCGGCTGCGAGTGCCAAGGCCTCGATGTCCCCCAAGCCCTCCATATCCAGTGTTTGGGAGCCCCGTGAGCCCTGGGCGGGCAGGGGCTTCAGCGACCGGGGCAAGAGCAGGGGTCTGGAAGGCCGGCGGCGGGGCCCCGCGCGCTCCGAGGACTGAAAGCGCTTCCCTTCCCCTCAGCCCGGTGGGGAGGCGTCCCCCGCTCCCGTCAAGGCTGCGGGGGGAGACGATGTCCTCCATCTTGTCGGGGCCGCGAGGGGAACTGAGGACAACTCCGACTAGTCCCAGAAAGCCGGGGCTGGGCCCCGCGACGGAGACGGCGCCCACTGCCAGCTCCGCACCTGGGCCCGGCCTCAACTGGAGAAAGCCCCCACGCACCAGGAAGACCCAATGTAACCATATAAATAAAATTTTAAAAAAGAAAATCACCAAGGACATAGTTGAACTCAACACCATCGCTCAACTGAAAATAATGACATCAAAAGTCTCATCCAATATATGGTAGAATATATATTCTTCTCAAACTCACATGGATCATTCACCAGGACAGATCACATTCTGGGTTCTCAAACACACCTTAACAAATTTAAAAGGACAGAAATTCTACAGCCTCTGATCTTTGACCATGGTAAAATTAACCTAGAATTAAATAATAGATAGCTGGAAAATCTCAATAAATGAAGACGAAACAACACAGTTGAGCAAGCTCTGGGGAGTTGGTGATGGACAGGGAAGCCTGGCGTGCTGCAGTCCATGGGGTCGGGTTGTCAAGAGTCGGACACGACTGAGTGACTGAACTGAAACAACACAGTTTTAAATAACACAAGTCAAAGAAGAACTCTCAAACTAAAAAATACTTTGAACTAGATGAAAATGAAAATACAGCTTATCAAAATTTGTGCGATACAGTGAAAGTAGTACTTAGAGGGAAATTTACAGCACTGACTTCATTGGCTGGGAAACAAGACCTAATATTAATTAGTCAGCTAAGTTTCTACCCAAGGAAACAGAAAGAAAAGCACATTAAATACAGAGTAAGCATATCAATGTATGACAAAACCCATTGAAAAATAAAAATTAAAAATAAATAAATAAATAAAATACAGAGTAAGCATAAAAAGTGAAATAATAAGAATCAGAGCAGAAATTAAATTGAAGGCAAGTCAATAAATGAAAATTAATAAAATTAAAAGCTGTTTCTTTGAAAGTTCAATCAAATTAATAAGCCTCTAACCAGGCAAACTAAGAAAAAGAGGACTCATTGGACTTCCCTAATGGTCAAGTGGCTAAGAGACCAAACTCCCAATGCAGGGGGGCAGGGTTCCATACCTGGTCAGGGAACTAGATATCACATGTCTCAGAGTTGGTATGCCACAACCAAAAGATCCTGTGTGGGTCAAAAGAAGACCCTGTGGACCACAACAGACATTGAAGGTCCCACGTGCTGCAACTAAGACCTAGTGCAGCTGAATGAACAAATGTCTTGAAAGAGAGAGCACAAGAGAGCAGACACAAATTATTAATATCAGAAATGAAAAAAGGGGGTAAGCGCTTCCTTGGTGGTCCAGTGGTTAAGAATCTGCCTCGTAATGCAAGGGGCTCCAGTTCAATCCCTGGTCCAGGAAGCTCCCACATGCTGCAGAGCAACTAAGCCCATGTACACAACTACTGAGCACCAGCACCTAGAGCCCTTGCTCTGCAACAAGAGAAGCCACTACAGTGAGAAGCCCACATACCTTAACAAGGAGTAAGCCCTGCTCTCTGCAACTAGAGAAAGCCCCGAATAGAGGAACAAAAACTCAGCAACGAAGACCTAGCACAAAAATAAATAAATAAATATTTTTTAAAAATAAATGAAAAAGGGAACATTACTGAAGATCCCTGACATTAAAAGGATAATGAGGAATAGTATGAACAACACTATGCCCACAAATTTGGGCATAACTTACTGGAAATAGACCAATTCTATTTCCAG
Source organism: Muntiacus reevesi (assembly GCF_963930625.1). Taxonomy (NCBI): domain Eukaryota; kingdom Metazoa; phylum Chordata; class Mammalia; order Artiodactyla; family Cervidae; genus Muntiacus; species Muntiacus reevesi. Next base: position 34,179,583 of record NC_089259.1, on the reverse strand, counting down.
TAGAAAAATACAATCTGCCAAAACTCACACAAGAAGAAATGGACAATCTGAAAAACGTAATTTTTAAAAAACTTTAATAAAAAGTTTTTTAAAAGTACACATGAGCCCTATATGCAGGGCAGAAGAAGAGACACAGAAGTACAGAACAGACTTTTGGACTCTGTGGGAGAAGGTGAGGGTGGGATGTTTCGAAAGAACAGCATGTATATTATCTGTGGTGAAACAGACCACCAGCCCAGGTGGGAGGCATGAGTCAAGTGCTCGGGCCTGGTGGGCTGGGAAGACCCAGAGGAATCGGGTGGAGAGGGAAGTGGGATGGGGGACCGGGATGGGGAATACGTGTAACTCTATGGCTGATTCATATCAATGTATGACAAAACCCACTGAAAAATAAAAAATAAAAAATTAAAAAAAGTACACATGAGCCAGCTTTAATGGGTCTCACTAACTATAATAGACTGAATAACAAACCCCAAAGATACCCATTATAGGGGGCTGGAATACAAAAGTAGGAAGTCAAGAAACACCTGGAGTAACAGGCAAATTTGGCCTTGGAGTATGGAATGAAGCAGGGCAAAGGCTAATAGACTTTTGCCAAGAGAACGCACTGGTCATAGCAAACACCCTCTTCCAACAACACAAGAGAAGACTCTACACATGGACATCACCAGATAGTCAACACTGAAATCAGATTGATTATATTCTTTGCAGTCAAAGATGGAGAAGCTCTATACAGTCAGCAAAAATAAGACCAGGAGCTGACTGTGGCTCAGATCATGAACTCCTTATTGCCAAATTTAGACTTAAGTTGAAGAAAGTAGGGAAAACCACTAGACCATTCAGGTATGACCTAAATCAAATCACTTATAATTATACAGTGGAAGTGAGAAATAGATTTAAGAGACTATATATGATAGACAGAGTGCCTGATGAACTATGGACAGAGGTTCGTGCATTGTACTGGAGACAGGTCAAGACCATTCCCATGGAAAAGAAATGCAAAAAAGCAAAATGGCTGTCTGAGGAGGCTTTACAAACAGCTGTGAAAAGAAGAGAAGTGAAAAGCAAAGGAGAAAAGGAAAGATATTTCCATTTGAATGCAGAGTTTCAAAGAATAGCAAGGAGAGATAAGAAAGCCTTCCTCAGCAATCAGTGCAAACAAATAGAGGAAAACAACAGAATGGGAAAGACTAGAGATCTCGTCAAGAAAATTAAAGATACCAAAGGAACATTTCATGCAAAGATGGGTTTGAAAAAGTACAGAAATGGTATGGACCTAACAGAAGCAGAAGATATTAAGAAGAGGTGGCAGGAATACACAGAAGAACTGTACAAACAAGATCTTCATGACCCAGATAATCGTGATGGTGTGATCACTCACCTAGAGCCAGACATCCTGGAATGTGAAGTCAAGTGGGCCTTAGGAAGCATCGCTATGAATAAAGCTAGTGGAGGTGATGGAATTCCAGTTGAGCTATTTCAAATCCTGAAAGATGATGCTGTGAAAGTGCTGCACTCAATATGCCAGCAAATTTGGAAAACTCAGCAGTGGCCACAGGACTGGAAAATGTCACTTTTCACTCCAATCCCTAAGAAAGACAATGCCAAAGAATGCTCAAACTACCACACACTTGCACTCATCTCACACGCTAGTAGAGTAATGCTCAAAATTCTCCAAGCCAGGCTTCAGCAATATGTGAACCATGAACTTCCAGATGTTCAAGCTGGTTTTAGAAAAGGGAGAGGAACCAGAGATCCAATTGCCATTATCCACTGGATCATCGAAAAAGCAAGAGAGTTCCAGAAAAACATCTATTTCTGCTTTATTGACTATGCTAAAGCCTTTGACTGTGCGAATCACAATAAACTGTGGAAAATTCTGAAAAAGATGGGAATACCAGACCACCTGACCTGCCTCTTGAGATACCTATATGAAGGTCAGGAAGCAACAGTTAGAACTGGACATGGAACAACAGACTGGTTCCAAGTCAGGAAAAGGAGTACGTCAAGGCTGTATATTGTCACCCTGCTTATTTAACTTCTATGCAGAATACATCATGAGAAAGGCTGGGCTGGAAGAAGCACAAACTGGAATCAAGATTGCTGGGAGAAATATAAATAACCTCAGATATGCAGATGACACCACCCTTATGGCAGAAAGTGAAGAGGAACTAAAAAGTCTCTTGATGAAAGTCAAAGAGGAGAGTGAAAAAGTTGCCTTAAAACTCAACATTCAGAAAACTAAGATCATGGCATCTGGTCCCATCACTTCATGGGAAATAGATGGGGAAACAGTGTAAACAGTGTCAGACTTTATTTTTTTTGGGCTCCAAAATCACTGCAGATGGTGACTGCAGCCATGAAATTAAAAGACGCTTACTCCTTGGAAGGAAAGTTATGACCAACCTAGATAGCATATTAAAAAGTAGAGACATTACTTTGCCAAAAAAGGTCTGTCTAGTCAAGGCTATGGTTTTTCCAGTGGTCATGTATGGATGTGAGAGTTGGACTGTGAAGAAAGCTGAGCACCAAAGAATTGATGCTTTTGAACTGTAGTGTTGGAGAAGACTCTTGAGAGTCCCTTGGACTGCAAGGAGATCCAACCAGTCCATCCTAAAGGAGATCAGTCCTGGGTGTTGATTGGAAGGACTGATGCTGAAGCTGAAATTCCAATACTTTGGCCACCTCATGTGAAGAGTTGACTCATTGGAAAAGCCCCTGATGCTGGGAGGGATTGGGGGCATGAGGAGAAGGGGATGACAGAGGATGAGATGGCTGGATGGCATCACCGACTCGATGGACATGAGTTTGAGTAAATTCCGGGAGTTGGTGATGAACAGGTGATGAACACCTGATGAACAGTTGATGAACAGGGAGGCCTGGTGTTCTGCAATTCATGGGGTTGCAAAGAGTAGGACACTACTGAATGACTGAACTGAACTGAACTAAAAGATACCCAATTACTACAATCTATAAATGTTTCTTTATCTGGCAAAGGTTTGCAAATGTGACTAAGTTAAGGATCTAGAATTAATGAGATCATGGGAGCATAAGTGTGGGTCCTAAATGCAGTCTCATATATCCTTATAAGAGGGATTTTTGTAAGATCTGACACACAAAGAATAAAGCAATGTGACCAGAGAGGTACGTGTTATGATGTGACTTCAATTTAAGGCAAGCAGTAGCCACCAGAAGCTGGAAATGGTAAGGAATGGATTTTTTGCTAGACCCCCCCAGAGGGAATGCAGACCCACCGACACCTTGCTTTGGGCCCAGTTAAACTGATTTTGGACTTCTGTTGCCCAAAACTATGAAATTACATATTTTTTTCATTTTAAAAAATGCAGTGATTATTCCCCCATTTCTGTGGGTTAGAAACCCAGGTAGGGCTTAGCTGAGTCCTCTGTTTCAGGGTCTCATGAGGCTGCAACTGAGGCATCAGCCTGACAACTGTATCCTCACATGTAGGCCTGAGAGGAAAGACACCACTTCCAAGGTCGATAAGGCATTTAAATAAATAAGTTCTCTAAGGCTGTCTGACTGAGGGCCCTAAATTTTTTTGCTGACTGTCAGCTAGAAGCTGTCTGGAAACCCTGGAGGTTGCCCACAAGCTCTGGGTATGTGGGTTCTCCCCAGATAAGTGCTCTTATCACTGAGCCAGAGAGGAGAATATCTATCTCTTCAGTCTGTAAGAGGCGTCCTTACATAATGCAACTTGATCAAGAGGGTGACATCCAACACCCATGTGCAGCTGGTGAGGATTCAATCACACGAAAATCGTTTCCCACTAAAGACCCAGGTTCCTTGGAGAAATGACTGCATCAGGTGGGGGGCAGGACATGTGTCAGATGATTCTGAAACGTCATGTCATAACAGAGAGCAAGGAAACCCGAAGGATGACTCAAATCACAGTGAAAGAGCTTAGGAGCAAAGCTGAAATGACCAGAGTGACACATATGACCATCAATAAATGATAACTACAGAAGAATAAAACTATCCTATGTGTTTCAGCCCCTGAGTTAATAATCCCCTTGAAGGATAACTGTAAAACAACTCATTATCTTGAAAACTAGCAACTAAAGAGAAGTAGTCAAGATTTATTTTGCTATAGAAACTGGATCTCAGAATAAGGAAATTACAAACACAAGGATCTTCTCTAAATATTCCAACTAATCAAATATTTTAACACCTATAACCTGTAACAGATGTGTTGTGAATGCAGGTCTGGCCTTTGCCCTTAGGTCCTCAGAGGTGATTTCTTGGTCTAGGGAGCAGGAGAATCTTTGTTTGCCTTTGCTTTGACCACAGGACAGTCTGTGGCATGATTCAGGATGGGGGCTTCAACTGTGCCACATTGGTTCCAACCTCAGGGCAAAGTGGAGACTGGGGAAGACTAGAAATCAGTTTGGCCCAAGGGGGCACCAAGTGATTGACTGCTAATAAAAATGTGACCCCCAAAAGTGTAGTGAGCTGACTGGCTGGCACCACTGTGCATATATCACACCCGGGGTGGGGGCGCGTAATGCTCCCTCATGTACCCACAGGGGTAGAACAACCAGAGATCTGCCTTGGGACCCTTTCTTCGCCCTGGGAAAATTTCTACCCATATCCTTTCTCTGCTGGAGAAGGAAATGGAAACCCACTCCAGTATTCTTGCCTGGAAAATCCCATGGAAGGAGGGACCTGGTAGGCTACAGTCCATGGGGGTTGCAAAGAGTGGGACACAACTGAGAGACTTCACTTCATTCACTTCACTTCCTTTCTCTGCAGCACACCAGTGAACACAATAACTTTGAGTCCTTCACAAGCTGCCACGTAAGAGAGATAGTCTGTGTTCTTGACCTTACAGTTTGACTCAGTACTCAAACAGGAGGCTGGACTACCAGTACCGGCTGGCCAGGAGAAGCACGACCAAGATGACAGTCTGAGGAGCGACTGCCACCTTAAAGGCCAAGATGGGGTCCAGGAGGACCCACCACCTGTAGGGCAAGGACCAAACCCTACTGGAAGAAGGCTCAGACGGACCCCAGGAGGCCCCCACCTTCAGGGTCTGCAGGGTGTGGTGTGACCATACGTCTCAATGTCAAAGGATGCTTCTTGGGGCGGCACCAACATTAACTTTCTGGAAATCTACTCCTTAGTGCTTACTAAGGTTCCTGATGCTGTGCCCAGGTAACTTACTGAGGCCTGCTCCCAGGAAGTCGCTGAGATTCACTCTGGCTCGCCCGGTCACTCCTGCCATGGGGTTGGCTCAGGGAAGCGGCCGCTCAGTCCCAGGCAGGCCCAGGCCCCGCGGAAGCTGGAGCCTGCGGGGAAGGACCCGGGGAGGCCCCAGGCTGCAGGCGGCCGGATGTGCTGCGCCCGCCTGGACCGCAAACCACCGGCAGGTGCGAATCCTTTCCTTCCACCAGCGCGCTCTCCAGCGCCCCCTGCCGACCACCTCGCGGTCGTGCCGGCCGGAGGAGGAAAAGCACCCAAGGCCCCCACGCGGTTCGCCAAGGAGGCGGAGGCCGTCCGTCCTGTCGCACCCGGTGAAGCAGCCTGACTGCCGGCTGCCGCCGCTGCCTGGTGACTCCTGCAGCCGCGGCCAGGACCTCTTTTCACAAGGGTCCTTGTTTTAGCTCTCCTTGAATTAGACACGATTCTTTTAATTCATGTAGTACAAGATTATTTATATTTCCCAGCATATATACACTTGTGCTTTCTTTTTTTCTTTTCCTTTTTTTCTTTTATTCACACGCTCTTTGTCTACCATGTTTCCTGAATGCCACTCTTCAGGTCTTGTGTAACATTGCTGCTTGTTGGCAGTACCTCTCAGTGAGGGTCAGTGAGGGGAAAACCCCACAGTCTCTGCCAGGGGAAGTGTTTGCTCTTACTCCTGAAGGGCTGTTTAGGCAGGAACAGAGTTGGAAGTCCACCACTCTTTTCCCTCAGCACATAAAAACCACTACTGCATCGTATTCGGATGTGTATTGCACCTAATAAGAAGTTTATGATTATCCTAATTTGACTTTTTTGTGTAAACACTTTAATTTCTCTTTTAGAAACGTGTTTTGTGTCTTAAATATTCTGTCACTTTACCATGATTGTTTCTGTGAGGACTTGTTTTAATTAACTTGTGTGGAACAGAGTATGCTTTTTCATTCTGGAATTCATATCTTTAATACTGGAAAATTCTCAACTTTTAAAAAAATTCTAATTATCCTTAATTTTTCCTTTTGGAACTCTTAACAGACATGGACACAAAAAGAACTCCTATTAAATTTTTTAAATTGTGGTAAAATACATATAACATAAAATTTACCTTTATCTTTTGGCCATGCCCCAGCAGTGAAAATCTGGAGTCTGAACCACTGGACCACCAGGGGATTCCTCAAATTTGCCATTTTTAGGTGTACAGGTCAGTGGTGTTAAGTACATTCATATTGTTGTGAATGTACATCACCACCATCTGCCGTATTTCATCTTGTAAAACTGAAACTCTGCCCTCATTAAACATAATCTGTCCAATCTCCCCTCCTCCAATTCCTAGCAACCATTATTCACTTTGTCTTTATGATTTTGACATATAAATTGAATTATATGGAATCTGTCTTTTTGTAACAGGCTTACTTCACCTAGCATAATGTCCTCAAGGTTTATCCATGCTTTATTTTTTTACTTTTTCTTGCCTAATTTATCTGGCAATTTGGGAAAAGAACAGTCTTTTCAACAAGTGATTCTTGGACTACTGGGTATCTATGTGGAAAGCAATGAACTTTGTACATTTTTACAAGTGGTTTATATACAAAAATTAGCTAAAAAAACAAAATCACTCAAAATGGATTAATGACCTAAATGAAGAAGCTAAAACTCTAAAACTCTCAGAAGAAAACATAGAATAAATTTCCATGACCTTGTATTTGCCAAGGATTTCTGAGTAATGAACGATTAAATAATTTGAACTTCATTAAAATTAAATACTTGTGTATCAGAGGCAATTACCAAGAAAGTGAAAAGACAGCCCACAAAATCTGAGAAAATAGTTGCAAATCACATACCTAATAAGGTCTAGTATCCAGAATATATGAAGAACTCTTACAATTCGACCATCAAAAGACTCTTGAATTCACCAAAGAAGATCACTTTTTTTTGTAAGAACTATCATAATGAGCTCATGGTTTTAAACATATCTGATGTGTTTCAATCTATTGAGCTTCTTTTATTTACTACTCAGTTTGCCTTATCTTTGTCAAGCAGGAGCCTCTACAGTTTAGCTTTCCAGCATTTCAAACGTAATGCTGCTCATGTCTTCACTACCTCGGTGACAAGATGCTCTGGCTCCTAGTGTACATTTCCTACTCAAGACGGTAAATCAGTCATCCAGCCCTGGCTCTTCAATAGATGGAGCAAGGAAATCCCTGTCTCCATCTACATTTCCTCCCCTGCAAAGAGGAAACACTTCCTGAGTTCACATACATACTGTCAGTTTAGGACTAAAGCTGTTCACTTAACCTATTCTATTGTAGATCTGTGCTTTCTTTTTTTTCACACTGAAAATAATTATTCTAATAGATATTAGGAGTGATACAAACGGGCTATAACTCCTCTTATGCTGTAGCCCATAATATTCATAAAACAGATATAGAATAACAATAACATGGGCTTTTAATAATAACAGCTTTAAAAAAGATGTTTGTCTATGCTCTCCTTTAACCATTCTCTCCATAGTTTTGTTGTGTCTAGTTTGTTAGGGTGTACAGTCATTAAATAGAATTTGCCCGAATTTGCTGTGGCACATATTCATTAAACACTATATTCTCTTCCTTATATCCCAAATATATTCCTTGTTCTATACGGAAATGCAGGCTCACCATTTCTTTTTAAGTCAATCAGTGTCATTCCTACTACTCTGGTGCCCCAAAATAATTCTCCAGTAGACTTGGAAGAAAAGACTTGGGTAACAATATTCTCAGCTTTTTCCTTCAAGTTGTGGACAGTTTCTCTACATCCTTCTGATTTGAAAATTGCTTGCTGACTATAAGATTCTTGGTTCATATTTTTCCCCTTGATTTCTTTTTCTCCCCCTTGATTTCATAACTATATTAATTGTCTTCTATCATAAAGTATTGCCATCAAGAATCTCTGGTGACAACCAGCTTTGTTTCATTACCTGTACTTTGGGACTCAAAGAATTTTTTTTTTTTTTTTTTTTTTAAGTCTAACAATTTAGGGCTTCCCTGGTGGCTCAGTGGTAAAGAATCCTCCTGCCAGTGCGGGAGACGATTCAGTTCCTGATCCAGGGAGATCCCACATGCTGAGGAGAAACTAAGTCTGTACACCGCAGCTCCTGAGCTTGCTCTCTAGAGCCTGGGAGCCGAAGCTACTGAGCCCGGTACTCTAGAGCCTGGGATCCGAACAAGAGACGCCATTGCATTGAGAAGCCCACGCAGTGCAGAGAGTAGCCCAGTCTCGCCACAGCTAGAGAAATGCCTGCTCAGCAACAAAGATCCAGCACAACCAACACAGCCAAAAAGTAAACAAATACATAAATAATACATAAAAATAAATGAATAAATAATTTCTTTAAAAGTCTAAATTAAAAATATATATGTTTTTATGTTTGTCACTCAGAGTCAATTTTCCTAGATGCAGAGTTTATCCTTTCAGTTTTTAAATGTTGGTACAAAATTTTCTTGAAATATATATATTTCTTTTACTTATTTTTCCTCTATATGTATATTTATTTTTGGCCATGCCATGTGGCATGTGAGATCCCTAACCAGGGATGCAACCCATGACCCCAGCACTGGGAACACCGTTTTAACCTCTGGACAACCAGTGAAGTCCCTTGAATTTTATCTTAAAATATTTATTCCTTGCTCTAATTTCGCTTTGTGACTTTGGCTGCATTCCTACCTGTTGAGCCTTGTCTGACTGTCTTCTCAGCAATTCCTCTTAAGTATTTTCTGTCCTTCACTGCTCTTTGTTCTTCCTCTTTTTTGTCTTTTTCTCTTGTCTAAGAACTTCTCACATTCATTTTTGTTTTAGTTCTTTTTTGTTTCTGAAGTGATTCTTTTCTGAATTCTGTTACCTGATTCCTGATTTCTCTGGTTGTTATTTACATTGTTTTTCAATTCTTTATAATGCCTTTAATCTAGTTGTGAAATACTAGGCTATTGTTTCTGTTTTGTAAGCATGTAATCCTTTCATTTTCTGTGTGGAACTTGTCTTGTTTCTTCTCTATTTTTAAAAAATATTAACTTTGCATAAAATTCAGCATGGATCTGTTTCAGTTAATTTATTTTTACATTGTATGAATAGAAGTTTCCCAAACTATAAGAAGGGAAGTGTAATTCAGTATTGTTTTTCTAACTTTACAGCTCTATGGCGCCATCTTCTGTTGCCTTTCAGTTCAGTTCAGTCGCTTAGTCATGTCCCACGCTCTGCAACCCCATGGACTTCCTGTCCATCACCAACTCCCAGAGTTTACTCAAACTCATGTCCATGGAGTCGGTGATGCCATCCAACCATCTCATCTGTCATCCCCTTCTCCTCCTGCCTTCAGTCTTTCCCAGCATCAGGGTCTTTTCAAATGAGTCAGTTCTTCACACCAAGAGGACAAAGTATTGCAGTTTCAGCTTCAGCATCAGTCCTTCCAATCAACACCCAGGACTGATCTCCTTTAGGATGGACTGGTTGGATCTCCTTGCAGTCCAAGGGACTCTCAAGAGTCTTCTCCAACACTACAGTTCAAAAGCATCAATTCTTCAGCGCTCAGCTTTCTTTACAGTCCAACTCTCACATTCATACGTGACTACTGGAAAAACCATAGCTTTGACTAGACGGACCTTTGTTGGCAAAGTAATGTCTCTTCTTTTTAATATGCTGTCTAAGTTGGTCATAACTTTTATTCCAAGGAGTAAGCGTCTTTTAATTTCATGGCTGCAGTCACCATCTGCAGTGATTTTGGAGCCCCCCAAAAATAGTCTGTCACTGTTTCCATTGTTTCCCCATCTATTTCCCGTGAAGTGATGGGACCAGATGCCATGATCTTAGTTTTCTGAATGTTGAGTTTTAAGTCAACTTTTTACTCTCCTCTTTCACTTTCATCCAGAGGCATTTTAGTTCCTCTTCACTTTCTGCCATAAGGGTGGTGTCATTTGTATACTTGAGGTTATTGATATTTCTCCCAGCAATCTTGATTCCAGCTTGTGCTTCATCCAGTTTCTCATGATGTACTCTACTCTGCATATAAGTTAAATAAGCAGGGTGACAATATAGAGCCTTGACATACTCCTTTCCTGATTTGGAACCAGTCTATTGGTCCATAAGTGCTTCTTACTGTTGCTTCTTGACCTGCATACAGATTTCTCGGGAAGCAGGTGAGGTGGTCTGATATTTAAGAATACCGGGTTGTCATCTCTTTAAGAATTTTCCACAGTTTGTTGTGATCCACACAGTTAAAGGCTTTGTCATAGTCAATAAAGCAATAAAGTCTGTTGCCTTTATGAAAAGCTAAAAATTAAAAGGCCACTGACTTTCTGAGATCTCACCCTGCCTCCCACTAAACCCTGTTTTATCTGGAGTTTTTTTCCTTTTCATCCTTTGTTTCTGAGCTGCTTAAATCTTTAACACTCCTGTTGTCATTGTTGTTCAGTCGCTATGCTGTGTCTGACTCTTTGTGACCCCATGGACTGCGTCAGACCAGGCTCCTCTATCTTCCACCAACTCCCAGAGCTTACTCAGATTCATTTGCATTGAGTCAGTGATGCTATCTAACTATCTTGTTCTCTGTTGCCCCCTTTTCCTCCTGCCTTCAATCTTTCAGAGCAACAGGGTCTTTTCTAATGAGTTGGCTCTTGGCATCAGGTGGCTAAAGTATTGGAGCTTCAGCTTCAGCATTAGTCCTTCCAATGAATATTCAGGATTGATTTCCTTTAGAATTAACTGGTTTGATCTCCTGCAGTCTAAGTTCACATGCAGCAACTAAAGATCCCACGTGTCACAGCCAAGACCTGGTGCAGTCACATACATACGTAAATAAAAATAAATACTAAAAAGATAAAAATAAAATGTCTTCCAGTTGCTGAGTTTCTTATGGCACTCACTGATACAGGATTCAGTACCAGGAAGTATTGAAGGGTTGGAGGAGTGGAAACTAGGCTGTGATGGCTAATTTAACGCCTGAGCTTCTCCAGATAATGGAGTGCCCAAATATTTGGTTACACATTATTCTGAGTGTGTGTGGTTTTTTTTAGTTAATTTATTTATTTTGGCTGTGCTGGATTTTCACTGATGCTCAGGCCTGTGTTGCCACCTGCTGTGCCGGGTTCTCACTGCAATGACTTCTCTTGTTTCTAGGCATGAGCTCTAGGGTGCTCAGGTTTCAGCAGTTGCAGCACATGGGTTCAGTAGTTGTGGCTCCCAGACTCTAGAGCACAGACTCAGTAGTTGTGGTGCACGGGCTTAGTTGCTCCCTGGCATGTGGAATCTTTCTGGATCAAGGATGGGACCCGTGTGTCCCCAGCATTGGCAGGCGGATTCTCAACCACTGAACCACCAGGGAAGTGCTCTGAGTGTGTCTTGAAAGGTGTTTCTGGATCAGGTTGCTGTTTGAGCTGGCCGTCTGAAAACAGCAGACCCTCCCCGCAGTGAAGGTGGATCTCAGCCAATGTGCTGAAGGCCCGGATAAATACAAGGCTAAGTGAGGGAAGGTTCTACCTCCCAGACTGTCTTCCACTAGGGATGTTGGTCTTCACCTGTCTTAGACTAGGACTCAGAGTGGAAGCTACAGCATTTCACTGTTCCTAGGCCCCAGGATCTGGACTAGACTTAGACCATGACCTCTCCTCTTCTCAGGCCTGCAGCTGTCCTGTCCACTGTCTCTGACTGCCAGCCTGCTGACCGCAGATAGTCACTGAGCCAATACCTTAAGATCTATCTCTGTTTCTTTCCACTTTTAGTGGAAAGTTTATTAGTTCTGTTTCTCTAGAGAATCCTGACCAACAGATTTTGGTATCCAGTGGTTCTATAGGAGAAGAATATTAAGAGTGAGTTTTCTGAATGGGTTCTGGGGTTTCTGGATTGGCCCCTAATCTAATTATATAAAGATGCTGTTGACTATTTCCAGTAGTTAAGAGTTTACTAATAGTCCATGGTGTGATTTGGCAATAGAGATGCACAAAGTATCTCCACTGACTACTCCTAATTGACCGCTTATAAGAAGCAAGGAGGTAGATGACTGCGTATATGATATTTTAAGCATTTATCTCTGTAGCCTCAGGGCTGAGATGGAGAAAAGAAAAGCACAGTCTTGTCCTGTGATTTGCAACTTATCACCCTGCAGCCTGGACGGCCAGTCTGGCAGTGTGTTTGCTGTTGACCTGAAGGCGCTGCTTTGGGAGAATGGGATGCTGCATAGTGGGTGAAAGTGTGTAGGAAGACCTTGGATAAAGTGGGGACTCTGAGCCCTGGGTGCTGATGAGTCTTTTTGGACATGTGGAGAGCCCCCATCCCCCAGGGGAAGTAACTCCCCCTACTCCACCTGCCACAACTAGAGAAGCCTCTGCTCTACCATACAGAGTCTGCCCAGCAGCCCCCCCAAAAAATCTGATTAGATCTCCTAATAGACTGATGGACTTAGTGATCAAAACACTTGTAATAAAGAAAATTAAATGTCTTTTCTAGTGATTTCTTAATTCATTCTGTGAAACTACCACAATCTGATATCAAAGCAAGACAAAGACACACAAGAAAACTAAAGACTAATATCTTGTGTTGTTGTTGTTCACTTGTTAGCTTGTGTCTGACTCTTTGCAACCACGTGAACTGCAGCACACCAGCCTTCCCTGTTCTTCACTATCTCACAGGGTTTTCCCAAACTCATGCCCACTGAGTTGGTGATGCTACCTAACCATCTTAGATGTTATCTAACCATCTGTAGCACTGCCTTTCCTCCTGCCTTCAGTCTTTCCCAGCAACAGGGTCTTTTCCAATAAGTTGGCCCTTGTCATCAGGTGGCCAAATTATTGGAGCTTCAGCTTCAGCATCAGTCCTCCCAGTGAATATTCAGGACTGATTTTCTTTAGGATTGACTTATTTGATTTCCTCCCAAGTCCAAAGGACTCGAGAGAGTCTTCTCCAACACCATATTTTGAAAGCATCAATTCTTCCACATTCAGCAGTCTTTATGGTTTAACTCTCACATTCCTACATGACTAGTGGAAAAACCACAGCCTTGACTTTATGGGCCTCTGTCGGCAAAGTGATATCTTTGCTTTTTAATAGGCTGTCTAGGTGTGTCATGGTTTTCCTTTCAGGGAGCAAGTGTCTTTTAATTTCATGGCTGCAGTCACCGTTTGCAGTGTTTTTGAAGCCCAAGAAAATAAAATCTGTCTCTGCTTCCACTTCTTCCCCCTCTGTTTTGCCATGAAGTGTCAGGACCATTTGCCAAGATCTTAGATTTTTTAATGTTGTGTTTTAAGCCATCTTTTTCACTCTCCTCTTTTACCCTCAGTAAGAGGCTCTTTAGTTCCTTTACACTTTATGCCATATGGGTGGTATCATCTGGATGTCTGAGGTTGTTGATATTTCTCCTGCCAGTCTTAGGTTTATCCTGTTTGGGACTCTCTGTGTTTCTTGGACCCGTGTGACTATTTCCTTCCCCATTTTAGTGAAGTTTTCAGCTATTATCTCCTCGAGTATTTTCTCATGGCCTTTGTTTTTGTCTTCTTCTTCTGGGACTCCTATGATTCAAATGTTGGGGCGTTTCACATTGTCCCAGAGGTCCCTGAGGCTGTCCTCATTTCTTTTGATCCTTTTTTCTTTTTTCCTCTCTGCTTCATTTATTTCCACCATTTTATCTTCTACTTCACTTATCTGATCTTCTGCCTCCGTTATTCTACTGTTGGTTCCCTCCAGAGTGTTTTTGATCTCATTTATTGCATTATTCATTTTTAATTGACTCTTTTTCATTTCTTCTAGGTCCTTTTTAAACATTTCTTGCATCTTCTCAATCCTTGTCTCCAGGCTATTTATCCGTAACTCCATTTTGTTTTCAAGATTTTGGATCATTTTTATTATCATTATTCTAAATTCTTTTTCAGGTAGATTCCCTATCTCCTCCTCTTTTGTTTTGCTTTTTGGGCATTTTTCATGTTCCTTTACCTGCTGGGTATTTCTCTGCTTTTTCATCTTGTTTAGATTGCTGTGTTTGGAGTGGCCTTTCTGTATTCTGGTGGTCTGTGGTTCCTTTTTATTGTGGAGGTTTCACCCAGTGGGTGGGGTTGGACAATTGGCTTGTCGAGGTTTCCTGGTTAGGGAAGCTTGTGTCAGTGTTCTGGTGCGTGGAACTGGATTTCTTCTCTCTGGAGTGCAATGGAGTGTCCAGTAGTGAGTTTTGAGATGGGTCTATGTGTTAGGTGTGACTTTGGGCAGCCTGCATGTTGATGCTTAGGGCTATGTTCCTGCATTGCTGGAGAGTTTGTGTGGTATGTCTTGCTCTGGAACTTATTGGGTCTTGGGTGGTGGTTGGTTTCAGTGTAGGTATGGAGGCTTTTGGATGGTCTCTTATTACTTAATGTTCCCTGTAGTCAGGAGTTCTCTGGTGTTCTCAGGTTTTGGGCTTAAGTCTCCTGCCTCTGGATTTCAGTCTTATTCTTCCAGTAGCTTTAAAACTTCTCCAACTATACAGCACTGATAATAAAACTTCTAGGTTAACGGTGAAAAGATTCTCCACAATGAGGGACACCAAGAGAAGTTCACAGAGTTACATGAATAAGAGGAGAGGGAGGAAGAAGATAGAGATGAGCAGGAGGAGAAAAAAGGGGGACTCAGGAGGAGAGAGACAGATCTAAGCAGTACTCTGTTCCCTAAGTGTTCTCCATAGCCCAGAACACCCACAGAGATTCACAGAATTGGATTGAGAAGAGAAGGGGGAGGGAGGAAATAGAGGTGATCTGGGGGAGAAAAAGGAGAGTCAAAAGGGGGAGACAGTAATCATCACACTCCTGAGTAAAAATGGGAACTGAATATTGGATTCTTAAATGTCCAAAATTGATATCAAATACTGAAAAACAGAGATAAAAAATCTAGAGTAGAGGTTGAAGTGAAGTGAAGTCGCTCAGTCGTGTCCAACTCTTTGTGACCCCATGGACGCATGGATCCTACCAGGATCCTCAGTCCATGGGATTTTCCAGGCAAGAATATTGGAGTGGGTTGCCATTTAGAATAGAGGTTAGACTCTTAAAAATACAGAATTACAAACAAAAACACAGAAAATTTAAGAAATATATATGAAGTTTGCTTTAAAAATAGGGTCTTGTTTTTTTTGCAAAGTTATAGTGAAATGAAAATGAAAATTAAGGTGTAATAGAGGAGTAATAGAGGAGTTTAAAAGAAAATAAAAGAAAAAAATTTTTAATTAAAAAAATAGTAAAAGTATATGAAAATGAAAATTAAGGAGTAATTGAGGGGTAATAGAGGACTTTAAAAGAAAATTTTAAAAAAAAATTTTAATTAAAAAAAGTAAAAATATGTGAAAATGAAAATGAAAATTAAGGAGTAATAGAGGAGTAACAGAGGACTTTAAAAGAAAATAAAAGAAAATGAAAATTAAGGGGTAATAGAGGAGTAATAGCGGATTTTAAAAGAAAATAAAAGAAAATAAATAAAAAAGAAAGAGAAAAAAGAAAGAAAAAAATTTTTTTTAATTAAAAAAAATAAGTAAAAATATATCTAGGAATTTCTGTGGAGCTGTTGCGGGCAGTGTGGGTTCCGTTCAGTTTGGGATAGCTCCTTGTTCCAGCTTACACTTCTCGATATCTATAGTTCCCTTCCAGTGTAGTCAGTGTTAACTACAGGTATTTTAATGTTGCCTCTGTCACTTCTGAAGCGGTTCCCTTTGTTTATTTGGCTTCTGTTTGCTGGTCTCTTTATTATCTACTTTCTGCCCTGACACAAGCAGGCAGAGGTGGTCTCTTGTTTAGTTAGGTTCGCTTGTTCAGTCGTGCTGTGGGGAGGGAGGGGCACTGCAGACAAATATCACTGGCGTGTGTGGGGAGCACTCGCAGTGTTCCGGCCACGCTGGGTTTGCCCCCTAGCGGCGTGTGTGCTTCCCCCGTCTACACTGCTCAGGCTCCAGGCTGCTCTATAGGGAACGGGCCCTGAGTTGCGTGCGGTTCCAGTTTTCAGGTACTCCACAAAAGCGCAGACTCGGTTGGGCCTGCGTTTTGTGCCTTCCCTGGCCCAAGGAGTTCAGGTAGCCATCTCCTGGCAGTCTTAATTCCAGCTTGTGATTCATCCAGCCTGGCATTTCTCATGATGTATTCTGTGTATAAGTTAAATAAGCAGGGTTACAATATACAGCTTTGACATATTCCTTTCCCAATTTTGAACCAGTCCATTATCCCATGTCTGGTTCTAACAGTTGCTTCTTGACCTGCACACAGGTTTCTCAGGAGACAGGTAAGGTGGTCTGGTATTCCCACGTCTTTAAGAATTTTGCACAGTTTTCTTGTGATCCATAGTTTTGTTGTGATCCACACAGTCAAAGGCTTTGTCAGAGTCAGGGAAGCAGAAGCAGGTTTTATTCTGGAACTCCTTTGCTTTCTCCATGAGAATGTTGTAAATTTGATCTCTGTTTCCTATGCCTCTTCAAAACCCAGAATTTTGGGTGAAGAAGAAAAGGATAGCTTTATTGCTTTGCCAGGTGAAGGGAGATGAAGGGAGACACTCTTGGCTTCTGCCTGGAAAAATATGTGTCTCCACCCCAGAGAAACTCATGAGGGTTTTTATAACAGTGGATCAAAGATGGAGTCTCTGACAAGACTAGGGTGTGACAAGACTATGTATGTGTATGCTCAGTCATGTCCAACTCTTTGCAATCCCGTGGACTGTAGCCATACAGCCTCCTCTTGTCCATGGAATTTTCCAGGCAAGAATGCTGGAGTGGGTTGTCATTTCCAGGGGATCGTCCCAGCCCAGAGATTGAACCTGAGTTTGTTGCATCTCCTGCATCGGCAGCAGATTCTTTACCACTAGCACCACCTGGGGGTCTCATCTCAGGTGATCAGTTTCCTAACGAGGAACTTCTCTGACTCCTTTTGTCTTGTCTCAGGTGGTTTTTTGGCTGCTCCTCCCTTGGTTAGCAACTGTTCAAATCCACCCTTTGGAACTCAAGGGAGGTCATGGAGGCTGGAGTCTTGCCTATAAGAAATGGGGGACTGAAAGGCCTCCATGCCTGAGAGCCTCATAAAGCCCTGTTGGGTTTTGTACTCGCATAAAAATAGACCTATAAACGAGTGGAAGAAATAAAGAGCCCAGTATAAACCCTCACCAATGCTGTCAAGTGACTTGCAAGGGGGCCAAGACCACCTCAGTAATATTGTAACAGCCATTTTATAGACGAAATTCTCCCAAAATTGACTTCAGTAGTGAGGGAAGCCAGCCTCCTGAGCTAGGCCCCATCTTAACAGAAATGTAATCCATCATCTTTTTCTAACTCCTTTTCAAGAAAACTGCAAGTTCAACTGCCAGCAATTCCTGATCCCCTAAATGCTGATGTTGCAACACAAATTATTGTCCATTTGACGACACTGCTGCTTGGTAGACACTGGCTTATCGCACTGCGTCTGGCATTGCAGCACCTCCATAGTGCTCAGAGAGGCAGGGATGACAGCCCAGCTGTCCACTGAAAACCCTTCTACAGCAAATCTCTCACCCCCTAGCTGCACATCACATTGCGTCCAGCCCAACTGTAAAGGATGGCTGCTATACTGATATTTTCCTCACCAATTCTCTGGGCCAGAGTCGCGGCTGAGTAAATTTCCTACTGTGGGATATGGAGGAATGTCCTAGGAAAGACTATCAGATAATGTCCGAGTCTAGACATCTGTTCTAGAGCTACTTTTCAGTGAAGTAAAAAATGACTATTAGCAAACACTCATTAGCTATGTGAATGGCAAGGGTGTTCACCTCACTGTAACCCTTTTTTCAGCTTTTATGTCAGGAGTCAAAAAACACGAGGAGGGTTTCAAGAGAGTCTTTTTAAAATTCTAAGCATGATTTGTGTTTGTTAACTGGAATGAGGGCCTCTCCAGTGAGCAACAATAAGGTATTTGAAAATCCTAGTCTCTTCTACATTTTTAATTAATTCTCAAAGTCCAACATGTACAAGTATAACATGGAAGAATGTCTTTTTAATATTATTTTCCAAATACTTTTCCAAAAGCTTTATCATGAAGACGGTTTGCTTCAGGCTTTTCCAGAATTAAAGGTTTGTGCCATATGCAATTTTTCCCATAAAATAACCTCGTCACATGGATCTCAGAAAGAACATTTAGTGGTTTTGGTACATATAATATTTTATTCTTGTCTGTTCATTTAATTATGGATTGTACTATTACAAAGCTTATTTTTGCAGATGAGGGATTTTCTAAGTCAGGAGAAGTCATATGATTTTTTTCAAAAGAAGAGAAAGACCTTGAAAAGCATTGATGAGTAGTCTGCCAAGTAAAAATGGTTCTTAGTTTCTTTCCTAGTATCTAGTAATTGCTATAATTCAACTATTTACTAGATCTTTTTTTTGGCCGCACCACAAGCGGGATCTTAGTTTCCTGACCAGTGATGGAATCTGTGTCCCCTATGCTCTGAGTCCTGACCACTGGACAGCCAGGGAATTCCCTGAAATCATTATTTTGATATGTACCTTATAGAGGGCCACTATCCTGTTTTCTCCATCCTGAATCCCAAAAAAGATCTTCATGACCCAGATAACCACGATGGTATGATCACTCAGCTAGAGCCAGACATCCTGGAATGTGAAGTCAAGTGGGTCTTAGAAAGCATCACTACGAACAAAGCTAGTGAGGTGATGAAATTCCAGTTGAGCTATTTCAAATCCTGAAAGATGATGCTGTGAAAGTGCTGCACTCAATATGCCAGCAAATTTGGAAAACTCAGCAGTGCCCACAGGACTGGAAAAGGTCAGCTTTCACTCTAATCCCAAAGAATGCTCAAACTACCGCACAATTGCACTCATCTCACATGCTAGTAAAGTAATGCTCAAAATTCTCCAAGCCAGGCTTCAGCAATATGTGAACCGTGAACTTCCAGATGTTCAAGATGGCTTTAGAAAAGGCAGAGGAACCTGAGATCAAATTGCCAATGTCCTCTGGATCAATCGAAAAAGCAAGAGAGTTCCAGAAAAACATCTATTACTGCTTTATTGACTATGCTAAAGCCTATGACTATGTGGATCACAATAAACTGTGGAAAATTCTAAAAGAGATGGGGATACCAGAGCACCTGACCTGCCTCTTGAGAAACCTATATGCAGGTGAGGAAGCAACAGTTAGAACTGGACATGGAACAACGGACTGGTTTCAAGTCAGGAAAAGGAGTATGTCAAGGCTGTATATTGTCACCCTGCTTATTTAACTTCTATGCAGAGTACATCATGAGAAAGGCTGGGCTGGAAGAAGCACAAGCTGGAATCAAGATTGCCGGGAGAAATATAAATAACCTCAGATATGCAGATGACACCACCCTTATGGCAGAAAGTGAAGAGCAACTAAAAAGTCTCTTGATGAAAGTCAAAGAGGAGAGTGAAAAAGTTGCCTTAAAACTCAACATTCAGAAAACTAAGATCATGGCATCTGGTCCCATCACTTCATGGGAAATAGATGGGGAAACAGTGTAAACAGTGTCAGACTTTATTTTTTTGGGGCTCCAAAATCACTGCAGATGGTGATTGCAGTCATGAAATTAAAAGACGCTTACTCCTTGGAAGGAAAGCTATGACCAACCTAGATAGCATATTAAAAAGCAGAGACATTACTTTGCCAAAAAAGGTCTGTCTAGTCAAGGCCATGGTTTTTCCAGTGGTCATGTATGGATGTGAGAGTTGGACTGTGAAGAAATTTGAGCGCCGAAGAATTGATGCTTTTGAACTGTAGTGTTGGAGAAGACTCTTGAGAGTCCCTTGGACTGCAAGGAGATCCAATCAGTCCAACCTAAAGGAGATCAGTCCTGGGTGTTGATTGGAAGGACTGATGCTGAAGCTGAAATTCCAATACTTTGGCCACCTCATGTGAAGAGTTGACTCATTGGAAAAGACCCTGATGCTGGGAGGGATTGGGGGCAGGAGAAGGGGATGACAGAGGATGATATGGTTGGATGATGGTATCACCAACTGGATGGACATGGGTTTGATTAAACTCCGGGATTTGGTGATGGACAGGGAGGCCTGGGGTGCTGCGATTCATGGGGTCGCAAAGAGTCGGACACGACTGAGCGACTGAACTAACTGAATCCCTCAGGACTCGGGAGACTTTAGGGGAGGGGTGGGGCTGCAGCCCCTGAGGACATTATCACTACATCCTTTGTTTACTGATATCACATTTTTTTGTCCACATGACCCAAGTTAACCTTCCACTTTGACAAAAGAAAGAATATATCTGGATTAGCTTTAAAACATTTTCTTATAAGCATTTAATTTAGTAGATAAAGTGAAGTAACTCAGTGGTGTAAAACATTTTGTGATCCCACTGACTGTAACCTGCCGGGCTACTCTGTCCATGGAATTCTCCAGGCAAGAATACTGGAGTGGGTTGCCATTTGTTTCTCCAGGGGATCTCCCCAACCCGGGGATCAAACCCAGCTCTCCCACATTACAGGGAGACACTTTACCCTCTGAGCCACCAGGGAAGCCCTAAGCAGAAATACAAACTGGTAGATGAATGCAAGTAAAATTTACATATACTATGATCTCATTCTTTTCTTTTAATTTTTTTCAAATTAATTTCAAAAAATTTAAATTAATTCAAAATTTTCAATTAATTTCAAAAAAATTAAAAGGATGAGATCACAGTATCTGTAAATTTTACTTGCATTCATCTACCAGATTGTATGCCAACTATTCATATATGAGAGTAACTAACATTTCTCATATTTCATCAGCACTGGTTGTTAACAGTTTTTGCTGAAGCAAAAAGTTAAGAAGAACTAAAGAGCCTCTTGATGAAAGTGAAAGAGGAGAGTGAAAAAGTTGGCTTAAGACTCAACATTCAGAAAACTAAGATCATGGCATCTGGTCCCATCACTTCATGGCAAATAGATGGGGAAATAATGGAAACAGTGACAGAGTTTATTTTTTTGGGCTCCTAAATCACTGCAGATGGTGACTGCAGCTATGAAATTAAAAGACGCTTACTCCTTGGAAGAAAAGCTATGACCAACTTAGACAGCATATTAAAAAGCAGAGACATTACTTTGCCAGCAAAAGTCTGTCTAGTCAAAGCTATGGTTTTTCCAGTAGTCATGTATGGATGTGAGAGTTGGACTGTAAAGAAAGCTGAGCGCTGAAGAATTGATGCTTTTGAACTGTGGTGTTGGAGAAGACTCTTGAGAGTCCCTTGGACTGCAAGGAGATCCAACCAGTCCATCCTAAAGGAGATCAGTCCTGGGTGTTGATTGGAAGGAGTGATGCTGAAGCTGAAACTCCAATACTTTGTCCACATGATGCAAAGAACTCACTCATCTGAAAAGACCCTGATGCTGGGGAAGATTGAAGGCGGGAGCAGAAGTGGATGACAGGGGATGGGATTGTTGGATGGCATCACCGACTCGATGGACGTGAGTTTGAGTAAGCTCCAGGAGTTGGTGACGGATAATGAAGCCTGGCGTGCTGCAGTCCATGGGGTCGCAAACATGACTGAGTGACTGAACTGAACTGAAGAAGCAAAAAATTGTTAAGAAGATAAAAATTGTGCAATTTTTGTTCTAGGATGCTTATTGAAGCTAAATTTGTGACAGTAAAAAATTGAAAATACCCTAAACGGTAATCACTATATGAGTAATTGCAAACTAGGGAATATACTTACTATGAAGGTGAAAGTGTTAGTCACTCATTTGTGTCCAACTCTGTGTGTGACCCCACGGACTGTAGCCCGCCAGGCTCCTCTGTCCAAGGGATTCTCTAAGCAATAATACTAGAGTAGGTAGCTATTCCCTTCTCCAGGAGATTGTCCCAACCCAGGGATGGAACCTGGGTCTCCTGCATTGCAGGCAGATGCTTTACCATCTGAACCACCATGGAAGCCCATTTATTGTGGAATACCTACTACTAGCAACGAAAAAGAAAGAGGTGGATCTACAGGTTTTTTCCCCAACTTCTGGTAGTGCATAGGCTCTTGTACCAGGACAGTATTATAATAGTACATCAAGGCTTTCAAATCTGATTACAATCCCATGTGATAAAAATGGACTATCATCATACCTAACTTGTGTTAAGAACAAAATTTAGCTGTGTAAATTTGGAGAGCTAATTGGTTTTTTCAGTGACTCATGAACTGGGTAGCATCCATCTTAGTAGACAGCAGGTCCCTCCGAGGGAGCTGTGCAGAATGAAGCTTTTTATAAGCTGTAGGGCGGGGCAAGGAAGTCATAGCAAAAGGAAACAAAGGGTTGTTTGGGGCCAGGACATTGTTTTTTGGGCAAAAGGACTGGTGTCTATCCTGCAGATTGCCTCTCCTTCCTCTGGGTGGGGCTGGGGAGAGTGTGAGGATTAGAGAGAACACACATGAAAGTTATTTCATTGGTGCCAACCAGAAAACTTCAAACTGATTGGTTAAGATTACATTTCTGGGGAAGGTTGAAACTGAAATTAGATTAGATATTTAATCTAGGTTGTACCATTGGCTTTAGCACAAGTGATGCCATTTTGGGCCTGTAATTTTTCCCTTTGACAACTACAAATGAGGGAAGCAAGGCAATATAGCATAGCAACGGTGTGGACTACAAAGCAGCAATTAAAAAGGATTAGGTGGACCTATTAATATTTGTTTTGATCTGGAACACGTCTGTACTATATGGCTAGCTGAAAAAGCCAATGTGAGAGTGAGAAAAGATAGGATTCCATCTGATATTTTAAGAATATGAAAAAAAAAAAGAATATGAATGCTTATGTAAACATACCTGTGTTAACACAGAATCAAATACAGAATATTATTTAATTAATAATATGGACTTGAAAGATTTGTGAAGCAGTTTCCAACTGATGTCTTAGTATCTAATTTGTGTGTGTGTGTGTGTTAGTCTCTCAGTTGTGTCCGACTCTGTGCAACCCCATGGACTGTAGCCCATCAAGCACCTCCTCCCTGGGATTTTCCAGGCAAGAATACTGGAGTGGGCTATTGTTTCCCTCTTCAAGTATCTAATTTACCTAATTTTAAAGGAAATAAAGGGAAAAAAAAGATGAGGAAGGAAAAGAAGTAAAATAAATATATGAAATAGAGTTCACCCTTGGGACTTCCCTGGTGGCGCAGTGGTTAAGACTCCGCGCTTCCAATGCATGGGGCATGAACTGGATCCCTGGTTGGAGAACTAAGATCCCACAGGCTACAAGGCCAAAAAATAAAGTTCATCCTTAATGGTAAGCCAAAACTGGGGGTTAGGCCATGTATTAAGCAGTTCTTTTCTTCCATAGAGTGATACAGAGAAGAAAATTTTTAATCTACTCAGATTTTGGAAGCAATTCAAAGCCAACACTTTCCCTTACTTTATATAAATAAAGTCATTAATTTTTCTCCAGTCATGCTACATTACACACTGGTCACTATGACACCAGTTTCCTGTCCATCCTTTACTTGCTATGCTAACTGGTCTCCAGATTTTTTTCTGAAAACAAATGATTTTGTTTCTTAAGCCCATTAGTTTCTCTATAATATCTTCATTTAGCTTCCCCGATGTTTCTATAAGAGAAGCCCACTAGACTATACTGCAAATGGCTTGGGGTCATTTACTCAGTTCCAATTAAATTTTTCCAGGTAGAAACAGACATTTTTTTCAGGCATTTGGGGATTAAAATGCATATTTTCCCAGAGGGATGCTATAACCTGCTACCACGGTAAACTGTAGGACATGCTCTGTGTTAGGAAAAAATTTATGAACTATATGATAGAAATAAATTAGGAAGTCCCTGGTGGCTCAGTGGTAAAGAATCTACCTGACAATGCAGGAGACGCAGGTTTGATCCTGGAATCAGAAGATTCCTTGGAGAAGGAAATAGCAACCCACTTCAGTATTCTGGCCTGGGAAATCTCATGGACAGAGAAGCCTGGTGAGCAACAGTCCATGGGGTCGCAAGGAGTCAGAAGCAACTCAGCAACCAAGCAGCAGCAGCAGCAGTGTATGTGTGTCAGTACTACTCTCTGAATACATATACCCTCCTTCCTCCACTGTGTCCATAAGTCTGTTCTCTAAGTCTGCACCTCTATTCCTGCCCTGCAAATAGGTTCATCAGTGCCATTTTTCTAGATGCCACATATATGCATTAATATATGATATTTGTTTTTCTCTTTCTGACTTACTCCACTCTGTATGACAGGCTCTAAGTTCATCCACATCATTTCAGCTGAGTCGATTTCATTCTTATTTATGACTGAGTAATATTCCACAGATGGGAATACCAGACCACCTTACCTGCCTCCTGAGAAACCTGTATGTAGGTCAAGAAGCAACAGTTAGAACTGAACATGGAACAACAGAGTGGTTCCAAATTGGGAAGTGAGTACGTCAAGGTTGTATGTTGTCATTCTTCTATTGTCACAAAGAAGATTTAACTTCTATGCAGAGTACATCATGCAAAATGTCGGGATGGATGAAGCGCAAGCTGGAATCAAGATCGCTGGGAGAAATATCAATAACCTCAGATATGAAGATGACACCACCCTTATAGCAGAAAGTGAAGAGGAACTAAAGAGCTTCTTGATGAAGGTGAAAGAAGAGAGTGAAAAAACTGGCTTAAAACTCAGCATTCAAAAAACAATGATCATGGCATCTGGTCCCATCACTTCATGGCATAGATGGGGAATCAATGTAAACAGAGACAGACTTTATTTTCCTGGGCTCCAAAATCACTGAAGATGGTAACTGCAGCCATGAAATTAAAAGACCCTTGCTCCTTGGAAGAAAAACTATGACCAACCTAGACAGCATATTAAAAAGCAGAGACATTATTTTACCAACAGAGGTCTGACTAGTCTAAGCTATGGTTTTTCCAATAGTCATGTAAGATATGAGAGTTGGACATAAAGAAAACTGAGCACCAAAGAATTGATGCTTTTGAGCTGTGGTGTTGGGGAAGACTCTTGAGAGTCCCTTGGACTGCAAGGAGATCAAACCAGTCAATACTAAAGGAAATCAGTTCAGTTCAGTTCAGTCGTTCAGTAGTGTCCAACTCTTTGTGATCCCATGGACCGCAGCATACCAGGCCTCCCTGTCCATCACCAACTCCCAGAGCTTGCTCAAATTCACATCCATTGAGTCGGTGATGAAGTTGGTGATGCCATCCAACCATCTCATCCTCTGTCGTCCCCATCTCCTCCTGCCTTCAGTCTTTTCTTTCCTAGCATAAGTGTCTTTTCTAATGAGTCATCTCTTCACATCAGGTGGCCAAAGTATTGGAGTTTCAGTTTCAGCATCAGTCCTTCCAATGAATAATCAGGCCTGATTTTCTTTAGGATAGACTGGTTGGATCTCCTTGCAGTCTAAGGGACTCTCAAGAGTCTTCTCCAACAACACAGTTCAAAAGCATTAATTCTTCAGTGCACAGCTTTCTTTATAGTCCAACTCTCACATCCATACATGACCACTCATAAAACCATAACCTTGACTAGATGGACATTTATTGGTAAAGTAATGTCTCTGCTTTTTAATATGCTGTCTAGGTTGGTCATAGCTTTTCTACCAAGGAGCAAGCGTCTTTTAATTTCATGGCTGCAATCACCATCTGCAGTGATTTTGGAGCCCAAAAAAATAAAGTCTGACACTGTTTCCATTGTTTACCCATCAATCTGCCATGAAGTGATGGGACCAGATGCCATGATCTTAGTTTTCTGAATGTCGAGCTTTAAGCCAACTTTTTCACTCTCCTCTTTGACTTTCATCAAGAGACTTTTTAGTTCCTCTTCACTTTCTGCCATAAGGGTGGTGTCATCTGCATATCTGAAGTTATTAATATTTCTCCCGGCAATCTTGATTCTAGCTTGTGCTTCATCCAGCTCAGCATTTCTCATGATGTACTCTGCACATAAGTTAAATAAGTAGGGTGACAATATACAGCCTTGATGTACTTCTTTCCCTATTTGAAACCAGTCTGTTGTTCCATGTCCAGTTCTAGCTGTTGCTTCCTGACCTGCAAATAGGTTTCTCAAGACGCAGATCAGGTGGTCTGGTATTCCCATCTTTTTCAGAATTTTCCACAGTTTATTGTGATCTGCACAGTCAAAGGCTTTGGCATAGTCAATAAAGCAGAAATAGATGTTTTTCTGGAACTCTCTTGCTTTTCTGATAAACCAACGGATGTTGGCAATTTGATCTCTGGTTCCTCTGCCTTTTCTAAAGCCAGCTTGAACATCTGGAAGTTCACGGTTCACATACTGCTGAAGCTTGGCTTGGAGAATTTTGAGCATTACTTTACTAACGTGTTAGATGAGTGCAATTGTACGGTACTTTGAACATTCTTTGGCATTGTATTTCTTTGGGATTGGAGTGAAAACTGACCTTTTCCAGTCCTGAGGCCACTGCTGAGTTTTCCAAATTTGCTGGCATATTGAGTGCAGCACTTTCACAGCATCATCTTTTAGGATTTGAAATAGCTCACCTGGAATTCCATCACCTTCACTAACTTTGTTCGTAGTGATGCTTCCTAAGGCCCACTTGACTTCGCATTCCAGGATGTCTGACTCTAGGTTGGTGATCACACCATCGTGATTAACTGGGTCATGAAGATCTTTTTTGTATAGTTCTTCTGTGTATTCTTGCCATCTCTTCTTATTATCTTCGGCTTCTGGTAGGTCCATACCATTTCTGTCTTTTATTGTGCCCATATTTGCATGAAATGTTCACTTGGTATCTCTCATTTTCTTGAAGAGATCTCTAGTCTTTCCCATTCTATTGTTTTCCTCTATTTGTTTGCACTGATTGCTGAGGAAGGCTTGCTTCTTCCTTGCAATCCTTGCGATCTCTCCTTGCTATTGTTTGGGACTCTGCATTCAAATGAGTATATCTTTCCTTTTCTCCTTTGCTTTTCACTTTTCTTTTCACAGCTATTTGTAAGGCCTCCTCAGACAGCCATTTTGCCTTTTTGCATTTCTTTTTCTTGGGGATGATCTTTATCCCTGTCTCCTGTACAATGTCATGAATCTCAGCCTATGGTTCATCAGGCACTCTGTCAGAGTTAATCCCTTGAATCTATTTCTCACTTCCATTGTATAGTCACAAGGGATTTGATTTAGGTCATACCTGAATGGTCTAGTGGTTTTCCCTACTTTCTTCAATTTAAGTCTGAATTTAGCAATAAGGAGTTCATGATCTGAGCCACAGTCAGCTCTGGTCTTGTTTTTGCTGACTGTATAGGGTTTCTCCATCTTTGACTGCAAAGAATATAATCAATCTGATTTCAGTATTGACCATCTAGTGATGTCCATGTGTAGAGTCTTCTCTTGTGCTGTTGGAAGAGGGTGTTTGCTATGACCAGTGTGTTCCCTTGGCAAAACTCTTATTAGTCTTAGCCCTGCTTCATTCTGTCCTCCAAGGCCAAATTTGCCTGTTATTCCAGGTGTTTCTTGACTTCCTACTTTTGCATTCCAGTCCCCTATAATGAAAAGGACATCTTTTTGGGGTGTTAGTTCTAGAAGGTCTTGTAAGTCTTCATAGAATCATTCAACTTCAGCTTCTTCAGCATTACTGGTCGGGGCATAGACTTGGATTACCGTGATATTGAATGCTTTGCCTTGGAAACAAACAGAGATCATTCTGTCATTTTTGAGACTGTATCTAATCAGTCCTGAATAGTCATTGGAAGGACTGATGCTGAAGCTGAAGCGCCAATGCTTTGGCTACCTGATGCGAAGAACTGATTCATTGTAAAAGACCCTGATGCTAGGAAAGGTTGAAGGTAGGAAGAGAAGGGGACAACAGAGGATGAGATGGTTGGATGGCATCACTGACTCAATGGACATGAGTTTGAGCAAGCTCCAGGAGATGGTGAAGAACAGGGAAGACTGTCATGCTTCAGTCCATGGGATCGTAAAAGAGTCAGACACATCTGACCAATGAAAAACAACAAATACATGTACCACATCTTCTGGCATATTTATTCTTAAAAGTTTTATTCTGACAATCATGCTAGGATATTGCTCTGCAACAGAAATATGTAAATAAGTTTCAGCTGAAAAATTTCTAGGCCCATAAAACTAAGTGTTAAACATTTTTTAATGAATGAAATATGGATTAAATTCTTAACTCTTTTGATTAAACCAACACAATGTATTACACACTTCAATTAATATTTTATAAAAAGTAGGACTTCCTTGGTGGCTAAGTGGTAAAGAATCTGCCTGCCAATGTAGGAGACACCAGTCTGCTCCCTAAAATGCCTCGCAGCAACGAAGCCCATGTGCCACAATTGTTGAGAGCCTGTGCTCTAGAGCTTGGGAGCCACAGCCTCTGAGCCCAGGAGTCATAGAACCTGTGCTCTGCAACAAGAAAAACCACAGCCATGAGAACCCCCTGAACTACAACCAGAGAAAAAGCCCACACAGCCAGCAAGACCCAGCACAACCAATAAATAAGTGATTTTAAAAATTTATAAAAAGTAGAATTTTATATTTACACTTACTTAAGTTTATTTTTTAAATTCCTGTTTTGATTTCTTCCTTGACCCATTGTGTTTTTTTTTTTAGCAGCAAGTTGTTTAATTTCAGTGTAAATGTTTTTTCTCGATTTTTTTTTCTGTGGTTGATTTCTGGTAATAGCTTCATGCTGTTATGGTGAGAGAAGATGCTTGTCTTCAGGGAAGATGACTCCGAGCACCATGCAGGGCAGGACTCCGCAGTCAGCGGGTGAGGGCCGCGGCTCTCACAGGAGGGATGCTTTTCTGGCCCCTAAGACCAGGGTGATGCAGAGGAAGAAAGCTGACCCAGGAGCCTGCGTCTGCTGCTCACGTCCACTCATCCCAGGCAGCATTCAACTCACAGCACCCTGAGCAGAGCACAGGGCAGAGGGGAGCCAGTGTGGCCACCTGAGCAAGCGGGGGAGAAGGGTCAGCCGCTCAGGAGAGGACAGAGGGCCCTTTGATCCACGATGGATGGTTGGGGAGGTCTGCGAAGAACCAGGAGTGCCCAGTCCTCGCAGGATCCCGGTGAAAATGGTGGTGATAGATGGTTCGGTCCACCATTTGGTACCTTCCCATCCTGGAGCTGCTTTCCAACAGACGCTCCCACACCCACACCCGCCCCGAGAAGGGCCGAGCCCCTTCTCTACTACCAGGAAGGACCGTAGTGGAGGGAGCAGAAAGGCCCTCTGCTGTCCACCCTCCCGCTGGGGAGGGCGGACCCGGAGGAAGCCGTCTAGGGGGTGTAGCTCGGGGGCAGGACTGGGGGTCCGTGACCTAGCCCCGGGGAGACGGCGTGCGGGACAGATCCAGGGGGCAACCTGAAGCCGGAGGTTTGGAAGCGGAACCGCCAGCCCTCACCTGGGATCCAGCCGCTCGCCACACGTCCAGACGCGGTTCAACCCCCGAGGCCGCGAGGTCACCCCCGCCCGGGACCCACAAGGCTCCGCCGCCACCGCCCCATGTCTGACCTCCCGAGGTGTCCCCTCCTCGGCCCCCCAGTTGTAACACCCCGGCTCTCACCCCGCCCGGCTGTCCCCTTCCCTCCCGCTCGTCCCCCCGCCCCCCGCTGTCCCTCCCTCGTCCCCCCAGCTGTGACCCTCCCCCTCCCGCTCCCCTCCAGGGCGGCCCCCCCGTTAACCCCCCGGCTGTCCCACCCCGCTCGCCCCCCAGGCTGTCTCTCCCAGCTTTTCCCCCTCTCGGCCCCACAGCTGTCCTCCCCATCCGCTCCCCCCCAGCTGTACCTCGCCTCGCTCCCCACACCCCCCCCTCCCCCCGGCCGCCGCTAGCTCACCGCCCGACTGTTTCCCCCTCTGCTCGGCCCCCCAGCTGTCCCCCACTCCGCTCGCCCTCAGCTGTCCCCCGCCCCGAACCCCACCCCCCCACCTTCCACCCCAAGCGCTGCCTCGGCCTCCGCGGGGACGTCCAGGAGACACCGGGAAACCACGCTCCCCCTGCACTCCGCTGCCTTGTCGGGGCTTCCAGCTTGGCCTGGGCGCTTCCCTCCCTCTTCCAGCGTCCGGTCTCCCTCCACCCGCCTGTAATGGGGGCTGCGCCTTGTCCTGGGAGGCTACCCGGAGCCCTGCCCTGTTGTCCACGTGGCCAGGTACCTTCCCCCAGGTCTTATTTCTGGGACACCTGGGCAACTGGATGGTTATCGATAGACACCTGGGCAGCCTGTGCTGTGCTCTGTCGCTCTGTCGTTTCCAATTCTTGGAGACCCCACGGACTGTACCCTCCAGGCTCCTCTGTACACGGGATTCTCCAGGCAAGAACGCTGCAGTGGGTGGCCACGTCCTTCTCCAGGGGATCTTCCCAACCCTGGGCAGCTGGACGATTATCTATAAGACACCTGGGCAACTGGGTGATACTGTCTATGCTCCTGGGCAGCTGGGCGGTTACATATAGACCCTGGGGCAGCTTGGTTAACTGGAAAACAGGGGAAACAAGAACAGAAGCAAAGAAAATCCGCTTCACTTTTTTTTCATACTGGCTTATTTCTAATATGAAAAAGAACTATTGTGGTGTTATACGAAAATTATTAAATTAGAGAAATAGAATTTGGATAGTTTTGAAATTAGTTATAAATAACAGTCATTTATTTGTATTCAGGAGCATTTATGTATTCCTAACTGCTGTTTTTCCACCTAACTGCTGTTTTCCCAAGTTTGTGAAAAAAGAAAGTAAAAAGCATTCATAAGTAAAATGCTCAATAACATTTTACTTACAAATTTTGGACTCTCTCAAAAATCCAATCAATTCAAATTAGGATTAATTTCTTGTTCTCTTTAGGATATCTCCAATCAGCTGTCCTTGTTGATAGCTTCTATTTTTTTAAAAAAATGTACTTTTTTGCCTTTACCAGGTCTTAGTTGCAACATGCAGGATCTTCAGTTGTGGCGTGTGGAATTTAGTTCCCTGACCAGGGATTGATCCCGGGTCCCCTGCACTGGAAGCAAGAAGTCTTAGCCACAGGACCTCTAGGGAAGTCCCTAGCTTCTATTTTTTTGTGAATCTTCTCATCTGTTCTTGAACAAAATTGATCAGATTTGCTAACACTTTGAGATCAGAAAGTCTTTGCATATAAATTTCAAACTAGCTTCTTAGTCAAAGATTTTTGCCTCCCCTGCCCCCTGAAATTAGGGATCTTACATCCCCCACCAGGGATCGAACCCTGTTGTCCTAACCACTAGATCACAGGGCAGTCCCTTCGAAGTCTTGGCACCTCACACTGTCAGTCCCCTTTATTGACCTCACAGCGGAGGCTGGTCTGGCCCAGACCACCCTGGCCACCCTCGAGCTAGCCTCCCAAAGTGCTCAGGGTTATCTGCTTAACATGTCAGTTTCTCATCACCTTTTCACTTAAAAACCCTCTTTGTGACTTCTCCATGACTTCCCTGGTGGCTCAAATGGTAAAGAGTCTGCCTACAATGCAGGAGACCTGGGTTCGATCCCTGGGTCAGGAAGATCCTCTGGAGAAGGCAATGGCAACCCACTCCAGTACTCTTGCCAGGAAAATCCCATGGATGGAGGAGCCTAGTAGGTTATAGTCCATGGGGTGGCAAAGAGTCAGAGACGACTGAGTGACTTCACTTTCACTTTCATGCACTAAAATAAAATTCAGACTCCTTATCAGGCCTACTAAACCCTCCTTGAACTATACTCTTGCCGGCTCTCCTGGCACCTGTGGTGTCACCCCTTCACTTGATCCTCTACTGTCTACCCTAGTCATCTCCAAATTTTAGGAGGATGGGTTTAATTCTTATTTTTCCTGCTGTCTAGAATAATATTCCCCTTGTTATTCTTTTTTTTTTCCACCTTGCAAGCTTTAAACTTTTTATTTTGTATTGGAGTAAGCTGATTAACTGTGGTAGTTTCAGGTGGACAGCAAGGGGACTCAGCCACACATATCCATATATCCATTCTCTCCCAAACTCCCTTTCATTCAGGCTGCCACCTAACATTGAGTAGAGTTCCATGTGCTGTACAGTAGGTCCTTGTTGGTTATCCATTTTAAATATAGCAGTGTGTATGTGTCCATCCATCTCTTCCCCCCATCCCCCTGCCCCTGTTCCACAACCATAAGTTCATCCCCTAAGTCTGTGAGTCTCTTTCTGTTTTGTAAGTAAGTTCATTTGTATACTTTCTTTTTAGAGTTCACATATAATTGTGATGCTGGAGAAGATTCTCGAGAGTCCCTTGGACAGCAAGGAGATTAAACCAGTCAATCCTGAGGGAAATCAACCCTGAATACTCATTGGAAGGACTGAAGTTGAAGCTCAAATACTTTGGCCACTTAACTCGAAGAGCTGACTCATTGGAAAAGACTCTGATGCTGGGAAAACTTTAAGGCAAAAGGAGAAGAGAGTGGTAGAGGATGAGATGCTTGGATAGCATCACTGATTCAATGGACATGACTTGGGCAAATTCCAGGAGGTAGTGAGGGACAGGGGGGCCTGTTGTGCTGCAGCCCATGGGGTTGCAAAGAGTTGGTTACGACTCAGTGACTGAACAACAACATAAGAAAAAAATGTCCTATGATATTTCTCCTCTGACTCCCTCTTGTTATTATAATGGCTGCTCCCAGGGCAAATCTCTTTGGGCTTCCCTGGTGGGTCAGCTGGTAAAGAATCCGCCTGCAAAAAAAAAAAAAAAAAAGAATCCGCCTGCAATGTGGGTGACCTGGGTTTGATCCCTGGGTTGGGAAGATCCCCTAGAGAAGGGAAAGGCTACCCACTCCAGTATTCTGGCCTGGAGAATTCCATGGACTGTATGGTCCATGGGGTTGCAAAGAGTAGGACACAACTGAGTGACTTTCACTTCACTTTCAGGGTAGATCTCAATGAAAAGATCACTTGCTCAGAAAGGTGTACCATGGTCATTAGTACAGGTCCTATACTAATGGAGGTCATTAGTACAGACCTCAACAGGTCTCCAATGGTACTATTAACCAGCTTTGTTCCCTTCCTAGCTCTCCACAGTAATTACTTTATTCATTTTGTAGATTCTTTGTTTGTTGTGTCTATCTAATCTAGGGTAGACTATACGCTCCATGAGGCCAAGGATTGTATCTGTCTTATTCTGTGTTCTAGCCCTCACACTTATCATAGTATCTGGCATTAACTTAGACGCTCAGCTAATATCTGTGGAATGAATGAATATACAGGTCTTAAAAATTCCACACTATGCTAATAATGACTAATTTTTGTTACTACCACTAAGCATTTTAGGTTTTTCTTTTTCAATTTTATTGAAGTAGAATTGACTTACAATTTTGGGTTCATTTCTGCTGTACAGCAAAGTAACTCAGTGATATATATACATATTCTTTTTCCTCTTCTTTTCCATTATGTTTTCTCACAGGATATTGAATACAGCTCCTGTGCTCTATAGTATCACTAAGCATTAGTTGATAAAACTTTTCTGTCTTATCAAGCTTGATGACTCTAACACTAGTTACATTTCTTATTTCTTTATTACATTTAAAAAATGATGATTGAGTTCAAAATTAGTTTCTTATCAGTACAGCTATGGTGTCTCAAATGCATTTCCCACTAACTGTTTTATGTCACATCACATAAAAAATAAGCTCTTTTTTTTTAGTCTCCCTACCTGTCATGAGTATGCAGCCATTCTGGGTCCTGCTTTTCCGTAGGTGGGTTCTTGGACTTGATTTCTGTCTTAAAGGCAGAGGGAAGTCAAAGTGCAAGTCTTCCGTAGCTACATATTTGTCTCCACTGTATGCATCTCATCTTAAAATCTTTTTACTTATCTGACAACAGTAAAGATGATGACTATTCTCAAGGACAATTTTATTCTTCTAGGTATCACCAGATTTTTTTTTTTTTACTGAATCTCTTTTTCACTTCTATATCACATAATAAAAAATTAGCAAGATATACTTCTGAAGGATGATATAAATTTTTGAAAACATTCTGTGGAAAAATACTGATACATCAAAATGTTAACAGCAGGTAGAAACCACCTTGCTGTTACATACCTATTGAGTGGTGAGAAACCAGAACACTGAAGGCACTAAATGCCGATGAAGACGTGGACATCAGGAACTCTCCTCTTTACCAGAGGAGATGCAGAAGTTCACTGTGAAGACAGTTTCTTACCAAACTACACATACTCTTAACATAAGATACAACAGTCGTGCTCTGTGGTATTTATCCAAATGAGTTGCAAACCTATTTATAAAAGAGCCTGAGCATGAATATTTATAGGAGTTTTACTCATAATTGCCAAAAATTTGGAAACAACCAAGGCTTCTTTCTGTGGGTGAAAGAATAAATAAATGTGGTATGTCCAGACAATGGAATAATACTCAGCACTGAGAAGAAATGAGCTATGAATCCACAAAAAGACATGGAGGACTGTTAAATGCTTACTGCTTAATGGAGGAAGTCAATCTAAAAAGGCTGTTTACTATATAATTCCAACTATATGACATCCTGGGAAATATAAGACTAGGGACAGTGTAAAGGTCAGTGATTGGCACAAGTTATAGAGATGGAGAGCTAAATAGGTGGAACACAGAGGATTTTTAGGGGAGTGAAACTATGCCAACATGCATTTGTTAAAACCCATGGAATGTATATACTAGTGTAACCTGTGTAACAGAAGTGAACCCTAGTGTAACCTGTGGATTTGAGGTGAGAGTGTTGTGTCAATGCAGGTTCATTCCCTGTAGCAAATGCACCACTTTATAGAGGTTGTTGATAGTGGAGTGGGCTGTGCATGTGTAGGGTAGTGGGTCCATGGCAACTGTGTATTTATTGCTCAGTTTTGCTGTGAACCTAAAACTGCTGGGGAAAAGAATGTGACCTGTTACCAAGAGCCAAACTTGGGTGAAGAATTACAGGTAATTTTTTTCTTTTGCTCTTTTTGCACTGGTTTTCCAATTTTTGTTGTTGTTATTGTTTGCTTTTTGTTTTAGTCACTATGTGTTTGTTACCTTTGGAAGTACAAAAAATATTTTTTTAAAAAGTATGCTAAATTCAAAGTTGTTGGATTTGCTTAATTTTAGGTCTCAGTCTCTCAGAGAACTGTAACCTAGTACAGAAACTCAAAACACAATAGTTGATAATATAAGGAATTCTTTTTTTTTTTAATAAGGAACTCTTAAATGGGCAAAAATTAAACTTTAAATCATTGTTTTCAGCTAATGATTTTATGAAAATCATAGAATTCGATTACTGGAAAGGACCTCCATAATCAGAATACAATTTTCTTTTTTAAAATTTGCTTCTATTTTGTAGTCAGGATCTCTAAAGTTTAGAAGGCAGGTGGGTGGGCAATGCTGCCTGGGAAATAAAATGAGAAACATGGTGGGTCCTTGCATTCTAGCATAGGGGAAATTATATATATATATATATATATATAGTAAATATATTGGGTTATTTAATAATTTTTTAATAGCCACAGGAACTGAGAGGAAAGCAACGTTCATAATAAGTTGGGAAAGTGAGAAGAGATGGAGGAGACATTGGGATCCTGAGGGATGAAAAGACTGAAGAGACAAGTGGACTTTTATTCAAGGGCACATTATGTACAATTCCTTCATTTTATTGACGGAGAAACTGAGACTCTGGAAGGTCTAGGGTCACAGAGCTGAGGAACGGTGGAGTCACATCCATGTCAGTTCTGCATTCTCGTCCAAATCAGAAGAGAAGGAAACTTGCTCAAGGGTTTGAGTGGCCAAACAAGTATTTAAAATACAAGTCCTCTGCTCAAATCTTCATGTTGCTTTCTTGCAAAGCTTAGTCTGCTTTTGTGATTAGTGCAGAATAACTCCACACACACACATTTTTGTTACAGCCTTCTCAAGTTATAATTTCATGCGTGCGTGTGTGCTAAGTTACTTTAGTCATGTCCAACTCTTTGCGACCCCATGGACTGTAGAATTCCATACCATATAATTTATCCACTTTTTTCAATTCATCCATTTAAAATGAACAATTCAATTTTTTTTTGCATATTCAGAGCTGTTGTCCAATTATCAATGCAATCAGTTTGCTCCAAAAAGAAGCTCCCTACACTTTAGCTATCACTCCTTACCTCCCCAGGCCTAGGGAACTAACCTACTTTCTATCTCTATAGATTGCCTCACCTGGACAAGTCACATAAATAGAATCATACAATGCACAGACTGCTGCTGCTGCTGCTATGTCACTTCAGTCGTGTCCGACTCTGTGTGACCCCATAGACGGCAGCCCACTAGGCTCTGCCATCCCTGGGATTCTCCAGGCAAGAACACTGGAGTGGGTTGCCATTTCCTTCTCCAGTAATGTACAGACTAGCTTATTTTTATTAGCATAGTGTCTTCAAAGTTCATCCATATCGTAGCCAGTGTCATAGCTACATTCCTTGTTATTGCTGAATAATATTCCATTGTATGGATCTACCACATTTTTTTATGCATTCATTAGTTAATGGACATTTCAGTTGTTTCTACCTTTTGGAAATTACAAATAATTCTGTTGTGAACATTCAAATATTTGTTTTTATAAGTGCTTTTCTATAAAATTAAATGTAGCTTTTATTTAAATTAGAACAGAAAACTTTTTTCCCCCTAGTTTTCAAGTCTCAACTAAAATTCTCCCTGATATCATGTAGGTAATCCAGTGAACATTTTCACGGACAAATGGATTTGAATGAATACCAAATATGACTAATACATACTAATAAGTAATTATTACTCTTATTAATTATAAAACAGCAATACAGTTAGATAGTGTCAATATAGAGCTTCCTTAAATTGAACAGCATGCAGCAATCCAATCTGTCACTAAAGTCTCTATCTGGGAGTATCTCTACTTAAGAATCCCGGGGACGGGGGAGTCTGGTGGGCTGCAGTCTATGGGGTCGCACAGAGTCGGACATGACTGAAGCGACTTAGCAGCAGCAGCAGCTACTTAAGCCATCTAATTATAAACTAAATGAAGAGAAGTTATTGCAATGGTATGTGGTAACAGAAAGGGGATGATGTAAGTTTTCATGGACTGACTACAATGTTATCCCGCATTTTGAAATAGCGGACTTTTCTGTCGTGAAGATGGTGACGTTGAGAATGTCAATGTAAAACGGTAGTGTGTAATACACATAGTCTTACAAGGGTATTTTGTTTTTACTGAAAACTGAAAAGCTTTATAATTAAGAAATAAAATGCAGAAAAATAAATGATACCATTTTGAGAAAGCGGGTTGAAATGCATGTTGTATATCTTTCAATTTAAATAAAGAGCAGTACATTTATTACTAGATTTATACACTGAGACTTTCTACTAGACTGTGCTCTGTAAGTAGCGTCTCTTAAAGGTCAGTCTTTTCTGAGACCTTCATGGATGATTATAATTTCATTAGAAAGCTCATGTTGTCCCCATCGTGTTGAACTTTAAAGTTGAACATCACGCGTCTGTTTACACTAGCAGGCGGTGTGTGAAATTAGGTCCACTGTAGCCATCCATCTACGCCCCAACGGCGCCGGTTGCAGTCCCACCGACCGCCGCCAGGGCGGCCTCCCCGCCCGCCTCCTACGTGGAACCTCCGGACCCGCACAGCCTGTGACGCGCGCCCGGGACGTAGGTGTAGACGGCGAACAAAAGCCGAGCCCCGCGGCCCAGGTGGCTCCTTGGTAGGAGCTTGCCCGGCCCCGCCCGGCTGGCCTCGCACCTGCGCACCCTCCTGCCCCGCGGCCTTCTTCGCCGCGAGGCCGACGAGCGAGGAGGCCGGGGCCCGGCGGGCCCGGCCCAGCCCTTCCGACAGGCGGGCGCCGGGATCGGGGACCCGCAGTCGCCTCCATCTTGACCGGCGGAGGCGGGAGGGGCGTCCGGGCCGGACCCCGTCGTGTCGGCCGGGCCCAGGTTCGCAGCCGGTAGCGGGCGCCGTCCCCGCCGTGGGGCCCAGCCCCGGCTTCCTGGGAACAGCCGGAGTTGCCCCCAGTTCCCCCCGCGGCCCCTACAAGATGGAGGACGTCGTCTCCTCCCTCAGCCATGACGGGAGCGGGGGACGCCTCCCCACGGGGCTGAGGAGAGGGGAAGCGCCTCCAGCCCTAGGAGCGCGCAGGGCCCCGCCGCCCGCTTTCCAGACCCCGGCTCCCGCCCCCTTCGCCGAAGCCCCTGCTCGCCCAGCCCTCACAGGGCTCCCAGATACTGGACAGGGAGGGCTTGGGGGACATCGAGACCGCGGCGTTCCTGAGGCGGCGGCGCTCGCAGCCGTTGCGAGGGCAGGTGGCCCAG
Organism: Muntiacus reevesi; assembly: GCF_963930625.1. Taxonomy (NCBI): domain Eukaryota; kingdom Metazoa; phylum Chordata; class Mammalia; order Artiodactyla; family Cervidae; genus Muntiacus; species Muntiacus reevesi. Next base: position 34,141,184 of record NC_089259.1, on the reverse strand, counting down.
CTGTGGTCTTCGGGCCGCCGGAGCCCGACAGCGCCCAGCCCCAGGGGCCGAGCAGCGGCCAGTGCTGCGGGAACTGGAGTCGGCGGCCCGACCCTGACGGGCCGGGCCACGGTGGGGGCGGGGAAGGGAGGGGGGTGGAATGGGGGCGCGGGGGTGTGGCCTGCGGCTGACGGACAGGGCATCGGACCACCCCCTCAAGGGGGGGTCCTGAAGGAAGGTGGTCGCAGCCAATGGGCGTGCCCGAGGCGCCCAGCCCGCCCTCCCCGGCCGCCAGTGAGGGCGCAGGGGGCGGGGCCTGCCAGGTCAGGCCGCGCCGCCGCGGCCGCCGCCTCCGCCTCCTCACCAGCGCTAAAGCCGGGACTGGACCGAGCGGAGTTGCGCGTGTTGCCGAAGGGGGGTGGGCCGGGGGCGGGGAGGTTCGTTCCGCGGAGCCGCAGCCAGAACCGGGTGAGGCTTGTCCCCGCCGTGTCTCCAGCCCAGGGCCGCCGACAGTGGGGGTGGCCGGGAGCGGCGCAGCCTCCGGAGGCGGAGGCGGAGGCGCCGGGAGGCGGAGATGGGTGAGGGCGGCCTCCGAAGCCTCCCACCGACCCGGGACGAGCGCCCCGCGGCGCGGCCGCCGTCGCCGCTGCCGCTTCGGGGCCTCCGGCTGCCGGCGGCTCCGCTGATGTCCCAGGCGCGTTGGCGGGCGGCCCGCGGGCTGCGGGAGTGCGGGCGCGGCCGCGAGGGCGGAGTGAGGCGGCCGCCGGCGGCGGGGGTCGCCCGGGGCCGCCCGGGGCGGGGGCCGGCTGTGGGGGTCGCGCGGTGTGGGGGTGGGGTGGGTGGGGGAGGGGCACCTCCGTGGGGGCTCGGGGTCGCGTTAGCGCCCTGCCGGCGACGGCGCGAGGTCCCCGAGTTTGGGGGCGAGGGCTCGGGCCCCCCGCGCCGGTCCCCTCCTCGGCCGCCCCGGCCCCGGCGCGCGCGCGGCTCGGCTCCGCACGTATTGTTTGGCTGGGTCTCTAATGGCGGACGGGGAGGCAGCGCTGCCGGTCGCCGACTGCGGGGGGGCAAGTCTCGGGCCTCGGGCAAGAGCCGGGGGCACACGCGGGGGGTTTCCGCCCCGCGGCGACGCGGGCCTCCCCCCAGCCCGGCGTGGGTGCGGGCGCGGCGGAGACGGCGCTGGGCGGGCCGATCCGGGGGATCGGAGTCTCCGCTGGCGTCGAGGCTGCGCTCGCCCTTCCCTTCCCCCTCCCCCTCCCCGAGCAGGCCTGCTGCCCTCCGCCTCCTCCCTCCAGGGTTTGCCTTTCACGTGGGTTTTGGTCCCAAATAAAAATCTTATGCCGTTTTGGTCTACTTTACGTTGGAGGGGATTGTTGGCGCCGGGCTGGGGAGCAATAATCGAAAGTCCGAACCTCCTTGACCTCTTATTCCGTTCTCTGCCTCCTCCTGGTGGAAAAGGTTCTCCCACCTGATAAGATGTTGTTGATCCATTTTTCATTTTTTGTTTTATCCTAGGACCAGGAGTCGAATTCATCCCTACCTGGTGCATCTTTGGCTGAGCGTGAGGAAGACAACATCCCGATTGTGAGTCTTTTGACCCTAATTTGATGCTCCTAGAGGACGTTGGCAGGTTAATGTAGGGCCTCGGCCTGGGGACCGGTGCGTCCCCGTTGTTTTGAGGGGGTGGAGCTTACCCCTGGGTGGCACTGCCCCCGGGGCGCAGCCTGGATAATGGCTGGTGAGGCAGCTGGGAGTGGGCGCTGCTGTTTGCACCGCTGCAGACAGCGCTCCTGCTGCAATACCAACCTCAGCTACCAGACGACGGGCTCCTGCAGCTGCTCACGTTACCCGGGAGGAGGGGTGGAGGAAGGAGGGCATATTGCTGGCGCCCTCTAGAGTTCCAGAGTGGGAATTGAAGTCGTTTCGTTTGACGCCTGGTCTGCAGCCATCTTTTAACACTTTCTCTTCCTTTTCAATGGAGAATTGATTGAAGGAGTTGGAGAAGCAGAAAGACGGATTTAGGTCTGAGTGTGTGATGTAAAACACAAACCTTGACTCTTAGGGTGCATGAGTTGGTGGATGTCTTTGACGTGTTTGCTTAGGAAAGGCGTGAGGCTTCCTCCTCCTGTTGTCTTAGTTTATCACCTAGTTCCCTGCTCTGGCTACTCTTAGCCCCAAATCTTTTGTGATGCTTAGTGTTCACTTGAGTTGTTCCTGACGTGTTCCTAACCTGAGAGTTATCGTTTAATGCTTGCAATTTGTCGGTTTTAAAGTAGCCTTGTAATATGCTAGACAGTAAGATAAACATAATGGGTCATTTTCCGTCAGTTGAAATGAGTTACAAAAAATCAGTGAAGTCACTGTTCTGGACCCATTGTATCTCTGGAGCCCACCGATGGTTAACTTGCAGATATCTGTCAAAGGTGAGTCATGAGTATGGTTGCTTATGCTTAAATATTAAGTCTCAAATGGGTCAAAAAATAAATAGATGATAAACACAAACTGAGTACTGATTATGAAGGATGATGTGAGGATGGCAACTTGTATTAAGCAAATACCACTTTAGGCAGGTCCCCGGTGCTTTCATGTATTATTTCCTTTAAGGAAATCTTGGCAAATGACCTGCAGGGTCATAAAAATAGCATGTATTGAGCCTGTATTGTATGCCAGCAAAAGTTTTTTTAAAAAAGTTACTATGGCAACTATCAACTTGATGAGGGAGAATAATATATTGAACCTCTGTATACCTATCATTTACATTCTATAGTTATCAACACATGTCCAGACTAATTTTTAACATATTAAATAGTTAATCTTTTTAAAAGCTTAGTGTTTTTATTCCTAATTGGTAGAGGAGGAAACAGGCATAAGCAGATAACCCAGGTAGTAGTATTCATTTAAACAAGGATTTGAAATTAACTAGTTTTGGTTACAGGTCTAAAGTTCAGCAGCTGTGGTGTCCTATTTTATTTGTAAATTTTCATTTATTTTATTTATTTATTTTTTAATCTTTGGGCCACACTGAGGCCTATAGGATCTTAGTTCCCTGATCAGGGATCAAACCTGTGCCCCCTGCATTGACAGTGTGGAGTTCTAGCCACCTAATTTCTAGGGAAGTCCTTTGTGTTGTCCTGTTTCAAAATATATAATAAGCTTGTTTCACAAATTTAGAAATTGAAAATGAAAAAAAACTGAAAGTTACAGTCTTTTCAGCCTGTATTCTTTTCCTGGAGACCAGTGGTAAACAAATATGGAATATTAAATCTTATCGAGTATCTTTAAATAAAAAAAAGTAGTACCACAGTTATCAATTAGATAATTATTATATAATTATTTGACTGCTTTTAAACTAATAGGGTCTATATGAATCAGAAATAATATATTCTTTTTTCAGTGTGTATGTGTGCAATTTAGTATCTCTTTTTTTTTTTTTTTTTTTTTTAAGTTCTACCACTTTATTGCTACCAACCCGTCTCCCTGCACCCTCGTGCACACATGCTCAGTCATGTAATCCCATGGACTTCAGCCCGCCAGGCTCCTCTCTGTCCATGGACTTTTCCAGGCAAGAATACTGGAGTGGGTTGCCATTTCCTTCTCCTAGTATCTATTTCTTAAATATTGTAACTTAAAATGAATGTGACTTCTGTAATGAGTTTAAAGGTCTTTTCAGGCATTAAATCATTGAGATATAGTGGATCAGGGATTAGATCTTTCAACTATCAATAGATGGGTAAAGCTTATATTATCACCACATACTTTGCCAAAAGATTTACCATTCTAAAATTTTGTACTTATTTGTGATGTCAGTGGAGGAAGATTAATTGGTTATATTAAGTACACATTTGGAGATGAGGACACAAAATGTATAATCAGAACTTTCCTGTAATGTCAACATATGTATACTAATGAAAGCAGTGATTCTTTCAAATATAGTTGACCCTGGAACTACATGGATTTGAATTGTGGGTCCACTTATGCCTGACTTTTTTTTAATAGTGCTGCAGGCAGTTGGATCTGCTGATATGAAGGAACTCAGTAAAAGGGAGGCCCAACTATGATTTATTCACGGATATACTTTTTTCTGTCTGCGCTGTGCAGCATGTGCGATCTTCTTTCCCAAACCAGGTGTTGACCTTGTGACCCTTGTGGTGGAAGCTCGGAGTCTTAACCACTCACATCAGGGAAGTCTCAGTTTTTGAAGGGATGTGGTTCTTGTTTTCGTTAACGATTTAGCTCAGAATTAAAAATTATTTTACTTAAAAGCATCAACTAATGGTGCTTTAATGCACCAGGCAAAAAGATAACCTGACAATTTTAAATTCACTTAGATTAAATCAAATTCTTTATTATACTTAAATTTATCGTGCACTTATTGTGAGTTAGGTACGTTTAGTTGTACTTACGAAGTATTTTGATATTTAAAAATACTTCACATGTTTATGGTACCTTCTTTAGTGTATCCTTAATAGTATGTGTTCCTCCTCCTGTGCTTTGTCAAATCGTTGAGGGAAAGGGAGAGTGGCCCTGCTTTTCCGAGTTCCCTAGGTTCTCTTGTGCTAGACTCTTGTACCCCATGTGGTGGGACAACTCTGAATACTTAGATGTCACACCGATGCTGACAGTGAACATTTCAGACCTTTGTGTAGGTATGGAGCTTGACATACCGTCTTTGTACAACAGTGTTCCTATTTTAGAAGTTTTCTTATATGTTGCCCTTGTTTGAGGTACAGAGTGCCTTACAGAGTGGGTCGCCAGTGCCTTCTCCGCACTCCAGTACCCTTGTCTGGAAAATCCCATGAACAGAGAAGCTGGTAGGCTACAGTCCATGGGGTCACAAAGAGTCGGACACGACCGAGCGACTTACACTTTCTTTCTTTATTGAAGTCTAGAGTTGTAATGTGTAGCAGTTGTTGTCCAGTCTCTTAAGCCATGTCTGACTCTGCATCCCCATGGATGGCGGCACGCTAGGCTCCTCTGTGTTCCACCATCACCCAGATTTTGCTTAAATTCATATGCATTGAATGGGTAACGCTATCTAACCATCTCATCCTCTGCCACCCCCTTCTCCTTTTGGCTTTAGTCTTTCACAGCATCAGTGTCTTTTCCAGTAAGTCAGCTCTTCACATCAGGTATCCAAAGTATTGGAGGTTCAGCATCAGTCCTTCCAATGAATACTCAGGGTTGATTTCCTTTAGGGTTGACTGGTTTGACTCTGAGGAGTCTTCTCCAGCACCATAGTTCAAAAGCATTAGTTCTTTGGCATTCAGCCTTCTTTGTGGTTCAGCTCTCACATCCATCCATGACTATTGGAAAAACCGTAGTTTTGACTATATGGACCTTTGTTGGCAAAGCGATGCCTTTCCTTTTAAATATAATGTCTAGGTTTGTCATAGCTTTTCTTCCAAGGAGCAAGCATCTTAATTGCATGGCTGCAGTCACTGTCCACAGTGATTTGGGAGCCCAAGATAGTAAAATTTGTCTCTGCTTCCACTTTTTCCCCTTCTATTTTACTATGAAGTGATGGGACCAGATGCCATGACCTTAGTTTTTTTGAATGTTGAATTTTTAGGGAGCTTTTTCACTCTCCTCTTTCATTTTCATCAAGAGGCTCTCTAGTTCCTCTTCACTTTCTGCTATTAGAATGGTATCATCTGAATATCTGAGGTTGTTGATATTTCTCCCAGCAGTCTTGATTCCAGCATGTGATTCATCCAGCCTAGCATTTCACATGATGTACTCTGCATGTAAGTTAAATAAACAAGGTGACAGAATACAGCCTTGTCCTACTTCTTTCCCAATTTGGAACCAGTTGTTTCACATCTGGTTCTAATTGTTGCTTCTTGACCTGCATACAGGTTTTCATAGGAGACAGGTAGGGTGGTCTGGTATTCCCATCTCTTTAAGAACTTTTTCACACTTGTGATTCACACAGTCAAAACTTTGGCATAGTCAATGAAGCAGATGTTGAGGTTTTTAAGTATTTGAAGTAAGATTGTGATGTAAGCTAGAGGTTTCAGACAGAAAAAAGTTTATAAAGTCCCTCAAAGTTTGTATTTTTAAAATAACATTATGATTTTTTTCATTCTCAGCATACTAGTCATTTTGCATATATACTATTATCAACAATTGACATTTTGGGAACTTCTTTTGTGGTCCAGTGGCTAACTCCAAGCTCCCAGTGCAGGGGCTCAGTTTGATTCCAAGTCGGGGAACTAGATCCCACATTCTGCAACTAAGACCCAATGCAGCCAAATAAATACATAAATAAGCAGTTGACAGTTTTGATAATCCCTTTCCTTATGTTGCCAAGGTCTTCAGCAGATTAATGTTTGCATTGTACTGACCAGTATGTTAGGCTAGTCCACAAGTCTCAGTTCTGTGTGGTGGTAGTAGCGCTAGTTCAGTAGAAGCATGAGGAGCCTGATGTCAGCAGGGTGAGGTCAGGAGGAGCCTTATAGTGTCAGGTCCAGGGCAAGTACACAGCCAACCGTGTGTGCTCCATCCTCAGTCCTGTCTGACTCTCTGCCACCCGCATAGACTGTACCCGCCAGGTTCTTCTGTCCATGGATAGGGATTCCCCAGGCAAGATACTAGAGTGGGTTGCCATGCCCTTATCCAGGAGATCTTTCCAGCCTAGGGACTGAACCCAAGTCTCCTGCTTGACAGGCGGGTTCTTTTCCACTGAGCCACCTGGGAAGCTAGATATATTAACTCCTGAAAGGGAGTTCAGGATGACTTGGATGTAAGAGTAGGCGGTTTGGGGCTTCGAGACACCTCAGCTGAGATGAGTTAATCAGTCTGGGCATTGAGGTTTTATTTAAAATCAGGGGAGTGGATGAGATCCCCAGAGAAAGTTAAAATTATTTGAAATTATCTAGCAGTTAAAGTTTGACCCTATGGAAAAGAAGAGATTATTCCTTAACTTGGAAATTCTACACTCTAGATGTAACTTGAATCAATTAATTGATTTATTCATTTATTTACAAGATCAAGAGGGATTATTTTTTAGATGCTGGCATAGCCCTTGAATGGGTTTTTAGTATGTTAATAAAATGATTCCTATCAGCTTCTAAAACCAGAGTAGCATTGTCCCGTATCTGATAAAGATATTAAAAGAGATTTTCTTAAAAGAGATTTTGTGGCTAGATGGTATGCAACATGAAGTCATAATCTGTGTTCATCTATCATTGATCTCCTGACTCCTTTCCTCACTTGCCCAGAGATTAGTAGTATTACCAGTTTAGTGTGTATTACTCTAAATCCTTCCTGGGCGTATATTAACATGTACCTGTAATAATAAATTAAACTTATATGTGCATGTTGAAAACATGTATGCTGTATACCATACTTTGGCCACCTGATGCATAGAGCCGACTCATGGGGAAAGACTGGATGCTGGGAAAGATTGAGGGCAAGAGGAGGGAGCAGCAGAGGATGAGGTGGTTAGATAGCATCACCAACTCAATGGACATGAATCGGAGCAAAGTTTGGAGATAATGGAGGACAGAGGAGCCCAGTGTGCCGCAGGTACTGTCCATGGTGCCTCAAAGAGTCAGACACAGACATGACTTAGTGAGTGAACAACAATAAACAACTATGTACATCTTCCTACATCTTGGTTTTTTCACTTAGTAATATGTCTTAGACATTTTTCTGAGTTAGTATGTAAGGATTTCTTTTTAAAATGCTGTGTGGCACTTCATGACATGCACTTAGCAGTTCAGATATTCTGTTGGTGGACTTTTCGTCTATTTGGGTTTCTTTGTTATTTACAATGCTGCATGAAATATATATGAAGTAGTTTCTTTGGGTTCATGTGTATTTTCTCTGGGAGAGATTCTGGAGAACCAGTCAGCATGTGACTCAGTGGTAAAGAACCCACCTGCTAATGCAGGAGACAGAGTAGACAGGGGTTCTATCCCTGGGTTGGCAAGATCTCCCGGAGGAGGAAATAGCAACCCACTCCAGTATTCTTGCCTGGAAAATCCCAGGACAGTTGAGCCTGATTGGCAATAGTCCATGTGGTCCCAAAGAGTTGGACATAACCTAGCAACTGAGCACGCACATGTGCATATTACATGTTTTTATAGACACTGCCAGTTTGCTTTCTACCGGACCACAAAACTCACTGCTCTTTCTACTAGTTTTTACATGTTCTTGCCAACACTGAATGTTATCAGATAAATAGTTAAAGTTTTATCAGTTTAATTTGTCTTCTTTCTAGAGTATGGATGTCAGTTCTTGTTATTTCGATTACAAGTATATACACATTATATAGCATGTATCTTTTTCATATTTTTGCACCTTATTTATAGTTTTTCTTTGTTATGTAAACATTTTATGATGTAATGGGAAAAATCCATTTCACTATTGCAAGTAATGGGAACAACTATAACATATGCAATAATTTTATGAAGGAAATTGTAGAATAATACAGTAAAACATGCAAGAAAACCAGAATGGACAGATTTACATATTTCTGAATGGGAACACTTGAATAATGTAAAAGAATTTTTTTTTCTTCAAATAAGTTTAAAGTCAATGAAAAGCTGACTAAATCCCTTAATATTAATAGATACATATGGTACCATACAGCAGTGATTAACTATAGAGAAAATATTTGAATATAGTATACCCAGTGTGGGACTGCTGAATTTTATGGTAATTCCATTTTTCAATTTTTTTGAATAACCTCCATTCTGTTGTCTGGAGTGGTGACACCTTTTTACATTCCCAATAGCAGTGCACAAGCAATCACCCTTTCTTCAATCAGCTAACCAATTTCCCTTCACTAATAATGTTACTTTTTCTTTATTTTGATAGTAGCCATCCCAGTGGATGTGATGTCTTTCCTGGTTTGATTGGCATATCCCTAATGACTGATTATGTTGAACATCATTGGGAAGAATTTGAGAAGGAGCAGTGTTAATTCTTCTTTAAATGTCTGGTAGACTTCACCTGTGAACCTGATTAGTCCTGATTTCTTTTTTGGGAGATTTTTGATTACTTAATCAGTCTTTCTTGCATGTTATAATTCAGATTTTGTGTTTCTTCTTGAGTCAGTTTTTGTAGTTTGTGTTAAAAATTTACCCTTTTAAAAAAATTTTTTATTTTGGGTTGTCCAGTTTTTTGGCATATAATTGTGAAATTATATTCATTCATTTCTATAAAGTCAGTAGTGATACCTTATTATCATTTCTGATTTAAAAAAATTTTTTTATATTAGTTCTGCTAGTCACATATCAATTTCTTTCTCTTTAAGTTGCACTGCTTGGTTTGTGCAATCTTAGTTCTTGGACCAGGGATCGTAGGCCCTGGCAGTGAAAGTGCCAAGTCCTAACCACCAGACCACCAGAGAATTCCCTTTGTTTCTGATTTTAATAACTTTAGAGAGTTCTTCCCTTGTCATTCTAGCTAAAGGTTTGTTAATTTTTTCAAGGAGCCACATATTTGTTATTTTTTGTTTCCTCTATTTTTTCTTTTATTAAAAATTTTTTTTTTCATTCTTTTCCCCCCCCTTTTTATTTTGTACTGGATTGTGTGTGTGTGTGAAGTTGCCTCAGTCATGTCCAACTCTTTGTGACTGTATGGACTGTACAGGCTCTGTCCATGGGATTCTCTAGGCAAGAATATTGGTATTGGTTGCCATGCCCTCCTTCAGGGCATCTATCGGACCCAGCTGTCGAACCCATGTCTCTTATGTTTCCTGCATTGGCAGGCAGATTCTTTACCACTAGCGCCACCTGGGAAGACCTTCCTTTATTTTTCTGTTCTTTGTTTTGTGTATCTGTGCACTGATCTTTATTACTGCATTCTTTCTGCTAGTTTTAGTTTATTTAGCTCTTTGTGTTTTTTTTTTTATTATTTAGCTCTTTTTCTGATTTCTTAAGGTGTAAAGTTTATTGGTTGGAGATTTTTAATGTAGGTGTTAATAGCAGTAAGTTTTCTGCTGAGTAAAACTTTTCACTGCATCCCTTAAGTTTCAATATATTGTGTTTTTGTTTTCTTTTGTTTCATGAGTATTTTCTCATTTCCCATGTTTTTCTTTTTAATTAGGGCTTTAAAAATTATTTATTTATTTTTGGCTGTGCTGGCTCTTTGTTGCTGCGTGGGTTACTCTCTAGATGTAGTGCTTGGGCCTTCTCTTGTTATGAAGCACAGGCTTTAGGTGTGCGGGCCTCAGTAGTTGCAGTTTCCAGGCTCTAGGGCTAGGCTCAGTAGTTGTAGCTCAAGTTCTTAGTTGCTTTGTGTCATGTAGGATCTTCTTGGGTCAGGAATTGAACCTGTGTCCCCTGTATTTACAGATGAATTTTTTACCATTGGGCCACTGGGGGAGCCCTCTTGTAAACTTTTTTGACTTAAAGTTTATTTTGTCCAATATCCACACATCCACTGCATTTCTGTTTTGGGTATTATATGCATGGGGTATCTTGTCTATCCTACTTTCAACCTCCTTGTATTCTTTTTATCTAAGATGAGTCTCTTCTAGATAGAATATAGATGGATCCTGTGTGTCTTTTTATCCAGCCTGCTAAGCTCTTTCAGTAATTTAGTCTATTTACATTTAAAGTAATTGTTAGTAAGGAGTAGGGAGAAGTTTACCTCCACTATTTTGTGATTTGTTTTCTCTCTTAAATCCACACCCCACCCCACCCCCCTGGCCCCCCGTTTCTTTTATTATCACCTTCTCTTGTGTTTAATTTTTTCTAGTGTACCATTTTGATTCCTTTCTTCCTTGTATAGTTTATAATTGTTTTTATAATGGTTACTTTGAGGATTAAAATAAGAGTCTTAGTATTACAACAACTTAACTAGGAATGATACTCTTCATTGTTCACTGAACAATCTGTGATTGCTCTGCCTGTTACACATCTCTTTCCTTCCCTTTACATTAGGTTTGTTGCCAATAACATCTTTATATGTGTGTGTTCATTAACATATTGATAATTATTGTCTTATGCTTTTGCCTTTTAAATCATAGGGGAAAAAGTAGTTGTAAACCAAAGGTACATTAATACTGGCTTCCTGTTGCTTTTTTGTTTTTATATATATGTATTCATTTGTGTTCTGTATTTCTTACAGCTTCAACTTACTCTGTGGTTTGTTTTTATTTTTGCTTGAAGGATCCCCTTTAGCATTTCATATTGGGTAGGTCTGCAGGTAATAAATTTGCCTTCGTTTTTCTGGGGAATGTCTTAACTTCTCATGTTTGTTGGAGGAATGTTTGGTTGGATATAGAATTTTTGGTTGACAGATTTTTTTTCCCACCATTTTAAATGTCATGCCATAGCTTTTCATATCCATAATTTTGGATGAGAAATCTGGTAATGAGGACCCATTGCATATGATGAGTTAGTTCTCTCTCACTTTCAAAATTCTCTTTTACTATTGGGTCCACAATTTGATTATTACTGTCTTGGTATGGCCATCTTGGAATTGAGCTTCTTGGGTGTATGTGTTTATCCTCATTATATTCATCATATTTGGGTAGTTTATAGCCATTATTTCTTCAAATATGTTTTTTGTTCTTTTCTGTCTCTTTTTGTTACATATATTGGTGCACATAGTGGTGTTTCACAGATTTTTAGGCTCTATTCATTTTTCTTCATTCTTGTTTTCTTGCTCTTCAGACTGGATAATTTTAATATTCTGCCTTTCATTTTTACTGATTCTTTTTCGGCTTGCTTAGATCTGCTATTAATCCCCTATAGTGACTACTTCTAGTAAATTTTTCATCTCCAGGACTTTTGTTTGGTTAATTTTTTTTAATTGAAGTATAATTGATTTACAATGTTGTGTTAGTTTCAGGTATATAGGGAAGTGATTTTAGTTTTATATATATATATATCTTATTTGTATTCTTTTCTAAGTTATTTTAAGATATTGACTGTAGTTCCTTGTGCCTTACAGGGGGTCCTTGTTTATTTTGTATATAGCAGTGTGTATCTATGTGGTTTTTTTTTTTAATGACTTTTTTTCCCCCCCTGTGGACCATTTTTAAAGTCTTTACTAGATTTGTTACAGTATTGTTTCTGTTTTAATATTTTGGTTTTTTGGCCAAGAGACAATGTGGGATCTTAGCTTCTTAGATTCCTAACCAGGGATTGAACCTACTGCATTGGAAGGTGAAGTCTTAAACCACTGGACTGCCAGAGAAATCACAATACTGTGTATTTGTTAATCCCAAACTCCTAACTTATCCACCCCCACCCCCCTTTCCCTTTTGGTAATCATAAGTTTATCTTGTGTCTATGAGTCTAAATTTGTATCATTTTTTAGATTCTACAAGTGATGTCATATGACATTTGTCTTTATCTGACTTCCCTCATTTAGTGTGATAATCTCTAGGTCCGTCTATGTTGCTGTGAATTCTTTCTTTTGACCATGTAATATTTTACTAGTATATATCCACCACATCTGTATCCATTTCCCTGTCAGTGGACACTTAGATTGCTTCCTAGTCTTGGCTCTTGTGAATAGTGCAACTATGAGCATTGAGGTGCATATATATCTTTCCTAGTTTGAGTTTTCATCTTTTCCAGATATGTGCTCAGAAGTAGTATTGCTGGATCATATGATAGCTCTATTTTTAGTTTTTTTTTTTTTTTAAGGAACCTCTATACTGATCTCTCTAGCGGCATCACCAATCTATATTCCCACCAAGAGTGTAGGAGGGTTCCCTTTTGTCCACACCCTCTCCAGTTGTTTGTTTACTTTTTTGGGGGGTTGCACCCCTGCAGGGCCTGCAGGATCTCAGTTCCCTAACCAGAGATTAAACTCATGCCCCCTGCATTGGAAGCATAGGGTTAGATAGTGGCAGTGGTTAGGTGTAAAGTCCTAACCACCGGACCACCAGGGAATTCCCAGGGATTTTTATTTTAAAAAACATTTAATTTGTCATACTGCCTCAGAACTATTATAGGTGCCATAAACACATATTGAATAATAGCCTTTACTGTAGAGAAGAATTTGCCTTAGCTTTCTTTGTACCTCCTTTGGTACCTAGAAAGCTCGGGCTCATCAGTGAGAAAATGATGAATGAATATTTTTCTTGAATCATTTTGAAATGCTTTCTTTGTGATTTTCATTGAAAGTTCACCAGCTTTTCTTAGCGACTGCTAATCCTTTATTGTTATGAATGTCAACATTTTATTTATTTATTGGCTATGCCACATGGCATGTGGGATCTTAGTTCCCTGACCAGGGATAGAACTGATGCCCCCTGAATTGGAAGCACAGAGTCTTAACCAACTGGACCATCAGGGAAGTCCCAAACATTTTATTTTTTAACTACCTTTTCATTTTTTCATGAGAACATCAAGTATTGGGGTTAATTGATTCTCATGGAATCAAAGAACAGGTAAAGCTGTGAAAGTATTTATAGTTTATGATGATTGTCTCAGTCCACTTGGGCTGGTATAACAGAAGTACCAGAGACAATAGACCTTCATGTCTCAGAGTTCTGGAGGCCGGAAAGTCCATGGTTGGGGCTTCTGCAGACCACGTGCTGGTGAGGGCTTGCTTCCTGTTCACACAGGCTTCCCTCTTCCTGCTGTGTCCTCATGTGGTGGGAGAGGGAGCTTTCTGGTGTCTTTTATAAAACAGTCACTCATCTCACTCATGAGGGCCCCACCTTCCTGATTTAATCGCCTCAAAGAGGCTTCGCCTCCTTATACCATCTCATGAATTTAAAGGAGGACACAAGCGTGTGGTCCATTACAGTGAAGCAGTATCACAAGGAAGCCTAAAAATGAACTAGAAACTTACCGAAATCTTGATGTACCGACAAAACTGCCTGGTAATTGTTAGGAGTTAACAATGTGTTAATTGATTTTCACATTCAGTTATCTTTTTAAATTCTAAGAAAAACCATAAAATAAATGCTATTTATTTTAGGGAAAATTGAAGTCCAGAAAGGTGACGTTATTTACTTGGTGTTAAATAGCTAATTAGAATTGATTTAGTATAGAAAAGTGACTGAAGGGAATAGATTTTATTTGGATAAGATAGAAGTGACCAACTTGACTCAAATTGTCTTTTCTTTATAGGACTCAGTGAGTGGTAGTTGAAGCATATTCTCTGTGGCATATAGAAGTGACCACATTTATAGTCTAGGGTTTGGAAAGAACTGTTATGGCTGAGTAATTACTCTGTTTTGAAGTGTGGATTACTGCAGAGAATTGTGCAGTTAGAGAAGTCTTCTGTCTCCACAGTACACTGTGAGGAGAAATGAGAAGACGAGAACTGTGCATTAAGAGAAGTCTCTCTCTCTCCATAGTTACACTGTCAGGAGAAATGAGAAGATGAGAACTGTGTGTTAAGAGAAGTCTCTCTCCACAGTTACACTGTCAGGAGAAATGAGGAGATGAGAACTGTGCAGTAAGAGAAGTCTTCTCCTCTCCCCACAGTTACACTGGGAGGAGACATGAGGGGATACCTCACGGCCACCAGAGGGCACTGGGGATTCAGTTCTGTCTTAAGCCCCAGAAATTGTCATCTTGTTTTAGGTATGCTGAAATATAGAAAAGATCCAAAAAACTCATGCTTTAAAAGCTTTTGCATTCCCTAAGCTCAGTGGATTTACACCACATTCTTCTGAAAATTGTTATGTTGATGAAGATCCTTCCTTCCTTCTGACAGATGGATGTTAACTACAAGTCAGTTCCATTTATGTTACATCTCATCTTACCCTGGTACTTTGGGCTTGATATTTCTTCCTTTTGATACTTGTATATTTCACATACTGATTTGGTTACTTTTTTATTGAATGGTGTGGGTTTTTTTCTTTTTTTAATTAATAAGAGTTGTGCTCTATTATTTTTTGTTTAATACTTAATAACATTATTTAGTAGTTATGAATGTTCAGATCCCCTCATTTTCTTACCATGGTCTTGGCAGCTTACTTTTAGTTTTTTTTTTTTTGTCTGTGGTATGTGGGATCTTAGTTCCCTGACCAGGGGTCAAACCCATGCCTCCTTCAGTGGTATCTCTTAACCACTTGACCACCAGGGAAGTCCTGGGCAGTTTACTTTAGAGGATTGCATTTTTGAAAACATCTATATAAGTGAGATAATGATTTTACTTTTCATTCATTGCTTAAGTGTTTAATTGTCATGAATATTTGGCTCATAATAAGTATTAAGTAGATGTTAACTATTACTGGATGAATGTACTTGTATTTTAAGGAACCTAATTGAATCAGTTATTAAAATTTTGAATCAAATGTTATTCAACTTATTTCAGCATTTAAAACTTTCTGTAGTGAGGTTAAAAATTTTTTGTTTACTTAAAGTTAAGTGAAGGCCTTGTATGAAGCTTTTTCCCAGCACATGCTGTTGTTTTACTATAAACAATTCTTCCTTATTAGGTTAATATAGTATATGTTTTAATATTTGAAAGTATATTTAAAGTGTCTTCGGGAAATTCCCTGGTGGTCCAGTGGTTAGGATTCTGCACTCTCACTGCCAAGGGCCTGGGTTCAATCACTGGTTGGGGAACTAAGATCCTGAATGCTGCATGGTACAGCTAAAAATAATAATAATAATAACAATTAAAGTGTCTTAGAGCATAGAATGATAATTTTTAGGTCATTGAGTAAGGCAAAATAGTCACCCCTTAAATTTTGATTTGAAATGAAATCATCCATTTTCCTTAAAGCAGATATAAATGTGTCGTTTCTCGTTTTCCAATATTAGCATGTCTTCCATCCTAAAACAAACAGCTTAAACAAGAAGAATGAAGAGAGTTGTAGAATCAAACTTTTTTTAAAAAATAAAAGATTTATTTATTTTTGGCTGTGCTGGATCTTCATGCTATGTGGGCTTTCTCTGTGGTGTGTGGGCTTTAGTCGTTGTGGCTCATGGGCTCTCTGGTGCTGGCTCAGTAGTTGTGGAGCATGGGCTCATAATCTCCACCGAACGTGGGATCTTCCCGGACCAGGGACCGAACCTGTGTCCCCTGCATTAACCGGTGGATCCTAGCCACTAGAGCACCAGGGAAGCCTTGGAGCCAAACTTTGTGCAGAGTGTGTGGAGTCCTGACTTTGTCTTGGAACCTTGGGCACTTTTGATTTATATATCTGAGCTACTGCTTTTTCTTAATTGAATTATTGATTTGTGATATTCTAAAAGTTTCAAGTGTACAACATAGTGATTCCCAGGTTTTTTTTTTTTTTTCCTGGCTTGTGGAATTTTAGAATAGTTCCTGGTGGTTGCTTGAATCCGGGCCTCGGCAGTGAAAGCCTGGGGTCCTAACCACTAGACCATCAGGTGACTCCCAGGTTCATGATTTGTGATGGCAGGGGTGTTGACCTGTTTGGTTTATTGATTTTTCTCAACACCTCAGACCGTGTCTTGCGGATACTGGGTGCTCCACAAATCTTTGTTGAATGCAACTATTAACCTGACTTGCTGACTTTGGTGAGTTCTTTGCTTGTTTTTCTATCTCCTCTCATCCTGTTCCCTTCCATGAACCTTGTTCAAGCCATGTTTGGCCTTCACCCTGGTGCTGGAAGTGTCGGCCTTGTTCCTGTTGGGCTTCTGTGGGAGCTGCCCTCACTCCAGTTTCCCAGTTAGCTCTTGCTCGTCATTCCAGGTGTCAGTGAAGTGTCACCTGGTCACAGAAGTCTTTTTTCTTTATCCTGTTACCCATTGTTTTTTCTAAAATTTAAATTTTAACTTAAGTGAGAAATCATGCTCACAAATTCAGAAAATGCACCAACACACACAGTGAATAGTTTCTCCATACTTGTCAGCCATCTGTCAGCGTGATAATTATTTATATTAGGGTGGTCGTCTTCCGTCCAGAGGCTTTTGTCGCAGTGTAAGCAAATGGCCATATAGATGAAGCAGTGTTTGTAAGCTTCTGTGTTTTCAGGCTGGGCTCAGTGGCCTTATGAGAGAAGAAGGGTTACCAGGCAGTTCAGAGTTGGCACTGGGCCCTTAGACCAGGTTTCCACACCTGCGCAGCTGCAGTCCTGTCTCCTCTGAGGGTGTAGGGTACAAACAAACCACTTCACGGTCCTGTCTGTCTTTCTGCAAATTGACCTGCAGTCTGTACTCACCCTGCATTTTCCCTCCTTGTTTTTTCCAGTTTAGCCTCTAAGATGAAGGTGATCCATGTTCAGGACTGGGTCTGCTACCATCTGTGCCCATCACCTCATCGTCTATCTGCTCAGTAACTTATTTTTTTTCCTTTCTGACTGTTTTATTGTTAACTTTCTGCTATCTCTTTGGCTTCGGCACAGCTCTGCCTGTGTAGTAGGTGCTCAGAAATATGAGTCGACTGTGGCAGAGTCATGAGGAGTTCGGACTGTTGCGGTGAAGACCTGGGGATGCATTCTAGCTGTGTGACTTGGTTAGTTAGCGTCTCTAAGCCACAATTTCTAAGTCATGAACATGGGGCAGATATTACAGCTATATCAGGGTTATTTTGAAGATGTAACCAAGGGGTGGATAATATTTTCCTAGGACTATTGTAACAAATTACCACAAACTTGGCAGTTTAAAGCTGAAAGTCATAAGTCAGAAATTGGTGGCCTGGGGCTCAAGCCAAGGTGTCACCAGAGCTGAGCTTGCCGGGGAGGCTCTGGGGAGGGTTCGCTCCTCACCTCCTGTAGGTTTTGGTGCTGCGACATGCTGGGCTGTGTCGTTCCCTCTCTGCAGCCGCCTCTGGTCTCAGTGCCTGTCGTCTCCTCCACCTCTTGATGGGGTACAAGAGGTGTGTGCAGGACCCACCCAGCCAAGCTCATTTTGAAGTCCTTTCTCGTCATCATCTCTGCACAGACCCCCTTTCCATGTGAAGTAACAGTTATAGGTTCCAGGGCTTAGTATCTGATGTCGTCAGGACTGTTATGCAGCCCGATAGATGGACACGAAGGGCAGGGCAGTGGGCATTTACGCTTTGTGGATGCGATTGACAAAGATTTCAGATTCTCAGAAGGATTTAATCACGCAGCTACATGGGAGCCAGGGAATGTGAGAACAGTGGATTTAAAAAAAATAAAAGATAAGATAAGGAAAGTTGGAGATTAAATCATGTCATTTTAGTTCAGTACAGTGAATAAGTGGAATAAATATCAAGAGGAGATTGTCATGATCAGATTTTAGTTATTTTTTTGTTCACATGTGTGTGGAGTGATTTATCTATGTTTTCAGTGTTAAAATTTATAGGGTGGGCAGTGGTAGAGAGGAGGAGGTTGCAAATATACTGAATATTCTTATTGAAAATTGTATAATTACCTGTATTTTTATATTGCAACAAGTTCACATGTTAAACTATATGAAATGATTAGTGAATGAGGGAACATCACAGAGTGGATATCAAATTTTTCCTGGATCATCGATAAGAATCGTTGTCACTTAGAGTAAGAAAGAAAGTAAAAGTACCTTCAAAAAATTCTTTGAATTTGAGTCACATCAAAAGCCATATACTGACGTTTGTAATGTGTGTCTTCTTTCCATCTCCTTAACAGGTTCTTTGGCATGGACACAGGTTCAGCAGGAGGATTAGAAGTGACTGATCAGACTCCTGTTCTATTGGGGAGGACGGCCATGGCAGCTAGTCTCACGGATGTAGGAAATTCGTTTAGTGGACCACCTAATCCTTTAGTGAATAGATCTAATAAATTTCAGAGTGCATCAGTGGAAGACGATGATGATGTTGTGTTTATTGAACCAGTACAACCACCTCCTCCTTGTGCACCAGTGGTGGCTGATCAAAGAACCATAACATTTACATCATCGAAAAATGAAGATCTGCCAGGAAATGATTCCAAAATTCTTCCTTCCTCAAAAGAATTGGCTTCTCAGAAGGGGAGTGTAAGTGAGACGATCGTCATTGATGATGAGGAGGATATGGAAACAAATCAAGAGCAAGAGAAAAATTCCTCCAATTTTATTGAACGGAGACCATCCGAGTCTAAAAACAGAACCAATGATGTGGATTTCTCCCCTTCCAGTTTTTCAAGAAGTAAGGTAAATGCAGGAATGGGTAATAGTGGTATCACCACAGAACCAGACTCTGAGATTCAGATCGCTAACGTTACGACCTTAGAAACAGGCGTCGGCTCTGTGAGTGATGGCCAGTTAGAACACACTGACGGGAGAGACATGAACCTGATGATCACACACGTAACATCCCTGCAGAATGCCAGCTTGGGAGATGTCTCTAATGGACTGCAGTCAAGTAATTTTGGTGTTAATATGCAAACATACACCCCGTCTTTAACTTCACAGACCAAGACTGCAGTAGGACCTTTCAATCCTGGTAGAATGAATGTGGCAGGAGACGCGTTTCAGAATGGAGAGTCTGCAGCTCATCACAACCCTGGTAAGCAGTAAGGGTCCTCTCCCGCTCCCCCTCTAGGGGTTGTTTACAGGCAGATTCTTCTTTCATTGTCCTAATTGGTGCTACTTTGGTTAGTTTACTTATGTAAGGTGTGTTAATTCTATTGACTTTCAAATTTTAAGTAATAAGAGATGTAAAACTATGTATGTAATATTTCTCTGTAGAGTATTAGAAAATTAATCAGAACAAAATAGTCTTTATATTCACCATACTCAAGTCTAATGATTTGGCATCCTATTTGTCATGTACTCGTTTTATGCTCGTGTGTTTTTAATGGTATGGTTTTAATGTGCAAATTGAGAACGAAAAGATACTTAGTACATGTGAGGAGCAAAATCCTGTTGTGTAATTGCATTTAGATTTGTGTTTAATTTTGACTGCCTGATTTTAATTTTTACTTATTAGCACTAATTTTTTTTAATATGTAAAGATTGGTAAATTTCTTGACTCTTTGAAAATACTTTTCTGCAGGCAGCTTTACTCTGTGGAAGCTGTGAGAAGAGTTCTGTGCCTTTTCCCGACCATATCAGGCCTGCCTGTCTCTGTACCTTCTCTTCTTAGGCTTCATCATTTGAAGCTTGTTAGCAACTTTATCAGCCTCGGATTGTGGGGAATAATAAGAAATGACTGAAGCCGAGGCTGTGTAAAATGTTTTATGAAATGCTGGTTGTTTTTCTTACTTATTCTTTTTGGTTATGAGAGTAATATCTAATTACTGAAGGATATTTGGAAAATCCATAATTAAAAAACGGGGTTGGGGGAACCCTTATAGGTGATTAAGGTTACCTACCACTGTTGATAATGGTTTGAGTGGCTAGTTGTCATTCTTTCTCCCTTCTATTTCTTAACTTGATTGAGTGCAGTTCTTCATAATGTTCCATCTTGTTTTCCCTCCGCTTAATGTGGCTCTGTATTTTTTCATACCACTAAAATTGTTTATACATGAAAGTTGTAGTGACTGCACAGTGGGTTTCGTTATACCAGTCGCCATATTTGGCTTTTACACTATTTTCCTTTTTTGCTGTTGTTGGTATATGATGAACTTTTTCCCCCTCAAATTTCTGATGATTTCTTAGCATTTACTCCTAGAAGTAAAGTTAATGGGTCAGATAAAAAGGTGTTCTAGTTTATAGTGATTTTGAAAAAAGTATGTTTCTTAATACTCAGTTTTGAAAAATTCTAATGTCTCCCAAGACCATTTCCCCTTGTATGTATTTACATATATTTGTTGGTAGGTCATTGATGTGTATATGTGTATGTGAATTTGTGAGAGCATTTTTAAGTTGTGGAAATAGTTTGTCATGCTGCCTTCTGGAAAGGTTTTACCAATTTAAACTGCTATCAGCTGTATATTAGAATGTCTTTCCTTCTGGCTCACATAAAAGTTTAAGACTTATTAATAGTCAAATTAGTTTCAAAACAGCTATTTTGTCTCTTATAATTTTAAATATATTAAAAACATATGAAAAAGAACATAGTGTGTAGTCTTCACTGTTGAGGATGGTACATTTAATTGTAATCTGAGATTGCAGGTTAGGACTAGCTTTGCATACTTTCCCTTCCTCCCGCCCCTTTAAATACCTAACAGTAGATCTTTAACTTTTGACCATATCAAGAGTATATGTTTGATTTTGTTAATTCTCCATTT
Source organism: Muntiacus reevesi (assembly GCF_963930625.1). Classification (NCBI taxonomy): domain Eukaryota; kingdom Metazoa; phylum Chordata; class Mammalia; order Artiodactyla; family Cervidae; genus Muntiacus; species Muntiacus reevesi. Next base: position 34,120,213 of record NC_089259.1, on the reverse strand, counting down.
AGTTCAATTTCAGTTTTTCGTATTTAACTCTTAAGAATATTCTTATCCATGTGTCTTGGGACCCCTAGTACTTGAGGACTGTTGCTGAGTCAGGGAATGTCCAGTGTGTGCATCAGAAAGCCAGACAGATACACCTCTTGCCCCTGAGTTTACAGATTAGTTCTTGTGTGTATCGGTGGTCTGTCTTTGTAATGGAGAATTACAACATCCTGGCTGTTTATGGTGGCTCTTAGACTAATGATGACTTTGGCAAATTAACCTCTATTCCGTGATGTCCCTTGTATAAAGCAGAGGCTTCAGACAGAATGCTTAGGTCCCTTCCATTCCTAAAAATGTGTTGATGTTGGAGGAGGTGAAAATTTGAAAGTAGGGGAAATGTAAGAGCTAAAGGAGCTACTGTGTTTAGTTTACAGGGCCTAAAACTAAATTGAAAAAAATGTGCCATTTTTCAAAATCAAGTTAATAGATGATTTTAGATTTAAATAGGTTCCTTTAAGTATATATTCAATGAGAACCCTACAGAGTTGAAAATTATAAGGAGCCACTATTTTTGTTGTAAAAGCTATTCTTTCTAACATATATTTAAATGAAATTTTTGTTTGACGGCCCTTCATGAGATGAAACTGCCATTTCAGTGATTTGCATTCTTTGTGTTCATTAGTATTTTTACCTCTTTAAAACCGGCCCTCATGGTAGCAGGGTGACAGGATTCTGGAATCTCTGTTTACTGTCTGTATAAAGTATGGATTTATTTGGAGGGGTTTGTGGATTCAGGTAAAATTTGAATAGCAGTGTATGTAGCTCCTGGAAACCATTTGGTCAGTGGACTGGTCAGAACCAGGAACTTACCCTCTTTAAGGTTTTGATAGTAAAGAAATGTCTTCATACTATATAAATATATTTGTACTTTGTTTTTCACATGAAAAGACATCTTTTTTGTATGGAAGTTCAAATTTCACAAGGAGCTCGAAAGGAAAAATATTACAAGAGAACAAAGTAGTAGAAGTTAGAAGCACTAGCTTGAAAAGTTTCAAAATGCAAAATGTTAGCAGTATTGGTATTGCTACAGTCTATGGGATTGCAAAAGAGCTGGACACAACTGAGCAACGGAGCACGCACACACGCATTGGTGTTGCAGCGGGAGGCTGTGGAGCGGTGACCAGCGGTGGGCTGGAAACTCACTTCTCATCCCACTGAAGCGGACTGTGAAGGAGAGAGGGGTGGACCTCTGCTCCCCAGCGTTGGGCTCCCAGCTCTCAGTGCCATGCCCGGTAGGCTGTGCTGCTGGCAGGGGCAGCACCCCTGGGTGGTGGTGCATTGGTCCCCACGTCTGTGTAACACTCTTGATTTCTTTGATATTATGTGATGTACTTAGAGGCCATGGAATGAAACATGTATTTGGAAAAGCTGTTCTCAGAAAGATTTATTTATTTATTTTGAATATTTATTTTATTATTTTTTTTTCCCATTTATTTTTATTAGTTGGAGACTAATTACTTTACAGTATTGTAGTGGGTTTTGCCATACATTGACTTGAATCAGCCATGGATTTACATGTGTTCCCCATCTCGATCCCCCCTCCCGCCTCCCTTCCCATCCCATCCCTCTGGGTGCACCAGCCCTGAGCACTTGTCTCATGCATCCAATCTGGGCTGGTGATCTGTTTCACCCTTGATGGTGTACTTATTTCAATGCTATTCTCTCAGAACATCCCACCCTCGCCTTCTCCCACAGAGTCTAAAAGTCTGTTCTGTACATCTTTGTCTCTTTTTCTGTTTTGCATATAGGGTTATCGTTACCAAGAAAGATTTATTTTAAAATTTTTATTTTTTAATTTTTCTGGCTGTGCCCTGCAGCCTGTGGGATCTTAGTTCTCTGACCAAGGATCAAACCCATGCCCCCTTGCAGTGGAAGCATGGAGTCTTAACAGTGGACTACAAGGGAAGTTCCTAGAAAGATGTTTTGAGTATAATCATTTGTAAACTTTATCAAACCTATGTTATATTTGTCAAAGGTTCTGGTTGATCAAGATTTTATTATACTTTTATGTTGATATATGTGTTCCTTGCTTAAAGTCATATTCTTAAGTTCTTCCTGTTTAATAACTAATGGCTAATACTTTTTAGTGCTTCTATATGCCAGTCACTGGTTTTAAAACCATGTATTATCTCATTTAAAGTTTCCATTTGCAGTTGAGAGACGAGTTAGGTGCCAGGTGAGTAACTTCACGCGGGGCTGGTAGGTGATGAAGCCTGCATGTTAGCTGTGTTGACTCCAAAGTTATGCCTTTGACCGTCCGCTGTACTGTGCCTTCCTGATGTCTGAAACGTGTACAGAATGTTTCTCTGATACAGATTTCAATGTGTGTGTGTTTTTTTTTAGATTCTTGGATCTCCCAGTCAGCATCCTTTCCCCGTAATCAGAAACAGCCAGGGGTGGATTCTTTATCACCAGTGGCCTCGCTTCCTAAACAGATTTTCCAGCCTTCTGCCCAACAGCAGCCCACTAAACCAGTTAAAGTCACTTGTGCAAACTGCAAAAAACCTCTACAGAAGGGACAGACAGCTTATCAGCGAAAAGGATCAGCTCACCTCTTCTGTTCTACCACCTGCCTTTCTTCCTTCTCTCACAAGCCTGCTCCAAAGAAACTTTGTGTTATGTGTAAAAAGTAAGGTTTACCTTTCAACATATTTCCATGTGGTTGAATATTGGTGATATAAAATTTGAGGAAAATTGTTTTAGAGGTGAATTACCGTGTTTTAAAATGCATAAGCTAAGCCAGGCTCAAATTTGTAGAGCATTAGAGTGTTCTCTGTCAAGCTGCGGTGGTTCAGGAATAAGAGCCTCCTACTTGGATGGGCTTTGGGTTGATTTAGATCCTAATTTTATCTGTGATCTCCATTGCACTTCTTGAGTTTGTAAAAATACATACTTGCTCATTTACATTACTAACTATAAGAATTTAGTTCTAGCCTGATAAAATTCTTAAGCAGTTTATGTGTGACTAGTTTTGTATTAAAATAGGTAAAAATTTAGAGTACTTTCATGTTAAGATTGTTTAAAGTTGACAGAACTTTAGTTATTGTATGCATTTATTTATGTTTGTCTTAAATGTTAGGTCATTTTTTAATATTCACCTTTTGATGACTCAGGTACCAATTTTTTGACAGCCTTGTAGTGAATCCTCTCCTGCTGTTTCTACGTCTGGCCTCACTAGTTAAAAATGAGATGAATACGGCATGTTCTGTACAAGGTCAAGCAGGTGGATTTTCTGTACTATCTCTTGAGCAGCCCATGTTTGTGAAGATGTTTTAGATCTTAGAAATTTGAAAAGGGCTGAGTGCTCTGTGTAAGTTTAGTAAATTCAAATATTGGTGCAATTGTTATACATTTTTTGGTTGCTTTACAGTAATAGACTTGCATACAATAGTGTAAGACCTGGAAATTCAGAATTAAAGGAAAATTTCGAAAGTCATCAATGTGGTTGTTTCTTAACATTTTTAATTGTAGTTGAGAGCTGTACAGAATGGTCAGTGGAGTTATTCTGGGTTATGGAATGTATTTAAATTTACTTTTGCTCTCTAAAAGGATGTTGTATTCCTGTGACCTAGATTCCTCATGCTTTCTGCTTACCTGGAGAGGAAAATTGCATTGGTATCATAATTTATACCACAGTAAATTAGGCCTTGACATTAAACTCCACGTTTATAACAAATTTTTTTTTTTTTTTTATTAGCTGGAGGCTAATTACTTCACAACATTTCAGTGGGTTTTGTCATACATTGATATGCAAAATTTTTTTTAAAAGTGTTTCCAGTGTCTGAAAACCTTGTTAAGGAGCTTGAAGATGAATTGAGTGGTGGCTGGGGTTTAATAGTACTGCTTCTCAAGCTTCTGTGTTCATCATATTTTATGAACCAAGAGTTTTTACATAGTAAAGGTGATTTAATGAATCTAAAAATGGTTCCAGTTTATGGAAATTAAAAATGTCACTTACTTTTTTTATATTTATTTTTAAGTAGAGCTTGACTTTGCTGCTTTTCAGAGATATAACTACAATGAAAGGAACCATTGTTGCTCAAGTGGACTCGAGTGAATCCTTCCAGGAGTTCTGTAGCACATCTTGTCTGTCTCTCTATGAAGACAAACAGAATCCTACTAAAGGAGCTCTGAATAAATCAAGATGTACAATTTGTGGTAAACTAACAGAGGTTTGTATTTCTGTGCTTTATCACTTAGTTCTGATTAATAGGAATGTTTTTGACTTTAACTGTTAATGATATATCATCAGTGTGTGTTTCCTTAAAAGTGAGGGTGTATGAAATCTGTCTTATAACTGTCCCTTTATGCAGTTATGAAAAAATTGAAATATAGCATCAGTTGACTTTTTCCTTGAAGTTGGGAGCACTCACTGACAAAACCATAGTGTTTAAATGGTGCTAACCTTCAAACAAGAGGCAGCAAACAATCTTGCCTAAGCAGTGAAATAAGTGGTGGAGATATTTCTGAGGATTTCATTAAACATATATTATGGTTTTGGCATTTGATGAAATAAAAAGAAATCTGTGTATCCATTCTTATTTGAGTTATTTATAATTGTTCTACCTATTCTGTATAGCAATGTACTTTATTTATATTTCCGTTTGGATTTAGCTAAAGATTTCTGATCTGTTTTAGAAGTTTTATACTAATACTACCCAGACTGGGTTGTTTCCTATCACTTATAGAGACCTCTAGAGAAACTTGTATTATGATCCTGCTGGTCCTCCCAGCCTCCTACCATATGTGTATTCCGTGTGTTTATTAAAAAAAAGTTTAAAATAATAATGAAATGTACTTTGTTTTGCCCTTTGCCTAAACAAACCTTACACAGAAAAATACAGGCATTTTCTTTCTGTTGGAGCACCTTGTGACTTAAAAGCTACATGTTGTGTATTTGTGTTTTAAAATTTTGCTTGTTGTTTTCCTTTTAGATTCGCCATGAAGTTAGCTTTAAAAACATGACTCATAAGCTGTGCAGTGACCATTGCTTTAACAGATACAGGATGGCTAATGGCCTTATAATGAACTGCTGTGAGCAGTGCGGCGAGTACCTGCCCAGCAAAGGAGCTGGAAACAATGTCCTGGTTGTTGATGGTCAGCAGAAGAGATTTTGCTGCCAGAGTTGTGTCAGTGAATACAAGCAGGTAATTCACCATTGGTTTGAGTGTGTTTTTAAATTGCTGTAATAGTTTTACTCTTAACAGCGTTTAGTAACCAGATTTATCTTGGGATCTCATTTAGTTCCATTATTGTCTTAACATCTTAGAGATAACCTTATCTCAGATAAATGTGGGAATATATGTAGATAGTTGGACATAAGGTTGTGATTTAACCATAGGTAAATGCTTACCAAAGTGATTCTTGTTTTGAATATTTTTTGGGTGGTAGAGAGGGGTCACAAACATGATTTTTCAGATTGTTAATGCTTAGAAATGATTATCTTATTTCATTTGTAATGTTAATTTGAAATTTAAGATGTTTTTGATTTAGTTTGTTTTTTAATGATTTCAAAAGTCAGAAGTTGGCCCCCATTTCTTTCTTCTGTTGGTTCCTACTTATTCTTTACACATATCAATTTTTAATAGTATTTTCTTTTCTGTTTTTTCTGAAAAATTAAGGAAATAATTTGTTCTTAGTTTCTCTCTTTCTCCTATACAAAAGGGAGCATACTGTATGTGCTTTACTGTACATTTGTATCTTGGACGCATCCCCGGTCAATGTATTCCTTATTCTTCTTCTTTTCATGGCTTAGTTTTTAGGTATTTTGTGAGCTGGTTATTAAGCCATTGTTTAAAATTAAGTTTGAGAAACTTATAAATTCCATTTGTATTAGTCTGCTAGGACTGCCATAACAAAATACTGAGGGGTTCAGACAGCTGAGAATTTTCTTTCTCACAATTCTGGAGACTAAAAGGTCAAAGTGCCCTTCCAGGGTGATTTCTGGTGAGGCCACTCTGCCAGACATGTAGGGAGCCTTCTTTCTGTGTCCTCATGTGGTCTTTCCTCTGTGCTTAGGAGACAGAGTGTCCTGTAGGACTTGATTTAGTCTTGACTGCCTCCCTAAAGCCCCTACTCCAGATAAAGTCTCATTGGGAGTAAAGGCTTAAAGATAGTGTATTTGGGGTGGAGGGAGACACAGAGTATTGAAAACAAGGAAAATAAATACTTAAAACTTAGAAATTCCTAATTATTTTACTACATTTTAATGTTATCTGTACTCTTGAAGTTATTTCCATGACTATTTGTATGGTGGCAATATTGTACGTAACGGAGGGCATCCATGTCTCCCTCCCCAACTTCATGTTCATTTTTTGCTGGTGCCGTGTGGATTATGGTGCTTCCTTTCACTTCCCAAGAGCCAGTGGTCACCAGTATACAAGACAATACTGGGCTGACTGTTGTTTATTTGATTACTTTGCTGTGGATGGTATTGCATTATCTTCATTGTTTTGCTGCTCCAGATAAGCGATGGTAAATAACCTGGCACAGGCACAGCTCAGAGATGATTTGGGTTCAGTTCCAGACCACTGCAGTAGATTGATTGATTGACTGACTGAAAATCGCTCACTAGTGTCTGATTCTTTGCGACCTCAGGGACTATATAGTCAATGGAATTCTTCAGGCCAGAATACTGGAATGGGTAGCCTCTCCCTTCTCCAAGGGATTTTCCCAACCCAGGGATCAAACCCAGATCTCCTGCATGGCAGGCAGCAGAACAAATAATAAAGCGAGACTTAGTCTACTAAGTGTGCAAGTAGCATCATGTACATACTTTAGTTAAAAATACTGACCATCATCTGAGCTTACTTTTCTATAGGATCATTAAAGTTATGTGATAATTAATCTGTAAGCTGGTCATTCACACTAGGATAGAGCAGACAGGCATTTGTAAAGTTCAATGAGGTTGTTTTAAGTCACAAAATAGGTAATTAAGAATCAGCTTTTACAGGTTGCTTGTTGACCTTCCAGTCTGGGAGCCTTTCTTTATATCTTTTTATATGGACCTAGAACCTATTAGACAGAGTGAAGTGAGTCAGAAAGAAAGATAAATATCATATTCTAACACACATATACGGAATCTAGGAAAGTGGTTCTTAAGAATTTATTTGCACGGCAGCCTTGGAGAAACAAGACGTAGAGAACAGACTTATGGACATGGGGAAGGAAGGAGATGGTGAGATGTATGGAAAGAGTAACATGGAAACTTACATTATCATATTAAAATATATAGCCAATAGGAATTTGCTGTATGGCTCAGGAAACTCAAACAGGGGCTCTGTATCAACCTAGAGGGCTGGAATTGGGAGGGAGATTCAAAAGGGAGGGGATGTTTGTATACCTATGGCTGATTCATGTTGAGGTTTGACAGAAAACAGCAAAATTCTGTAAAGCATTTATCCTTCAATAAAAGAAAATAAAGCATTTTAAAATCTTCTTTTAGGTAGGTAGCCATCCAGGCTTCCTGAAGGAGGTTCGAGATCACACACCGGACTCTTTCCTCACGCAGCCTGAGGTAAGTGGGAGTGTGGCCTGTCCACGGCCTCTATATGACACATGCTGCTACTGCCTTATTGTGTGTGTGAGAATCATGTCCGTTTGGAAGCATGTTAACATTTCTGAACTTAAAATCTGTTATGATGATGATTGTTTTCTTTATCTCTTCAGACAAACTTTCATTTCACTAAATATTATGTGTTTTCTTGTGGTGTATGGTGTATTCTATTGCTTTTAGGTATTTATGTTATTAAAAATTAGTTTAAGATACAGATTTTTAACTCATAGTCCTTGACCACAGTGAGCATTTAAAGGTAGAATATTAAAGTCCTTTTCTTGGACCTACCTGAAAGTGGGGGAAAAACCCCTTTCTTTCAAAAACTGTTTCCAAATCTATATTTGTTAAGCTGCATGAGTAAATTTGTATTTGAGTAATAAATGTATACAATTAATAGTAATTAAAATTGTAGTATAGCAATCAAAATAAGACATTTTTAGTTAATCTAATACTGCTGTTTGATTCATGTATATAGACCTTATTCAAAATTTGTTCATTAATGTCTGTTACAACAAATTGGAAAAAAAATTTATATAACCTAATCCAGGGTCATAAGCCATTATTTAAATAAACCTTTTTTTCAGTTTGTCCCTCTCTTCTGAGACCCTAGTTCCAGGTGTGCTAGACTTCCTGTTCCTTCCCTTGGTTGCAGTGGTTCATTTATTGAGGTTTTTTAAAATCATCTTTTCCTTTTTGCTTCCTTGTAGAGACTTTCTGTTGTATCTTTGGTTTTACTGGTTTTACTCATCTTTTCTAACCGACTGTTAGTTCTGTGTGGTGTAGTTTTTGGCTTGGCTTTTGTGTCATCTCTATAGGTTCTGTCTAGGTCTTTTTTATGTCCTCTATTTCTGGCCTCATTATGTTCATGTTGTTCCTGCATGAGTTTCTTGAGTATATCAGCATATTTATCATAGTAGCTCTTTTCATAGCTTTGCCTACTCATTTCATATGTCCTTTTTATATAAAATTTCTGTGTTTTAGAGAGTTAAACAGTGGCCCTTTATATCCACAGGTTCTGCATCTAATGGATTCAATTGATTGAAAATGTATGGGGGTGGGGGTGTGGCAGAAAATTCCAGGAGCTTCAGAAAATCACAAGTTAAATTTGCTGCACACTGCCAGCTGTTTACATAGCATTTACATTGTTTTAGTTATAAATAATTGAGGGAGATGTGCATACTATACCATTGTATATAAGGGACTTCTGAATTGGTCCCTGGTCTGTCTGGTCCCAAGGTCTTTTGTGACCTTGATATTTCTGAGAACTGCAGGACAGGTGGTGAACCGCCCTTGAGTTAGGTTTGTCTGCTGTTTTCTCAGGATCACACTGAAGTGGTGCATGGTGGGCACGAATACCTTGGCAGCAGTACACGTCCTTGTGCAGCATCAGACCAGCAGGCATGTGATGTCTGCTGTCCGCTCTTGTGCGTTGGCTTGGCTCACTCGGTCAGGGGGTCATTATCCCATGTCTCCAGGGCAGTTGCTGTTTTTCCCTCCATATATAAGTTATTTTGAGGGGATGTATTTTATACTGTGTAAATACCATGTTGCTCAATAAACTTTTCACTATTTTTAGCATCTGTTATCAATTAGAAAAATTCTAAAAATTGCAAAACTAGTATATATATTGAAAGAAAACTTGTAAACTATACAGTAGTGAAGAAAAGTCAAACATGATGGTGTGTAAATTTTTTAGATCTTTATTTTTCTGCACAAACATCTTGCAACATGAAGGAAGAATTTCAGGGTTTTTTTTTAATGCATGAACTACAAGGTTTGCTTGAATTTATCTCTTAATCTTCACTTAGTGTAGAAATTAGTATAATATCATGTCATTGTTGACAGTTTACCACTGCCTCTCCACAGATTTAGTTCTTCACTATTCTTATGCTTTGGACTCCTTTGGTAACATGGTTAGATGGATTCTCAGAATGCTGTTAGATGCGTAAATATAATATCTATGATTACAAATAGGACCAGTTATTCAAAATATAGTTATAAAAATATTAAATGAAATGTGATTTATGCGCATGGTATTGATGCATTGAGTAGTAAGGTATAGTGTTTAATAACTACAGTGTTTTTTGAGGTTGACATCTGTGATACATTGATACACCTGCCAGTATAGATAAAAAGTTGGGAATTTTTATTTTTGGCAAAGTCACATGTTCTGCTAACTAATGTGGTTTATTGCCTCTAATTGGAATGAAAAACAAAGCTACGTTGGTTGGTTGGATGTTAATTAATTCAAAGGGGTATGTTTCTCCACGCAGTGTTGTGGACACAAGTTAGCTTTCAGTTGTTTCTGGACGTGGCCAGGAGTTGGTTTTATGCAGCCACACACATGCCCATTTCCTGGGTTAGATTCTCAGTTACAAGTTCATCCAGCTTTTATTGCACCTACCACTGCTGTCCACTCCCTTGGTTAAAAATGTAATAAATGAGATATTTTGCTTATATAGTAAAGGAAAAAATAGGGGAAAGTTTTGGAATCATGTGATGGATTTTTATATTCATGTGGAGTTGGCTAATAAGGCACTTTGTTTCAATTAGTAGACTGGAAATGAGTCCATTTGCCACAAACACCCCATTATTTTTACCTTTTACACCAGTGCTGTTTCAATCAGATCTACCTCGTACTTTTTTTTTTTTACTGAATTTATAAGTAGATTTCCCCCATGCTTGAATGGGGAATGTAATAATTGTGAATTTGTTTCACTTAATTTTGTTCCTTAAACCACTCAGTGCATATTTATAGAAGCTTGAAGTTTAAATATTATTATGTTGATTGTTTACACAGGAAGCAGAGAAAACGCGGCATGGCAGTGTATGTCTTTTTTACTAATACTCTCCCGTTAGGTGGGCCCTTTCAGAGTTGAAGTAGTGGCAAATGTAAAGGTGGCTGTTAAAGTGTTCTCAGTATTGATGATTCTGTCTCAGTGTCTTCATACAAAACTATTTCTTAGTGGGGACCAGTTGCTTAGCTTCTTGTTAACCCAAGTTAATTGGTCTACTTTTTATTGGTATGTCTTAAAAGTTACTAATTATTGATACTTAGCCATTCTGACAGTGAACTCATTGTCAACTTGAAGGATATTTGTAATAAGTTAAAACATGTAGTGCAGGTTAGAGTGGATTATTGGGCCTCGGTTATGTTGGTAACAAGACAGTTCTTTCTAGGAGCTGCCTTGTGGAGGTCTCATGTCCACTGCTGGGAGCCACTTTGCTTTTCTCTGTGTAGATCTGTGACACAATGGCAGGTGTCTGGTATTTTTAGTAGTCCTTATATGTGCTGTGGTGCCAGATTTTAAACATTCTTTTCTTTTTTCCTTGTCTTACTGATTTTTTTCTTCCAATATAAAATTTAAATTATTGGGCTCCAGGAAAACATATTTCATTCCAAACAAAAAACCAGCCTTTTCCTCTATTGTCCTGTAACCTTGGGAGAATCATAATTAGACTGAACAGGTTTGCAGTTATTCTTATTTTTTTCCATGTTAGCATTCTTTTGCTGTTGGTAAGTTTTTCCGGGTTTTCTTTTTTTGAGACTTTCAGAGATTGAATAAGGAGATGAGTTGGTTTCCACTTTGAGAAGTTTATGGCTTCCTTTAGGTGTTGTTTGAGTAAATAAGGAACCAGTATGAATATGACATGCATTCCTGGAATGTAACTAGCTGTTTCCTTGTTACTTTTCCATTTATTATATGCTGAGGAAGTTTTCCTCTTTTATCAATGTTGTTTTTGCCTAATGTTTTTACCTTCAGTTTATTATTTTGTTTTCTCAATTCCTGTGGCATTTGTGAAATTTATTCATGCAGTTTGGTCATTTTTTTTTATTTCTGGCCTGGTTGTCATTTTCCCCTGACATCTCTTATTCATTTGTCCATGAATGTCCTGAGGCCTTCTTATATCATCGTATTATATTGCGTGGTGTTGGGTGTGAAGATAAGGGAAACAATCTAAACATCACGTGGAAGGACGGATGCTCAAGTCCCTGCCATGTGATGAGCTTGTGTCTGCAAAGGCAGAGGACTGAAAAGATGATTACTTTTGTGTCATGAAATGTGACATTTGATGTAACTGATTATGATAGTTCTGTTACCACTCAGAGAAAAACAGCAAATGAAAGTTGCACTTAAAGATTTACCTTTAGTTTTATTTGACGTCAAGGTGTTTCTTGTACACACAGACATACCAGTTCCTCTGGGTGCGTTGTTGGAGACTGTGCAGCGATACTGCTTTTGTCCAGTATGTTCCAGAGTGGGCCTCCTTTGCCTTCCCTCCTTCACTCTCTCCTTGTTTTCTGGCAGTATTCACGTTTGGCATAATTGACTTTATATTACCTATCGACATAATTATTAACTTTAATAACCAAAAATAATTTTGAATGAAGTTTTTTTTAATTTAAAAATGTAAATATTTCTATGTTTTATGTTGGTTGAATGAGGTTTTAAATGCAGTAGAAGCGTGGTAAATCAGTTTTAAGGGAAGTGTCAGAGTGCTTGAAACAGCAGCAGCTCAATGGAAAAAATATTTAACATCTTCAAGTTATTCCTTTGAAGGACTGTAGTTGTTTGATTATTAGGATTCATTAATTTCTTCTACCATAAGATGAGGAAGTGTGTCATCATGGTGAACAGATAAACAATTTGCCTTAGATTTTCAGTTTCTGTTTACTTATGTGTAATGATTTGGTTTAACTTAATAGGGAAAACCACTATTTTTGAAGGAGACTTAGCTTAAGCCTGATTAGAGGTGAATAGAATTGTTTTACAGAGAGAAAAAGTATAATGAAAAATACTTTTCTAGTTAAATTCTTAATTTTCTTTTTATGTTTCAAATTTTAGAAATATGGAAAACTGACCACTTGTACTGGTTGCCGAACACAATGCAGGTTTTTTGATATGACTCAGTGTATAGGTCCTAATGGGTATATGGAGCCATATTGTTCAACGGCTTGCATGAACAGTCATAAGACAAAATATGCAAAATCACAAAGTAAGTTTCAGGTATTTGGAAAGTTTAAGAATTTTAATAACAATAATTTCTTAGCTATTTCTCCTCTTTTTATGCTCATTTTAAACCACATAAATGATTTATTTTTATCATCACACTAAATTTTGTTAATGTAAAAAATTTTTAATGGTTTTGATCATTTAGTTTTTAAATTATTGGTGGAGTTCTGTCCATGTCTGTGTTCTTAGCTAAAATTGTTTTTCCATTTAAACATTATCTAAAACTGAGATTGTTTCATGTATCTGTGTATGTTGTAGAGACATGGTATCAGACTCTTTTATGACAGTAGTTTTTTAAGGTGCAACTAATCTCAGAAATTAATAAAATAATAGTATATAGAAAGTTTCATTAGTAGATGAGTCTGAGAGGTCAATTAAAATTTTTAGGGAAAACCTTGGCTATTTCATAAAAAATTTGATATATACTTTTTCTCTCTTAGGTTTGGGAATTATTTGCCATTTTTGTAAGCGGAACTCTTTACCTCAGTATCAAGCCACAATGCCTGATGGAAAGTTGTATAACTTTTGCAATTCCAGTTGTGTGGCTAAATTCCAGGTTTGTTCTTTATTTTGCTTAATGCTTCTGATAAAATATAGGTAGAAAATAAACAGTGTGACATACTTCATTTGCATTTAACACGCTAAGTTTTACGTGGTTTTGTTGACAGTCAGATTGGAGGGTGGAGATTCTGGAGCTACAGCAGGTGTGACTTTACCAGTGATCTACTTAGTGTGGTTACTCAAATTGGCTTCTTAACTGTTACTTGTGATACTGATCTTGAAGAAAAATATATTTTAGTTATCAATCTTTAAAACAAAAGGGTAAGTGGTCTAGCCAGCAAAATCGAGTTCATTTGGGAATAGCCAACCAGGAAGCGCCACAGACAAGTCTGGAGAGCAAAGGAGGGTTAGGGTTGCCTTGGGAGTGGTTTTGAGCCCAAGTTTCCTGGAGGCTGGTGAGAATCTGAGTTGTTGCTGGCCGTGGAGACAGTCTCCCTCCTGCTGGGGTCTGTGGGGTGAGCCGACCAGGCTTCTTGGCTCTGTTTTTCAGTGAGATTTTTCTTGATTCATTTTCATACAGTGTCATTGTGCTCAGTGCCTGCTGTGCAGTGTGTTCTTAATGGAGGGCTTGAGTAGCATCTGACTCTTAAGGGGGTTCTATTTTGTGCTAAGTGGATGAAAAAGTAGGACGTGAAGAGGTACCTGGAATAACACTCAAGTTTGGCCTTGGAGTACAAAACAAAGACTAATAAGAGTTTTGTCAAGAGAACATGCTGATCATAGCAGATACCCCTTTTCCAAAAACCCAAGAGATGCCTGTATACATGGACATGACCAGATGGTCAGTACCGAAATTAGATTGATAATATTCGTTGCCGCTTAAGATAGAGAAACTCTGTACAATCAGCAAAAATAAGATCTGGAGCTGACTCAGATCTTGAGCTCAGATCATGAGCTCCTTATTGCAAAATTCAGGCTCAGATTGAAGAAAGTAGGGAGAACCACTAGACCATTCAGGTATGACCTAAATTAAATCCCTTATGATTATACAGTTTAAGTGACAAATAGACTAAAGGGATTAGATCTGATGGAGTACCTGAAGAACTATGGATGGAGGTTTGTAACATTGTACAGGCAGGCAGTGTACATCCAAAATAAAAATAAATGTAAGAAGGTAAAGTTGTCTGAGGAGGCCTTACAAATAGCTGATGAAAGAAGAGAAGAGAAAGGTATACCCTTCTGAACTCGAGTTCCAAAGAATAGCAAGGAGAAATTAGAAGGCCTTCTTAAGTGAACATGCAAAGAAATAGAGGAAAACAATAGAATGGGAAAGACTAGAATCTCTCCAAGAAAATTGGTGACATCAAGGGAATATTCCATGCAAAGACGGGCATAATAAATGACAGGAACAGTAAAGACCCAACAGAAGCAAAAGAGATTAAGAAGAGTTGGCAAGGATACACAGAAGAACTATACAAAAAAGGTCTTAATGACCCGGATAACCATGATATGTAACTCACCTTGAGTCAGACATCCTGGAGTTTGAAGTCAAATAGGCCTTAGGAAGTATCACTGCGAACAAAGCTAGTGGAGGTGATGGCATTCCAGGTGAGCTATTTCAAATCCTAAAATATGATGCTGTTCAAGTGCTGTACTCAGTATGCCAGCAAATCTGGAAAACTCAGCAGTGACCACAGAACTGGAAGGGGTGAATTTTCATGTCAGTCTCAAAGAAAGGCAATTCCAAAGGATGTTCAAACTACCTCACAGTTGAGCTCATCTCACATGCTACCAAAGTAATGCTCAAAATTCTCTAAGCCAGGTTTCAGCAGTATGTGAACCGTGAACTTCCAGATGTTCAAGCTGGATTTAGAAAAGGCAGAGGAACCAGAGATCAAATTGCCAACATCCACTAGATCATAGAAAAAGAAGGGAGTTAAAAAAATTTTACTTCTGCTTCATTGACTATGCTAAAACCTTTGACTGTGGATCACAACAAACTGTAGAAAATCTTAAAGACATGAGCAAACTCATGTTTGCTTATCTCACTTCAACCTGTAAGTCCTTTTAACTTTTTAAAAGTGTAATGAAACTAAAATTCCTGGTTTTCCATTTGTTGTTCAGTCACTCAGTCATGTCCGACTCTTTGTGACCCTATGGACTGCAAGTACTCTAGGCTTCCCTGTCCTTCACCTTCTCACAGAGTTTGCTGAAACTCATGTCCATTGAGTCAGTGATACCAACGAACCATCCCGTCCTCTGTTGTTCCCTTCTACAAATCTTTTCCTCCCCAACATTGCATGTAAAAAACATCAATTGAGAAAAATTATGAAAAGACTATTTTCACGGATACACTTGGAATGAAAATGATTGCAGTATCAGCTGTTACAGGCAGAGTTGGGAATTGGTTCTTCTGTTTCGTTACTGGTTCAGGACTTGGTGGAGTAACCTCACTATTTATTATTTGTTTATATTTTCTTAAAGAAAAAAATCACAGTTGAAGTTTATATTTTTTTTCTTTTTTCATCTTTAATAGAAATTGTGTGGTAAAAAATGAAATTCAGTTTCATCAAACTAAACTTAGTATACTAGTATTTTTAGACAAAATTCAAAAATGTCATTTTATATGTTGAGGAGATAACTTAAAGATGTGTATTATTTTCTGGATGTAGTTGATACTCGATGGTTGTCATAAATAAAACTTGTAAAACTGTCTCAGACGTGGTGTGTCTTTGTGCTCTGTTTTAGGCTCTCAGCATGCAGTCGTCTCCCAACGGCCAGTTTGTAGCACCAAGTGATATTCAATTGAAGTGCAACTATTGCAAAAATTCTTTCTGTTCAAAGCCAGAAATCTTGGAATGGGAGGCAAGTCGTGTTTCATTATGCATGCTATCTTCTGCTACAGTGAAAGTCTAGTATAGTAATCATGGCATTTTCATTTGAGCAACTATTTCTTAGTGAATAAGGATTTGTTTTTCAGGTTTATTGAAGACTGGATTATTTGCTTTTTTTTTTTTTAATGTGGGAATAGCACCAGGAAAGGACCTGTTTCTTTTTAAGTCAAAGAGCACACCAAGGTCATACTCCACATTGTGTTCATGGTAGTGTAAGGAGTCTTTGCTTGGCCACATACCTACAGTGTCTTCTGTGTGGAGTGTTGCTGTTCCCACCTCTCTCCCCACCCTGTATTTATAAGCGTTGTCTGTGAACTGTAGGATCTTATACTGCCTTAGGTTTATGTTGTCATGTAGCATTTTATAGTTGTGTTTTATCAAAGAATCCTAATATGAATTTTTTTTCCCCTTTCTTAACCACCCTTGTCTTCACCGGTGTATTAATTTACCTTGTCATATCTTTTCGCCAAAGTAGAAACTCTGAGCATTAACGTTTGTTTTGGAAAGGGACTGTAAGGCGTGGATGGAGGGAGGCAGAGAGGGAGGGACAGGGTGGCCCTGGCTAGATGTAGCTTCTTGAACTTTGTTCACCTGCAGTCATTCTTTCATGTTTTCGAGGGCATGGAGTGTGTGATAAGATGGTCATAGGATGTAGTGCTAACAGCTGCTGCCCTTGAGCCAAACCTACTAGTGGCTCTTGACTCGTCCCTGGTGTCTTAGTCTAAGGCAGAACGGGTCCCCAGAACGGGACCATGTGATTTCTGAAGTACTTTGGAAATCTGAGGTTGCATTATTTAGCCCCTAAATTTTTTTTGTTTTGCTATTTTGTTTGGTGCTGTCTTAAGAGCATTTAAACTGGTCATTCTTTGAGACTATTATCTACACCAGTGATGGTCTTCAGTGACTGTTCCCCTCTTTAAATCACAGCAGTAAGGGCATTAGGCCCGTAGGAGGGAGTGAAGGGGTGCCAAAGGAGGAGAGGAGGGTGCATAACATAGCTCACACAGGAACCGAGGGCCCTGCACACACTGGGCCTGGCGACCCAGGTGAGCAGGGTCCCCACAGCAGCCCCAGGCTGGTGCTGCCCACTCTGTTCCCAGCTGTGGGTCTTTACACGAGGCTGAGTGAGCCTGTCCCGCAGGCCTCTTGCTTCTTGTCCCATGGTTGACAGTGAGGCTTCTGGGGCAGCTCGTCTCACTCCTGGGGTTGTTTCCAAAACCTTGGCCTTTGTCCCCTTGGTCTTCAGATAGTGCTGTGAGTATCAGGCAGATGGTCTGGACCTCGTCTCTGTGCTCTGTAATAAGAGAGGGAAGGCTGCCGTCCTGGACATGTTACCTTACCCCTGCTCAGCTGGCTACTTGCGAAGTCACTCTGGCTCTGGTTGGTTTGGGGACAGGAGACACAACTTCGTTAATTATTAACCTGCTCCACTCAAGGGAACCAGCTCAGACTGGGCACACACTGTGCAGTAGCCCCTAGTAGGGGCCACTGTTACTGTTAATGCTGTGGCAGGAATGCGACTGAGCCTTCTTGACTGTACTCCACAAAGAATACTTCTTTTTGAGTGAAAATCATATTATTGTCCTAGTCTTATCTTTTTGTAGCTTACCCATGTTGTACCTTCCTTTGTTTTCCCATTTCTCCAGTTTTGTTAGCAACACTGGACTGCCACCTTTTCTTAGTGATACTTGCACTTTCATTCTTTCACTGAGTAATTTTAGGGTAGTTAATGGTATTGAATTTTGTGGAGCTATGTCTAAATACAGCAGTGAATTAGTTAAATTAGGTGTCTGTGGCCTATTATAGGAAATGTATCACTAAGGATTATAACATTAAGTAGGTAATGATTTAACTTTGTTTCTGTAAAAGTGGCTTGTTTATTTCTTAAACTTGTTATTGAGGTGGTTGTCATATACTTACCAAGGTTCCCATTGTGCATTTAGAACAAAGTTCATCAATTCTGCAGCAAAACTTGTTCAGATGACTATAAGAAGCTGCATTGCATAGTTACATATTGCGAATACTGTCAAGAGGAGAAGACTCTTCATGAAACAGTAAATTTCTCTGGCGTTAAGAGACCTTTCTGTAGTGAAGGCAAGTGTATATACAGTGTTGTTCATAACTTTCATTAATATTTAATGTTAATTTTTTGCCAAAGTATTTTTGAACTCTATCACTACATATGTTTAGAGTAGCGGTACAATTTTAGTATAGCTGAACAAAAAAATTGTTTGCTTTTCTACTGTCACTAATAGGATAGATAGATAGATCGATTGATCTCTGGGCCTCACAGTATTTGATCTCTAAGAATTTGATAACATGTTTTTCCATTACAAGGAAGTTTTGAGAGTGAAAAAAAGAAAAGTATTGCCACAACAGGTCGTTTCTAAACAGGCAAATAGTGATCTGAAGGTTGATTTTCCAGGTGAATTAGTTACTGTCCACTGGCTCCATTCCCTGCCCAGTTGACTGCTGGTCTGCAGAGGTACTCCCTGTACCAGTGCGGGCATCACCACAGCCAGAAAAGACCTCCAGGTTTTCAGTCTGGGAGGCCAGGGAGATGCTGGCCCTGGTTACAGTACATCCGGGAATCCTCTTTCATGTATAGTTTTTGCTGCTCTGGTGCCAGGCGGCAGGTTATAGATATGAACTCCATTTCTCATTCTGATTCTCCAGAGGTAGGAATCAGGATTGTAGCTATGGGCTTTGGACTCTTTATTTATTATTTGTGGCTCTCCCTTTCGATTCTTTGGCCCCAGGCACTGGACTCTGCTTTCCTACCTGCTGTCCTTATCTATTATTTCCCAGTTTTTTTCCCCCCCCTTCTTCCTGGATCCTCTTTTTCTATAGATACCTTCTGCTGGTTAGAGGTGAGAGCAAGGTTGGGAGATCCTAAATGCAGTAGAGAGTGACAGCAGTATCAGAAGACTCTCAGTCCATCATCAGGCATCTTCAACACACGAGCCCATGACTCCAGGCGGCACTGCCTACAGCAGGCATTCCTGCACATGTGGGTCCAGCCCCGTGGAGAAGAGCAGTCACGATTACTGTGAAGATTGAAGCTTAATGAAAAGTGACATACGCTTCATTGAAAAGAATGGCTAAATTAATTTAGTTTTTCTACCTGAATTTTTGTGCAGTGGCAGTATCAGTGATTCACAAGTCGGAACATGTCCTTGTCAAGGGCTAGCACATACATTAATGGTCTTGTACCGTTTGGATTATGTGGATTTTATGGAAATGAGGGACAAGTAGCAACAAATAGGTAATTGACATTGAAGAACATAATTTTCAGTTAGAGGAACTTATAACTTTGGGCAATAAAAGGTTAAAAGGGATGTGTATTTTTTTCTGTTTAATAATATATTTTGTGCTTTCTCTTAACTACACCTAGTTCTCTGCTGGAACCTGTCAGAAATAACAAAACATGTAATACCTGGTACTACCATCAAAAGCTAGTTAGAAAGATAAAGCTAATAAAGGTAAAATATTAAACATGTTTTAAAATATTATTCACAGTAATAGAAAAGAAGTCATAAGGATGGTTCATAAATAATGGCCTAGTAAATTACATAGGAAACAGCTGCCGTCCTTATTAAGAGTAGGTAGGATTTCGTATATACAACAGCAGAAGTTCATTTTTATGTGCACATCATGAGTAGAAGTGTGAAGATTATTTAATCCTTATAAAGATACAGGGAGTAAATAAGATTTAAATGTAAGTTAAAATAATGTATTTATATAGTAGGTAAAGGAAGTGTTTTAATAAAAGAATAGAGTAACACTGCTCTTTTGGGCAAGTCGTTAAACCAGTTTTACTTCCCTGAAGGTCCTTTAGGGTGACAGACCACTTGTAAGGTTAGAGACTTGAGCTAAAATGCCTGTTTAGCTGAATGTCTGCTCAGTGCCTCTCAACAGTCTCCATGTTTCAGTTCTCTAAATGCCCATTTGTGCTGTGTTGATAACACTCAAGCAGGATTATATTGCACAGAGCAGGTATAACAGTTCTGAGTCATTACCAGATTTGAAAGCCTTACTACATTAATTATTTGAACCTGCATGATATTCTAAATCTAATATTCCACTCTCTGTTCCACTGTTCACAGGCTGGTGTTGATCACAGTAGATTTCACAGTTTTGATCAGGAGAGAAAGAGGACTTTATGAATTTATAAACACTTTCTAAAGCCAGTGATCTATTTGACATGTCAACTCTTTCTTACCTTAAAAATCAGTTTTTGTTTTAATATTAAAACCTTATATTTTTCAGGCTGCAAACTGTTGTACAAACAGGACTTTGCAAGGCGTTTAGGACTGAGGTGTGTGACTTGCAATTACTGCTCTCAGCTGTGTAAGAAGGGGGCGACAAGGGAGCTGGACGGCGTGGTGCGGGACTTCTGCAGCGAGGAGTGCTGCCGTCGCTTCCAGGACTGGTACTACAAGGCAAGTACCCCTGCCGGCCTCACTCCAGCCTTGAGGCATCACTCCCTCAGCAGGGTGTGTCTTTGTTTGCAGGCTGTTTAACAACATGGAGTATTTATCTAAAGTTCGTGTGTCAATAGTTCACTAAACAGAAATATTTTTGATGACTTCTTTATCAATTATGAATATTGGCAGGTTATTGTTTTAGATACTCAGGATGTGTTTTAAAATATTATTCTCTCCCTCCCCCTTTAATTGTGGATCTTTGAAGAATTTCAAATGGAAAGGACGCTATGGATGAATAGAGACTAGAAACATTTACCTTGAAATTGTGAATACATATGTAAGTGTCTTAGAAATATCTACTTTTAAAAAAGTAGAAGAGAAGCCCCTTTTGGTCCATTGCTTTGATTTCTTTTTCAGTAAGAAAATGACTATAAATTTGGGGTTTATTTAGTCAAATAAAAACTTTTATTACCTGATGAAAACCATGTTAGTGCTAAAGCTTTGCTATTAATATAGTTATAAAGCACTTAAGGCCAGATGTCATTGTAACCTCAAATTTGTGAAATGCTGCTAAAGAAACCAACAATAAAATGGTTGAAACATGTACAGTAATTTAGTCTCTTAATGAAAGCTACTAGTGGTAAAGTGACACTACTTAAGAGAATTGTAGGAATTCTCAGTGTAGGTCTTGAATATACAGCTTGATATAGTAACAAGCATCTTTTAAAAAGAAAGAGAAAAGTGATACTTTACAAGTTGTCACAGGCAAAGATTTTGTTGCAGTTTTAAAGTTAGTTCACTATTTTACTGTTGTTTCTGACTATTTTAAGCTTTAGAATTAAGGTTCAGATTTTAGAAACGCACAGGACAACTACTAACTCACTTGAACACACATGCCTTTCTGTCTGAAGCAGCACCTTGTTACAGATGAGACGTCACTCAGAAGATGTTACTTCAGTGACTTTAAATGCTCAGTTTCAGTTTATCACACACAAATACACCTTTTCTTACATCATGTAGAGGTTTTAAAAATCTGTTTTGGATCATTTGAAAATAGTGAAGGTGTTTAGTGGCACGAATGTGGAAACTCCATTTTATTCTTATTGTCACCTTTTCCATCATCTGTTTTATTATTTGAGACAGAAGTTGTTACCATGTGGTACTAAGGATTTCCCTGCCATTTTATTATACAGATTTCTGCTGAATTGTGTAATTGTGAATTCAAAGCTTCAATTTTAAAAAATATCTTAGAGGATATTGCTTTCTGTTCACAGCACATTAACTGTATTTCTCTGCGGTTTCTTTCTTTGATTTGATTCTTTCTGTTCTCTTATAATTAAAATGTAGAAATCCTTTGGTTTCCTTTTTTCTGTTTGGGGAAGCAAAGAAGTATTCTTTGGCAGAAGACCAAGTTATTCTAGATGTCGTTTATTTAACGGATGATTGAAGCTCATGTTTTTATGTGCTCAATAATGAAATTTCAGTGAGGCAGTACATTTCAGAAAGTTGAAAAATTAATTAGTGACAGTTATGTTTAATGTCAGTATTCTATACATTAAACACATTTTAATTATTCCTTGCTTTATTTTAAACCCAGCATATCTTTGTATAATATATGACATAGCATTATTATAAACTGTCCTAATTGAGGAGGAGTAAAGGTACTTGTTAGAAGTTTGTGAGGCCTGCAGCAGTGGTGATCTTAATGTAATCAGTAGGATTACAGCCTACAAAATGAGGAGACTTGCCCCTCCTGATGGATCATTGTGCCCCTGTGGAGGCAGCCGGTACTGATTCAGAGTCGCTGCCTGTGAGTTTTCCCTCAGCCATCTATGTTTTCTGCACTTACCATGAGTCCACTTTATTCACTGTTACTGTCATGTGGTCATCTTGAAAATGTGTAAAATTGATTCCCAACCAAATTACATTTTCCTGAACCTCTCTTCCTTGCCACTTTTTAAATTTAAGAACTCAAAATTTTAGGTTTTAGTTAATTAAACAATGTGACCAGTAATCCATAAAAAATGCCTCATTAGGGAATGCTTACTAACAAGAGCAGGTAGCCCGGCAGAGCACACACACCAAGTTTCCACCTTTTCTTATCTTTCTTCTTCAGTTTGGGAGACCACCTAGAGTATAAATGGCTTTACATTTTTGTTTATTTAAGTATTTGATACTATTTAAAAATTTTTTCTGCCCATGTTTGTTAAGCTAGACAAGACATTTTGAATAATCTGTTCAGGTCTCTGTAGTGGTTTGCTTTTGGATTTAACATAGAGGTTAATTAAATACTGTCTCATCTAAACTACGATACAAAGACCATTGAAATCATGCAACCAGGAAATGCTGAGAGTAAAATTAATGTTTCTTTTTCTCCCAGATAACTCTTCAGAAGGAAATAGGTTTTACTTTTCCTCAAAGTTAATGTTTCCAGGCATAATGTGAAACCAGGTGGGAGGATAGTTCTTTTCATTCCTGTAAGTTTTAGATTTTTTGGAGAAAAAGGATTTAGTATTGTAATAAAATGATAGCTAGGTGTTTGATATACAGCGAAGATAACTCAAAAGTCCCATGGTGTCCCAAGAATGCTTTCCTAGTACTCTGTTTAATAGAACTAAGGAGCTTTTCTGAAACTTTCTAAAAATTGCAGATTTTTAGTACTGGTTTTGATTTGTTTTAAAAACCAGTAGGGAAGGGTGACAGTGTTAAATTCTTTAGCAAATGTCCAAATGGGTGAGTAGTGGGACTTTGAGCTGTAGTCAGATTAATACTTAGAATTTAATAAGCCTTAATTATGAAAGGATGACTGAATGAAGAATATTTTTGGGCTTCTATACTTTTCTTTTTTGTCTATAAACTGCTAGAAATATTGATTTTAAAAATTATTCATTTTTTGACATTAGATTTAGAAAGGAAGTACCTAATATTCTTGCTTTTAATGTGCTTTTGGGTATAACTGACGAATTCTTAACACTTCAATGCTTTGCATAGTACCCAGTGCCCAGTCTTTGATTTCTGCATTCTTTTTTAAAATAAATGACTATAAAATCCTCAGTTTCCATTCCGGTCATGGTTCCCCCTTAGAAAATCAGGTGTGATTGGTGAAGTAGGGAACAAGAGGGTGGAAGGTTTTAAGGATGTGGGTACATCCACCCAAACTGTCCACAACAGGTCACAGGCTTTGTCAGTGTAGTGTCTGTCCAGTGGCCTTCCCTGGCTTACTGAAGAGGGGCTCTTAGATTAGCTGAGAGGTGGGATTAAAGGTTACTGAAGAGGTGCTCCTGGATTAGTTGCGAGGGGGGATTAACATTTTTGAATTAAGAATTTAGTTTCTGCCTATTATTTAGATTGCTTGAAACAGTAACATTTTTTTCCCCTAAAAGTAATATACAATCCTCGAATTTCTACAGTGACAGGAAAACCACGAAGTGAATGATGATGCATTTGTTAAAGCAGAAACTTGTCATACTTAGTTCTTACGCTGTAGACATGTTAAGCTTTCCTAAGAGTTCCGTCTCATGAGTGGAAGACAGTGGTGTTGGTGTTGGTAGGCAATGGTCTTTCACGAGGTTTTCTATTGACCCGGGTTCCACACAGTTTACCAGGAGTTTGTTTGAGTGGCTGAGTAAGGGAGAAACAGCCCTAAGCAAGAGGCTCATAACCTCTAAAATTGTGATTTTGGTATTAAACTTCAAATTGGTATTGAATTCTGTTATTATCCTTTATCCTTAAAAAAATACATAAATATTTTGCTTCCTTTTGAAAATTAGCATTAATCTTGCTCATTTTTGGGGGGAAGTGGGGTAGAAATGTTTTAAATTTGTTTTGAATTTTCTGGAAAAAGGGAGCTTAAGGTGTTGTTAGGACAAAATTCCAAGTGTCTGTAATTATAAAATGGTGAAGTGAGTTTATTGTTCAGATTCTTTGGGTGGAATGTGCTTGGTTGTTGGCACTCGGCCTATGGAATTACTGTGTAACTGGAAATACTACTGTGTGTAAGAAGTCAGTACTTCATGTGCAAGTACTTTGTGTGCAAGTGCAAATTAATGTGGGTTTTAGGTGTTATTGAGAACCATCTTACTGCATTTCACATCTGTTAGAATTTCTGTTTCTGGTTGGCCATAGTAACTCACTTGGATTTTTCATTGTCTTTGTAATGGGTTGCCCTACAGAGAGCCTTCATTCGGATTTGTATCTCCTTTGACCCTGCATTTACTTCAGCATTGGGCCCTAGAAAGTCACTCACTGCGCTGTGAGTGGAGGGGGCAGTTGGGCCCTTGTTTCAGGTCCTTATCTTCACTTTTGCTGTGTTCTTGACATATAGCTGGTGCTTTGGCTTTTCTTTGAGTATAAAGCATAAAAGGGAAAAACCCTGGAAACCTGGAGCATGTCAGTGGTTAAAGAGCAATCTCTGCTGGTGAGAGTTTTATGTAGGGACTTTTTCATTATCACGTAAACTGAGACTTCGTTGATAGTGCTAATGTTACTGAGGTTACCTTGTAATATTACCAGTAGTATAACGTTTAAGCTCACAAATTTTTGGATGAGAGATGTGATATTGGCATCACTTAATAGTCATAACTTATACTGTACATCTTCATTCATTTAACATTTATTCAGCAGGAGAAATACCAGACCTGGAGAAATAAAAAACCCATGTTCTAACTTGGGGTATGTTTGTTATATAAGACCTGTTTACCCTCACAGTGCTTTGTTCATGTGCCAGCTAGAATTTTCATGTTTATGTATGAGACTCCCATGGAGGCAAGGAAAGGCTGACTCAGAGTAGTGAAGGGAGCTCCCTTGGGGCCGTTACCCACCGCCAAGTACTTGGCATTTATTGCTTTGTCACAACTTCTAACTTGATGGCTAAACTAAAGGGTAATTTCTTAAATTACAGTAATTTATTTCTACTATAATTAGATAAGAACTAAATTATGAAAACTATTATCTTTAAAATTATTTATACCTTTTGGTCTCCTCATTGATCAGGGTATTAAGAAACAGTGAAAATGGACAAAATCTAGGCAGAATGGAATCTAAAAATTCTGTCCCTAGGTTAATTGATCGACCGTCAAAAGTACACTTGTTTATGTATGAATTCTAGTTGGTTTTATTTTGCTTATTAAGTTGTAGACTAGTTAGGACTGATTGTTTTCCTAGATGTAGTTCAAATTTGTGGTCTTAAAATTTAATTGGTTTTTAATTAATTAAACATTGAGTGTTTTAAAACAAAAAGTTGAAGTTCTAGGTGTTAAAACTGTATTTATGAAAGCCCTTCAGATTTATTAAACTGTTGAAACAAAACACTTCAAAATAACATCCATTAATTTTCTTAGCATAAGCGCTGGCTTCAAAATTATTGTGGCCTGTACTGTTGTATAAATTGGTCTGTTACGAGTCAGTTGATCCTGGTAAGTCTATTCACTAATCAGAGATTTCCAGTGTAGTGTGACTGTGGGCTACTTGGACCTGTGTATCAGTGTGGCTCTCGGTTATCTCATAATGTTAAATCTCACTGGACCAGCCTGGTCCACCATTGTGCACTTGTTTTGGTTATCCTATCTTTGTAATGCTGGTCTTTGACTTCTGGTAAGTGTAGAAAGGGGTTTTGACAATTAGCTAAACTACTACTTTTACAATTTTTGTGGATTTTACTCTTATGATTTATAGTACTGTTTTATTTTTTCTTTATTAGACATTGTTTTGTCACATTTGGCAATAATCACTGAAATGCTAGAACTCTTATAAAACTCATGTCTTGTAAAACATGTCTGGCTTTGTAAACCTCCTGGGAGATACTGACCCCTTCCTTGTTTCATTAAGGCTGCCAGGTGTGACTGCTGTAAGTCTCAAGGAGCCCTTCGGGAGAGGGTGCAGTGGCGTGGCGAGATGAAGCACTTCTGTGACCAGCACTGCCTGTTACGCTTCTACTGCCAGCAGAGCGAGCCCAACATGACGACCCAACGGGGACCCGAGAACTTACACTATGGTAAGGGTCCCTTCAGGTAGTGACCTGAAAAGCCTGCTGAGCAGACCTGGATTCAGGGTGGTGGTAATGAACAGTTAATTTCAGGGTTAGTTTAACATCTGCGTCTGTGGTTTCTCCAGGTGAAAGTGCCTGCAGTGACGTTTTGCATTTTGTTTTTTTACTCTTAAAAATTTAATGGTAGTTGATAAAAATAGAGTCTAGTTGGGGTGGAGAGAATCTAAACAGAATTATAACAAAAATTGTTTAAAAAAATATCATCTGCCTTGAATAGATAATGAAGTTTTGGTACATATATGCAATAGAATATTACTCATCCATAAAAAGGAATGCATTTGAGTCAGTTCTAGAGAAGTAGATGAACCTAGAACCTGTTATACAGAGTCAAGTAAGTCAGAAAGAGAAAAACAAATACCGTATAATAATACTCATATATGGGATCAGTAAATAAGGTACTGGTGAACCTGTTTGCAGGGCAGGAATAGAGATGTAGACACAGAACAGACTCTGCACACAGCGTAGGAGGGAGAGGGTGTGACAAATGCGAGAGTAGCATTGAAAACGTGACTGTGTGTAAGATAAACAGCTAGTAGGAAGTTGCTGTATAGCACAAGGAGTCCACCCAGCTTCTCTAACAACCTAGAGGCATGGGGGTGGGTGGGCAGGAGGTTCAGGAGAGAGGGCATGTATGTATACACTTATGGCTAATGTATGGTAGAAACCAACGCAACATTGTAAAGCAATTACCTTCCAATTAAAAAAAATTTGTCTGCCTGTTCATTTGCAATTTAAATGGAAACCTTTTTCAGCAAATTGTACGCACTCCAGGGTCGATAGGACAAACAGCAAGAACCCTTTAGAAGATGTGACTTATTTAAGAGTTAAATCTAAGAAAATAGTATTGCTCCCAAAGCAGTATATACTTTCTAATGGGACGAAAAGGGGAAAGAGTTAATTCCACTACTTAGCTCTGTATTTCAGCTCTCAGAAGAATATGAAATATTTCCATCAGTGACTATTTCAAAAAAATCCATAAAAATTAATGAGAAATACGGATTTAGAAAATCCTGAAGAAAGTGATATTTGTCTTATTTTAAATTTGTTTGTTTTTAGATCAGGGTTGTCAGACGTCCCGAACCAAAATGACAGTAAGTATTGCTTAAGTAAAGTGCTAAAGACTGATTTTATAATGTGGGCATAAAAAGTAATTAGTCCATTTTAATCTGACTATAATAATAAAAGATTTTTTTTACTTACCTGTTGAGATGGTTGAAGTATTCATATTCTGTTGAATTACCCAAAATAAAAACAGGTCTTTTTCTGCCTGCTGAGGGACACAAAGGTGGATTAGTTGTGACCCTCACCCACGTCGGGCGAGATGACACATGAATACTCATGTCCCTGGGCAAGAGTAGTGGAGCGTTTGCAGTGGGCGAGCGTGTGTGGTCCAGCGGCTGTGACAGAGCTTCTGAACAGCCAAGCAGAAGGTTGCCAGTGGACGACGATGAGCCGGAGGAATGTGGTGTGCAGAGGTGTGCACGTTTGTCCAGACTGCCCCCTGAGGCCAAGCTTGGAGGGGCCTGAGGTGGAGTCCTGGGGAGCCGGGGCAGGGTGGGCCAGCCAGTGCCCCTCAGACAGGATGGGGGTCTGTGCTGGGGGCCAGGACAGCACAGTCAGTGGAATCGTCCCATGCTCACCAGGCACTTGGTCCATGCTGAGGAGTGTACAGATGGTTGCTTCCTGTTGGTCCTCTTCATGCAGCCATAAGGCAACTCCCAAGCTTGTTTCCAAGCTTTTGACCAAGGTTTCAAGACACCCCTTCACCTGCACGGAGGAGAATGAATACTTGTCTCTTCCAGCAGCCATGAGACCTCGTCACGGGAAGATGGGAGGACGGAGGGGGTGTGGCTTGGGGGGAGCCGAACCTCTGCATCGTCACTCTCCACCATCCGGAGTTCTCCCCACCTAGTCCTGTGAGCTCTGGGAGCCTTAGTTCCCTGCTGAGGAGTGTTGGAGGATAAGAGCTCAGCTGTGTAGTTGGGGGCGAGTCACTTCATGGTTGTCTGTGTGACTTTGCCCTTGTTTGTAAGTGGGGCTTTGCTCCTTGCAGTGGAACCTCCTCAGGGTCATTACAAAGAGCGCTGAGACAGAGGCCTGCATCAGGGAACTGCTGGGGCCCTGACTTCAGAGCTCTTTGCTCTGTCACCTCTCCCAGCCATGCATTGTCTGAGCCTCAGTTGCCTCATCTGTAAAACGGGAGGAGAAAACACCTGCTGCCCATGTGGTGCTGAGAGGGTTAGAGGGCTCCTGTCATAAGGTGCAGCAAGGGTGCTGTGCATGGAGTCCTGCCCGTGGGAGCTGTTGTATATAACAGGAGCTGTAGCCGGAAGGACGGCGTGCCAGCAATAGCACGAGTTTCTCAGACTTCTGGGGCTTCCAGCAGACCCAGGACCTAGTGCGGGCCTCTTTCTGCTTCCTCTTCCTGTCTTGCCATGTGTCCTCATGGGAGGGGATGGGCTGCGGGGGCCCTTCGGTGACGGTTCCAAGCCCATTCATGACCTCATCACCTTCCAAAGGCCACGCCTTCAGGTGCCATCCAGTTGGGGTTCCATCTTGGTGTGAAGTTTAGGGGACACAGACACCCAGTCCTGCAGCATTCAGGAGGTGTGGTGGCTGTCGTCATTGTAGTCTTCATTATTGGGGGTCCTTCAGCATTCGTTTTCAATAGGTATAGACCTCGCCTGTTGACTAGCAGGAAAGGAAGGAACTTTTACCAGGTGATCGGGTTTAGTTGACATGGTGCCCTGTTTGCAGAGTGACAGGAGTCGAGCACGGGTGACCAGGACGTCTTTGACTTTGACCCCTGGTTCATAAGGGGCTTCAAGAGCATTTCTCTGTTCAGACCCAACTTGCCTGGGTTTGATGCCCACATTTTTTCTGTCGCTTTCCCCATAGCACCTTTGTGTCTGCCCTTAGGGACAGGGCTTCAGCTTCCTTTACAGTGTGTGTGCGTGTGTTTGTGTGTGTGTGTGTGCATGTGTGTGTGATGTGAACAGGTGAACAGGGTGAAGCATCTGACAGACTGTTGAGATACGTTTCTAAAATTACCCTGAAACACACAGCTTAAGGTTTGATAGCATTTATGGTAATTCTTTTCATCATTTTTCTTTTCAGAGTTAGTACCACATTAACAGTTTATGCAGTAGAAAAAGCCAGAGTATCAGAAAGCCATAATAATCTCAAGAATTTTTCTCTTTCTCAAAAAGAGCCTTATTATTTTAAAATACTGGGTTAACAATCTTGCTTTTTCATTTAGGAGTGAGACTTGTCTCATATTTTTTAAAATTTTGCTGTGGGGACTTACCTGGCAGTCCAGTAGCTAAGACCCCACACTTCCAATGGGGTGGGCACAGGTTCACACCCTGGTGGAGAGCTAAGACCCCACACGCTGCGGGACCAGACGGTGTGCTGTGGTGGCTTGATGAGCAGATCTGTAGAGGGGTAATTACTGCGTTTTGCCGATAGTTGGGGTAGGTTCACATTGGTTCCATGTGTGTTCCCTCCCCTGGAACACACTGGATATTTTTTAATAGCAAAAGCAGTAAAAATTCGAGGCAGAAATAAAATGTCTCTCTTTGCTTCTCTGTAGGGCTCAGCACCACCCCCTTCTCCGACCCCCAACAAGGAGATGAAGAACAAGGCGGTTCTGTGCAAACCTTTGACTATGACCAAGGCGACCTACTGCAAACCCCACATGCAGAGCAAGTCCTGTCAGACAGGTGACCCAGGCCCTGCCCTTGAGTGACATCTGTAATCTTTTCAGCAGTGGCTGCAGAATAGACTTGTTGGGTGGTTTTGTCACTTTCTGTTGATTTTGCTTCTCTGGTTCTAGACATGCCTTCAGAATACAGCATATCATTTACAGTCATTAATAAAGATCAGTCTCTACAAAGGCGTGCGAGTTTATGTCGCCAGTGATCTAGTTTCCTTGGGGGCCAGGGCTCACTGAAGTTAAGTGAGCTCCTCTGAGGAAACCATCTCTTTGAGTGTGATCTGTAACCATAACTATTCTGTTTCCTTGTCAGAGTGAGTTGAAATCATTCAAACCTGTATTTTCACCAAATTTAAATGTTAGCTGTATTCTGTGGTTTAAGTAAACCTTTTTGAGGGGAGTGTGCCGGGGTGTCTGGAACCATACTATATTTCAAAAGATGTTTTCTTTTTTAAAAAACAAATCTAGGGACTTCCCTGTGGTCCAGGGGTTAGGACTCCCCACTTCCACTGAAGAAGCTAAGATTCCCACATGCAGTGCTTTCTATAAGTTAGAACGGCTACTACATTCAGTTTTGTTGTTTTTAACTTAACTAATTTTGTGAAAACTGGGCATTTTTTTTAAATGGGTACCCAGGGCATTCTGAGCAGCTGGGTGGGTGGCGGTTGAGGCTGGTTGCTTCCTGACTGCCTTCTGTGTCCCCAGATGGCGACTGGAGGACGGAGTACGTGCCTGTGCCCATCCCCGTGCCCGTGTACGTCCCAGTACCCATGCACATGTACAGCCAGAGCATCCCCGTGCCCACCACCGTGCCTGTGCCCGTAAGTCACACTGCAGGGCTTCCCTGCCCCCTGCCAAACGTGTGGGCTCAAGGGGCAAGGATGAGGCTTGGCTGCTTCTGACCTTCACTTGGGTCTGGTGGAAGCTCTGCCAAGGGTTACTCTGTGTTTAATTAGGTATTAGGTAAATAGTTCCAACCGATGTCTGTGTCTGCTTTACCTATACTGTGTTTTGTATTCAATTTTGTTTTAGAAGAAAGGAAGATTTGTGAGCCAGAAGGTTCACACATGGTATGGAGCCACATATAGATGTCATCACGTGCACTGCTGGGTCCCTGTGTCAGGGTGTGGCTGCTGGAGGCCCCTGGCGATGGAAATACCTCAGAAATTAATTTTTACTTAAAAAAGTAGCTGTTTGTGTTTGGGGCTTCCCTTGTGACAGTTAACATACAAGTTCTTTCCAAAGCTTCTAACAAATCTTGTATTATGAAGTAGATCACATGTCAGAATAATTTTTAATTTGGAAAAATACCTTGTAAGCAAGTGAACCTGATGATAGGTCCTCTGTTACCTTAGGTGCCAGTCCCTGTGTTTCTGCCTGCCCCCCTGGACAGTGGTGAGAAGACTGCTGTAGCTGAAGAGCTGAAAAGCACAGTTTCTTCAGATGCCCTGGGTACAGAACTGCTGACCGTGACGGACATGACTGAGGATGAGGGGAAGGTGGAAGGCGCCGACCTCCACAGTGAGCTCCCCACTGCCTGGGGTGGGCAGAGCGGGTGGGGGTCTGGGCTGGCCCCTCACTGAACTTCAGCCTGGGGGGATGTGGGGGACGCACTGCTGCAGAGGTGATTACGGGTTGAGACCCACGTCAGATCTGCAGTTGCTCTGAGATGCCAAACCCAGCAATTCATAACCTATTTCAAATGGTCCCTGTTTTAATGGTTGACAAGATTTGGTTTTTAAAATCAAATCTAAATTAATGCTTGTTTCAGTGGGTGAGCTCAGACACAAAACTGACTTGTCGGAGGTTTTATAAAGATCCCAACTAGTATTTTATGATGGTTATCCCCAGTTTTGTTTTATTCATTTATAGTAAGAAAGTAAGTTGCATTATTTAAACCAGGGCTTGTGTTAGGGCAGTGCTGGCCAGATGGGGTAGCTGGACGCGTGTGTGCTGGACGCTTCTGTGTCTGAGCACGTTTCTCCACCTTTGTCCTCCTGTTCCCCTCACCCAGAGCGCAGCGCTGTGTCAGCATGAATCCCTCCTAGAAAGGCTGTTATTTTGTGCAACTTTTGTTCCCAGTGTGCGCATGTCTGTTTCCCACTGCACCCTGAACTCAGTAAGATGCTTTTCTCAGTGGGTTTCAGTACGAAAGTGTTTAAAACAACTGATCAAAACATTAGAAGGCAGTTGTAAATAAGCATATATTGAATGATGTGGAAAACCTAGGTCACAATTCAAAAAGAATGTTGAAAATTGCAATTGTCTGTGCTCATAAGTTTATTTTTGACCAGAGATTGCTCTTAGCAATTCTCTACAGAGTTGTTTACTCTTAAAACATGCTTTTTCTCTTTGTAGAGGCGCAGTGAAAACTTACAGGATTGAAAGTTTTTGTGTATTCATGATTGTCTAATTCAAAGCTTATAGTAGCTTACATTTGAAAGTAGCTGCATGCTCTTTTCTTTTGTGATAAATTAAAGATTCTTGTTTTGAATTTATAATTAAGTAGCTTTTCCCAGAGTAAATATCAGTATTGTTACAGTTTTCTGTTTTGATTTCTGATGATACTACGGCTTGATTACAGGTGTCATTATTGAAACGGACATAATTGGTTCTGACCTCTTAAAGAGTGCTGAGCCTGAGACCCAGTCCAGCATGCCCGATGTGCCATATGAGCCAGACTTGGATATTGAAATAGACTTTCCCAGAGGTACTAAGCGTGCAGTTTTGCTCTTAAGAGTATGAAGTGTGTTTCTAGACTTGAGCTTTGGGGTCATCATTGTGGTTATGAAACAATCTCATGTTCATGTCATTGCCTGTACTGTTATTTGTCTTTTTCATGCAAATAAAACTCAGCAGTTTTCTTCCAAAAGGAAGCGCGTGTTGAATTGTAGGAGCTTAATTAACAGGATTTCCCAGAGCCTTAAAAACCTTAAAACTATTTCATTATAGGAACTTTTGGAGATAAAGAGTAAAGAAGTGTTGGCATCTTTTTAAAAATTTAAATAAAATAGTATTTTTCTTAAAACCTTTTTGAAAATTAAGTTAACCTTCACAGGGAATGAAGATGTTTTTAGGTCTTTCGTTGTAAAAGAAGTGTGTTCTGTTTTTCATTCTTTTCTTAATCTACTTACAGCCAGTAAGTGTACTGAACGCGATGTAAAGTGTTTAACTTCGGAAAAGATGTAATAGGTTGAAACAGATTTGTGATGAGATTATGTAGATCTTATAATTGAAATTCAGGTTTTAGTAATTTTTCTATCACACATTCCATGGAATTCCATGTTGATGTGCATTATATATTTGTTTTAAGAGTCTGAACAGATGTTATCAGATCTCATAGATCAGGTTAGGTAGAGAAATGGTTGGTTCTCCAGCCAGCACAGGCTGCCCTGTGCGTGGTATTGTGCAGAGTCAGGGATTGGTCCTTTTGTTGGTTGAGTTTATGTGACGCAAGCCTGTGCTATTATGTTTGGAGTGAAAGTTCTTCTGATTTGATTGTCAGCTGCTGAGGAGCTTGATATGGAAAATGAGTTTTTATTACCACCTGTTTTTGGAGAAGAATATGAGGAACAGCCTAGACCTCGATCTAAAAAAAAGGTATGAATCGTGATGGTGTTCTTATACTCACATCACATCTGTGTGAGTAGTGAGTTTCAGTTGTACACCATAATGTGGGAAGGTACTTCCTCTTCCAGGATTAAAATGGCTTAAAGGTAAAGTTTTTATTACTTCATTTCTAAGTAAAGGATCTCCTGTTATAGTTGTAACTTCATAGAAGAGGGAATATCATTGCAATTTAGCTTTTATTTTTTATTTTTGTCTTGAGTAAAGGCTTGACATACTTTCTACAAAAGTAAATTCACTACTTTTACAGCAGTTGATGCTGTTTTTCCCCCTGTGACTTTTGGTGAAGTTTAGGTTCACAGTTGG
Source organism: Muntiacus reevesi (assembly GCF_963930625.1). NCBI lineage: Eukaryota > Metazoa > Chordata > Mammalia > Artiodactyla > Cervidae > Muntiacus > Muntiacus reevesi. The sequence continues at coordinate 34,086,088 of NC_089259.1, read as the reverse complement.
TTATGTCTGGTCTCTGTGAAACCTTCCAGCACATAGGAAGATGGGCTGGACAGTTCAGTCATTCAGGACTCTCAGGCCTAAACAAACGAACAGGTATCATTATTCTGAATGTTTTATTAACAACTTTCTGTATTTCTGGTTTCCAACATAAAGCAAGATCTAAATAAAAGAAACATATGACTTTCACAAATTTCTCCATAAAGAAAAGAAAAATTGAAAGAAGAGCGAGGCCTGTGGTAGAATGAAATGGGACTTGTACTTGACACCATGCACAGAGTGAATCAGAGACCTGGATGTAAGAACTAGAACTCTGGGAAGAAAACAGAGGCCTAAATCTTGTTTAACTTGTGTCAGGCATAGTTTCTTGGATCTGACACTAAAAGCTCAGGAATAAGAGGGAAGATAGGAGAATTGGATTATATCCAAATTTCAAGTTTTTGTGTGGCAAACAGTACATCAGGGAAGCAGGAGGCACTGAGTTATTCCCTGAGGTGGAGTCTGGGAGAAGTTCTTTAGTTCTCTCTTACATGAATATTTGGAATCCTCTTACTTCAAATCTTTAGTTTATTATTTGTGTCTTTATTATTTCATCATCTGTCACTCTCAACTCAGAGCAAAAGTTAATATGATTTTGTTGTACAAAGTAATTTATGCAGAAATACAGCATTCCTGGAGAAAGATTTCATGCTATAGGTAGCTGTTCTCAAATCAGAAGTTCCAGTCAGCTCTCTATAATATGCATTTGTTGAGAGATGGCTTACATAAGATAAATAGAGATAAATAGATCAAATAGATCATGAGATAAATAGGCTTAAGGAAGAGAAGATGTGACTATGGTGTTTCATGACCAGGGCACCAAGAGGAAGGCGGTGTCAGGCTACCAGTCTCACGACGACAGCTCTGACAATTCCGAGTGCAGCTTCCCTTTCAAGTATGCGTATGGGGTCAATGCCTGGAGACACTGGGTCCGGACGAGGCGGCTCGAGGAAGACCTTCTGGTGTTAGACGGGCTGACACCTCGTAAGTGCTCTGGTTTTGTCTTCACTGGTTCCTGTTTAAAATCAGACTTTTTGTTACCCACCACCTTTGATTTTGAAAAGGATGACTGGAACTTAAAATACATCTGAATTCTTTTTTTTTTTTTTTTACACATTTGAATTCTTATAGAATAAAGTGATTTCAGAAGGTTTCTTATTCTTCAGACAAACAGCAGTTACTATTCTAACAAATAGCAATTACTTCAGATAAATAGCAATTACTTTAAATTTCTTTTCTTAGCTAAATCAGTGAAGTTGAAAGAGGATCTGCTCTCTCACACCACGGCTGAGCTGGACTATGGCCTGGCCCACTTTGTCAATGAGATCCGAAGGCCCAATGGGGAGAACTATGCACCCGATAGCATCTACTATCTCTGCCTTGGAATTCAGGAGGTCAGTAATTCCACAGCTCTGAAATACAATGTTGTAAAGGAAGGTTGTTATGGCAGTTCTTCTCGAGAAAAATGTTTTGCTTCAAAGATGTAACAAGGGTTTATTGGCTTATCAAGCAAGGCAGAAATAATGTACTTGAAATAGGGTTGTTGTTGTTCAGTTGCTAAGTTGTGTCCCACTCTTTTCAACCTTGTGCACTGCAGCACGCCAGGGTCCCTTGTCCTTCAGTATTTCTCGGAGTTTTCTCAAATTCATGTCCATTCAGTCAGTGTTGCTATCTAACCATCTCATCCTCTGCCATTCTCTTCTCCTTTTGCCCTCAGTGTTTCCCAACATCAGGGTCTTTTCCAGTGAGTCAGCTCTTTGCATCAGGTGGCCAAAGTATTGGAGCTTCAGCTTCAGCATCAATCCTTTCAATGAATATTCAAGGTTGAGTTCCTTTAGGATTGACTGGTTTGATCTCCTTGCAGTCCAAGGGACTCTCAAGAGTCTTCTCCAGCACAATTCCAAAGCATCAGTTCTTCGGCTTTCAGCCTTCTTTATGGTCCAACTCTCATATCCGTACATGACTATTAGAAAAACCATAACTTTGTTGGCAAAGTGATGTCTCTGCGTTTTAATAGGCTATCTAGGTTTGTTGTAGCTTTCCATCTAAGAAACAAGTGTTTTTTAATTTCATGGCTGCAGTCACTGTCCATAGTAATTTTGGAGCCCAAGAAAATAAAATCTTGTCACTGCTTTCACTTTTCCCCCTTCTGTTTTGCCATAAGGTGATGGGACCAGATGCCGTGATCTTAGTTTTTTGTATGGTGAGTTTCAAGACAGCTTTTTCTCTCTACTCTTTCACCCTCATTAAGAGGCTGTTTAATTCCTCTTCACTTTCTGACATATAGTAGTATCATCTGAGGTTGTTGATATTTCTCCCGGCAATCTTAATTCCAGCTTGTGATTTATCCAGCCTGGCATTTCACATGATGTACTCTGCATATGATTTACATAAGCAGGGTGACAATATATATAGCCTTGATGTACTCCTTCCCCAGTTTTGAACCAGTCAGGTGTTCCATGTCCAGTTTTAATTGTTGCTTCTTGACCCCCATACAGGTTTCTTAGGAGACAAGTAAGGTGGTCTGGTATTCCCATCTCTTTCAGAATTTTCCAGTTTGTTGTGATCCACATGATCAAAGGCTTTGATGTAGTCAGTGAAGCAGAAGTAGATGTTTTTCTGGAATTCCCTTGCTTTTTCTGTGATCTAATGAACGGTGGCAATTTGCTCTCTGGTTACTCTGCCTCTTCGGAACCTACCTTGTACATCTGGAAGTTCTTGGTTCACATTCTGTTGAAGCTTAGCTTGAAGGATTTTGAGTATAACCTTGCTAGCATGTGAAATGAGAGCAGTTGTATGGTAGTTTGAACATTCTTTGGCATTGCCCTTCTTTGGGATTGGAATGAAAACTGACCTTTTTGAAAATACTAGGGAATTGTAAAGGATTTTCTTAGCTGCTCTGCATACAGTTTTGGTTACATTTACCTCCACCATTGGTTTATTTTTTATGCATCTTCATGATTTCCAATGGATTTACAACATGCATCTTCAGTGACTCATTTTCGCCCTCCATGTCTTCGTGCCCTGTTATACACATGACACTCTCATGGTCTTGGTTCCCACCTCCCAGGCTTTGTGCTCTTGTCACATGTTTCCCTTATACTTTATTTTTACTCATTGGAGGTGGACTTTGGTGTTTACATCATTCTTTAACAACCTTCACTGTTAAGGATTGTCATAGGAGGTGATAAGATTCATAAGTTTGCACTGACTTGAGAATGGAGTACAGAGAGCCTCTCGGACCGCTCGGTGAGGCCGTCACAGGTATGGGAAGCCAACTCCTGCCCCAAGCCTCACCCTTCATCCCCTGGGCCCTGCATGTAGCAGTGGAGCCACCTGCTCTGTTCTTACCTGACAGACTAAAGGCTCTCATCCTCTTACCTCCTGAGCTCTTAGGTGTGTACCTTAGCTTGCAGTGTTTTCAGGAACAGATTAATTGGTAACTTACGTTTCTTTCGTTTCCTAAGTATATAGATAAAGATAATTTGCCGTGTTATAAGTGTGCTAATGGAGAGACATAAGGTGTTTATTTTTTTCTTAGGAAATAAAAGAGTATAAGTGATATACAATTAGTTGATTTTCCTTCAAGGTTTTTTTTTTTTTTTTAATAGTACTTGTGTGGTAGTAATCGAAAAGACAACATATTTATTGATCCAGGATACCAGACATTTGAGCAAGAATTGAATAAGATACTCCGAAGTTGGCAACCAAGCATACTTCCAGACGGTAATGCTCTTTTAAATACAATGTCAATGACTTTCTGCTGGGATCTCCTTGTTTTTATAGAAAGTGTGGCTAAAAATAAGAAATAATTTAAATTACAGAATACTTATTCATGAATGCATCAGATTGTCCTTTGTTGAATTAGAACTGAATGTGATTGATAACTAGTGTTTATGAAGAACTTTGTAATAAATGTGACTCAATTTCTCTGGAATAAGAAAGAAACTGGATGTTTTGTTTCTTAAGCCCTTTAGTAGAGATTCTGATATAAATTTTTCTTAGAAACCTGTTTTAGATATATAAAGAAAGCTTGTTTGAATGGAAATGACCTGTTTTTTTCCAGGATTTCTTCAGATTTAAATCCCCTTCTGACCACAGTCTGCTCGTCACCTGGAAGACCAGGAGCAGACCCCAGGCCTGGCCCCAGGGTCTAGTTGTGTAGTATGTTGTGGTTCTGGCTCTGTGTTGTTTCGGAGCCGCGTAGGGGATGCTGAAATTCATTCTAGTTGCCCTGGAGTGAATGGAGGATTGGATTAGGTTTGTTCTTGAATTAACTATCTGTTCCTAGACAGTTACAGGAAAACTGTTTATTGTAATTCTTTAAAAATATTTCTCTCTATTTAAGGGTCAATATTTTCTCGAGTTGAAGAAGATTATCTCTGGAGGATAAAACAGCTAGGATCACACTCTCCAGTAGCTCTTCTGAACACCCTGTTCTACTTTAACACTAAGTATTTTGGCCTGAAAACAGTGGAACAGCACTTACGGCTTTCCTTTGGCACTGTGTTTAGGCACTGGAAAAAAAACCCTTTAACCATGGAAAATAAAGCCTGTCTTCGGTACCAAGTGTCTTCCTTGTGCGGAACAGATAGTGAAGGTAGTGTAACCGGTCTCGTTTGGGATTAGCTGTGGCAGGGATAGCTGCTTCTTGCCTGACCAGAGGCCATATGGGTCCCCTGTTAAGAACTCAAGGACTGTCGCTTCCATAAGATAAGACAGCCCAGGTCGTGTTAAAATTAGGAATTACCAGAAGCCACAGCTTCTGGCTCTGAGCACAACCCGTCCCGTCCTTTGGTGTAAGAGCAGTGGGAATGAACGCAGTGAGTCGGGTCACCTTTCTTGAAGGCTGGTCGTAGAGAGTTTATGTGATTTTTATTTCTTAAGATAAAATTACTACTGGAAAAAGAAAACATGAAGATGATGAGCCAGTATTTGAACAAATTGAAAATACAGCCAATCCTTCTAGATGTCCTGTGAAAATGTTTGAATGCTACTTGTCTAAGAGGTGAGTGTTTATGATACTTGATTTTTTTTTTTTTTTTAATTCTACCACTTTATTACTACCAACCCATCTCCCTCCACCCTCGTATACACATGCTCAGTCATGTAACCCCATGAACTGCAGCCCGCCAGGCTCCTCTGTCCATGGACTTTTCCAGGCAAGAATACTGGAGTGGGTTGCTATGATACTTGATTTTTTTAAATGGTAGTAACAGTTAGGTGCTGTGAATTTATCATTACCAAGAGGTGACTTTTTTTTCATTGATCCTTTTTAAAATTTTTCTCTTTTCTTACTTCAATTATAATATTTTTAGTCCTGTTATTATAAAGCACCCAGCTTGTATCTCCTAAGCATATGTTAAGAAATTGCTCTCTACTAAGGAAATTATTGCTATTGTAAAGGGTCAGACAGTAAACACTGTAAGGTTTGGGACTTTGAGTCTCTCTTGCAGCCAGTGAAATTTTTAGAGATCACAAATTATTTTATGCTTGTTCATTATTTTATATATGCACTCTCTAATTTTTAAAAGGTAAACATGAACTCAGACATGTATTTTCTTAGGTAATCAGTTTTATAAACTGTCCCCAGGTTAGCTGTCAAGAACCATAAAAACAGTAATGTCACCTCTAGGATGATTATTTTTATTAATTAGTATTTCAGGTGGTTTTGGGTAGCCCTGTGTGGCTACACCAGTATTTGGATCTTTCAGTCATATTTTATTCTGTCTCTGGAACTGGGATGAATCTTGAAGAATTATAATTGGCAGTGCTTTACTTGTTTAATGGCAGTATTAAAATAAGATTAAAAATAATGTTTCTATCAATGGTGTCTTGGATTTGGTGAAATACAGAATTTATTTATTTATTTATTTTTGAAATACAGAATTTAAATTATGGTGGGAAAATAATCTTATTATAGAAATTAACTTTCAGAATGTCTCAAGTGATAGAATGTTTAATGTAGTTAATCATGCATGTGGTCTGCCCATGTAATGTGGCAATGGTAGCAGAGTTATTCTTGAAAGAAAAAAGTAAGTTGTGAGGAATTTTGTTATATATACTGTGAAATTGACTTTCTTCTTTCTTCCAAAGTCCACAGAATCTTAATCAGAGAATGGATGTTTTTTATTTGCAACCAGAATGCTCTAGCTCTGCAGACAGCCCTGTCTGGTACTCGTCCGCCTCACTGGACCGAAACACCTTGGAAAACATGCTTGTACGGGTTCTTTTAGTAAAAGATATTTATGATAAAGACAATTATGAACTGGATGAAGACACAGACTAAAAAAAGGAAGGATTCAGAAGCAGTCGGGATAACAGCATTAGGCAGTCATGCTGCTAGATCTTCATTATGGAAACATTTCAGGTTTACTCCTCCTGTTCTGGGTTTTGTAGCAGTGCACCCACACCGGGTACTACCATGTAAATAATCTGTGAGTGAAGTTGCCATTATTCTATGTAGTGGTTTTAGGATACTTACAAATACATTCAAATTCTTTTTTTTTATTATTATTTATTTGATTAGGTATGTTTGTAACTTTTTACATTACAAAATATGAATGAGAATGTGCCATGTATAATTTTTTCTTGTAGTAAGAAACATCCATATTGCACCACTCTGCTGTTGCAAAGCTTCCTGGAAAGGGGGCTCTTCTGCTGGGTTTCTGACCAGATGGTTGTGTGTGGGGAGCACCTACTAAAAGTTTAGAACTTGCAGTGTCTTTCAGAATTTTTAAAATAAACTGTAAACTAATGGGCTGGGGTTTTTGTTTTGTTTTTCTGGGGGTTTTGTTTGTTTGATTTATGCTTTAGTTCCTAAAGCCTTACAAGCTTATGTAGAGAGATACCATCTTTTGTACCAAAAAGAGATGAGGGAACGCCATTGATCCTGGTGTGGATGCTGGTGAACTGTTACATGAGTCCATACTGCAGGCCGACCTCTCTGTTCCCTGTGTTAAAACCTTGGTGTCCTTTCCTCACTCGTGGCTTTCCGTAGCATCCCAAACAATAATTGTTTTTTATGTATACACACACAGGTACATATACACACTTGTATATATATGTGTGTGGGTGTATGTGTGTACGTTTGTGTACACGCACACATATAAAGGATGATGTTAATATGTCATAGAGACATTTTCTTTGTAAAAACATCTGATGAAAATATAAAATTCTGTTTTTTATATCAACCCTAAGTGCCCCTTCACTATATAAGCATTGGTTTTCCTCTGCCCTTGAGAACACAGATCACATTTGGGTCCCTGGATAGGACTCTGTAGCTTTAAAACTTTATTATGAGAATTTTCGTACCTGCCCTCATGCTAGGTAAAATTATGTTCAGAAATGCCACTCCTGAGACCGTCATTATGGAAAATAGTGAGTTGAAATAAGATAGGAGCCATTTCACTCTGAGGAGTAGTAGTACAATGACTGCCAGTTCAGGTGATCGGAGGGCAGAGAAGGAGACTAATGGATCAAGTGTGTCTCGAAGGAAATCACGTTCCATGTTAGATTGTTTGGCTTTTTTAATTACTTCTCATAGAAGATTGCATTAAAAAGCTTTGTACTGCTGCATGTTGATTTATCCATTCAGACCTTTTCTTTTAGAACAAGGAAGTTTACATAACATCCTACTGTCTAGACTGAGAATGTGCCAACTGTGATTATCTTGAAGAAATCCTTTGGCTTCGACTTCATAGAGCTTGAGTGTGAACACATGGTCTTGTTTCCAGTTCCTGAGTCACTAGAGTGATGTTCATTATTAAAACTGGGGGAAATTGGGCTACTTTCTACAGTGGTTAAGCAGTGTCTGTACATTCCTTAAACATTTCTCTCTTCCTTGGGATAAATGTTAGTGTTCAGAAAAAAGTCTCCTCAGTCATGATTTGGGAAATTTCACGAGTGTATTCAGCTGTATATTTAAGCAATAATTAACAGAAATATTTTTGGCATAGAAATTATAAGGTTATAACTTGTTTTATAAGTTTGAATAACATTTTTGTCCCTTAACTGGTTTTATATTTGTGGATTTGATAGTCAGATTGACAGCAAATCTGATTTTACTTAAATAGATACAGATTGCTCATTGTTTACTGAAGTAGGTAACATTTACAATAATACAAAATTTTTCTCATCCTCACCTTTTTAAGAGCTATGCCTTTAAGCACTTTTCCTATAAACACATGTTGATTAAAGGAGATGAATTCTAACCATCTTTTATTCTTTGAGCTGGTGCTGTATTCCACCTAGAGCAATAACATTTTCCTTAAATGTCACCTCATGTGTGTTTTACCAAATGCCATACATCCTGCTGTGGCCCCACTATTCATAGCACCTTGTCTTGCTATTTTCTTTCTCTTTATTGTGAAAAAGGCTTCCCCCTTTTCTCAACAGAAATGTCCACATAGTTCTGGTGTTGATACAATTGAGGATTTAGAACTTCTGTCTTTGTCTTGACTGCAGTCCAAGGACTGGTTAACTTGACTCTCAGGGGCAAAAGAAGAAAATAATCCTATTTTGTGAGGACTGTTTGTTTTGTGAAACCACTTCACCTGGAGTACACTTTGTTGCTTCCTGGACCTCCTTGGTTTGTGGTCCTACATGACCGTGAGAAAGGGGCAATGAAATGATAGTTCATTTTGCTCCTCAGTGGTTCTGATGACAGTGCCCTATAACTATAACGTTGTTGCCTTCAGATTGCTGTTGGAGATGCTCTGTTTTTCTGTTCTGAAGATTTTGCCATTTAAAATGAATGAATGAAAAAGTTTTTATTCATATTGAGAAAAGTGACTTTCCCATGCAAAATTGAATCTTCATTAACACTTTTCTTTTTATCTAGACTTCTAACTGTATTGGGTAATGTAAGATATTAAAGGACTTTTCTAGGCAAGAAACTCAACTCTTCTTTTGGCCATAACAGTACATTATTTTAAATAGTACCTAATTTTTCTCTGCTGTGTGGAGTTGTTACCAGCGGATTACACACACTGAGACAGGGAGAGGAGGCTGTGTATTGTGTTGTGCGTCACACGTCTGTTACTGCCTCCTGACGGGGTCTCATTCTGTCCTGGGCGACTGGCTTGCGGTTAGGGTGGTTGTATGCGCACCATGTTAAGGGTCACAGTGATAGAGAATTGATAACATTGTACAGTTTTGGTTTGTACTACTCTTAATACTGGTCCATTTAACCTGAAATCTTAAATGTTTTGCAGTCTCAAATCACTATAAAAATTTACACTTTTATTTTTCCAGTTATTTCCAGAATGTACTATTACACACGTATCACTTATGTTCCCAAGTGAACACTGCCTGCACGGTTATCTTGTTTCCCTCAAACAATGTGATCACGAAAGTGCGTGAAAACGTTTTTTAGAGAGTAAATTTCTTAAATTATAATACAGTTGGATTTCCCCCCTCAGTAAGCCCCATACTCATTTTTAGAGCAGTTCTTTGGATTTCAGTTATTCCATTCTGCTGTGTTGTTGTTAATGGTTTTTTCCCCCAATATTAAGTACTTTTTTTTTTTTTCCATTCCTGAGTATATAGCATGCTTGAAAATGATACCACTAACAAAATCTTACAAATTAGAATTTGATGTCCAGAACAGGTTAAAATTGTGTCAGTCTGAGTAGAAACACTTAAAATGGTGTCTCAGTTTGTACTCCCCCCCCCCCCCCATTACTTATAAGCTAGATCCTAGAGGGGTGCTGCAAGTAAATTGCGGTTACTGCCTGAAAATGATATTGGACAAGAGAAAGTTCTTAATATCTGGACACGTAATGTCCTAATTCATTACCGAGTTAAATGGTCCATGAATTTAGACCTTTTGAGAAAAAAAGAACAAAAGAGAAACCAAGATTTAATCTGTGAATCAAGTGTATATTAGGAGTAGAACCAGAGGGGCCCACACACCCTGTGGGTATACCATTGGAGGTCCCTGTTTTTGTTGAATGAAGCAGATGTAGATCCTCCTGGGGTCCAGGGGAAGAGCAGTCAGCTCTGGGAATAAATAAGGGACCGGGTCTTTTATTCTGTCTGGGTCTCAGTTTATTTGTAAAATGAAGGCTTTGCCTTGGATTTCTGACTGTGGAATTTCAAATTAAGTATGGTTAATATTATACTTAAGAGTTTGTATTAAATTTTTGCAGATTTATGTTTGCATCCATATGATTTATTTAGCAACATATTTTTTGGAGAGTGGAGCAGTCTTTCCTAAAATAGCCTGAACACAAAGGGCATTAGACCTAGTTTTATGAATCCTGTTAGATAACCCGTCAGAGGTACACTTAGCATATGGAAATTCGTTATCACAAAACTTAAACCACAGATCTTCGTTCATATTTTCTCTGTGCCAGAGAGCTACTGCGAACTATGGTAGTTAGGAAGAGAAAGTAAAAGATGAAGATAGGGTTCCAAAGGTTACAATTTTGAGGGTAAACAAGATATACTTGTAAGGATATTGAACTGAGGAGCACTAGGGAATATATCCATGATGGTTTAAAGCAGAGAAGATTATGGGTACTTGGAAATTGTCTGATAGTACTGTTAAGATCTAGTCTGCATAGACTTCAACCACCACCTGTGGTTTATTTAGATTCCTGTAATCTTGACATTGCTCATGGCTCTGTAGCAAGTGGTCAGGAGCCATTACTGGTTAGTTAAATGGTTCCATTTTGGTGGCATCCCTGCTCACCTGTGGCTTCCAGACCAATTTGTAACAGAGCCCAGAGGGGCAGGTAGCGCTGGTGAGTCAGAGGCGATACCAAACTGTGGAACCACATGCAACTAAGGTAACAGCTTCTAGGTTGTGTGATGTGCATGGAACACATTAAGATCCAATATATTGCTTCAACCACTGAGGATTTATTTCATAGCAATTGGTTTTGGGAGAAAAAAAAATCTCAGGTTTCGTGTTTTTTTTTTTTTAAGTCACCAGTGTGCTGTTCTAGCCCTGTGTGCAAGATTCAAGTTTTCCATTTTGATTACGTCTGTGCTTCTAAGCTGCTGTCAGCAGGTGGCAGTAGTGTGCAGCCCCAGGCTTCAGTTGCTTTTTTGTTTATACAACTGTAAGTATACTGTACCTCTTCATCAGAAATTCTTAAGGATTTAGAATCCAGAATTTTCTTTAAAAAATAAAAAAATGTGCCATGGGACTTGCCAGGAAGTCCAGTGGTTAGGACTCCACACTTCCAGTGCAGAGGGCACAGGTTTGATTGCTGCTCAGGGAACAAAGATCCTGCATGCTGTGCAACAGGGCCAAAAGTACAAAAGACTTGGGGTCTCAGAGTTGCTGATGAGGGATTGCAGATCTGTAATAAAAGTAATGGCAGATCTACTGTTTTCATTCAATGAAACACCTAGTATTTTTTTTCTCGTGTTGCTCAGTTGGGTAGAGGTAGCTGAAAGCTTTCTGTAAAATTTGCCTACTGAAAATAGCAGGGAACAGGCATAGATACATTGGCAGTTGTAGAACTATCATTGAGTTCTGAAGCTTAAGAACAATTGATTTTATTTTCCTTTTTCCTCAGATATTGTAGCATGACTGTTGTGCTCAAAAACCTTTTTCGAGTGCCTCATGTTATGTCCCAGAGCTGTTTATTCATCCAACACACACTCTCAAGTGACTATTATTCTCTCAGGTGCCCTAAGCAAGGTGCTGGGAACACAGTACCTCTGCTCAAAAGGTGTGGTCTACCTGGGGAGAAGGGAAAGTGTGATGGAATGTCAAAATAAGATGGAGCCATGGGCCTTACTGAACACAATCACCTGTATTAAACAATAAAATTTAATACACAGGTCAAGTAATTTATACAGACTGCTCTTAGCCCAGCTTTCTGACCCTGATTGTAGGCCAGGCCAGGTCCATACTGTGTTACTGGCTTCCCGGCTGCCTGCCTCGGTTATGGCCTCCCCCCCCCACCCCAGGTTCCCAAGGGGGCCGCAGGGCAGGAGCAAGTGTCTCACCAGAGATAAGGTCACAGGCAGAGGTGAGTGTGCATCCCGGCTCCACCCCCAGCACCTGCAAAAACCCTGCACAGGGAGGGTGTTCATAAACATTTGTTGAGTGAATTACTGATTGTAAGCACTTTTAAAGTCAAGCACCTAGAATGTGACCTGTGGGAAGCATGACCCATCATCCATGAAAGAGCACCTGCTTTGGGTTCACCTCTGAACGTTGGTCTCCATCTCCAGGAGTCAGTCTGATCGGCCCTGCATTCTCTGGAGCTGCTGGTTGCCTGTGACCTTTCGTCTATGAGGGCTGAGGGAGTTGGGATGTAGGTTTGGTGGTTCATAGTTATGTTCAAAATAGAAATACTTAGAAGTCACTGAAGTGAAGTGAAGTCGCTCAATCGTGTCCGACTCTTTGTGACCCCATGGACTGTAGCCCACCTGGCTCCTCCATCCATGGAATTTTCCAGGCAAGAGTATTGGAGTGGGTTGCCATTTCCTTCTCCAGGGGATCTTCCTGACCCAGGGATCGAACCTGGGTCTCCTGCATTGCAGGCAGACGCTTTACTGTCTGAGCCACCAGGGAAGCCCTCAAAATGCAGATTTCTGACCTGTCTCCAGGAGGTTCATTTAGTAGATTCGGAGTGGGTCCCAGAGAGCTGGGTTCAAAACCCAAGATCTACAGTCAAAACCTCACTAACTTTTCCTTTAGAAGAGATGGAAGAGTTGAATAGAAGCCAATAGAGGCATTTTTCTTATGAAGATTGTTTTGTACTTGTGTATTGGAACATGCTTTTCAAAGTTGGAAAGCCTGCCTTTGGGAAACTAAAGAAGCCTACGTTTGTGGAAGGACTCATTAACTGGAGTCTCCCGTTCACTTACGTCGAGCTCCAGAGAACTGTGAACTGTACAGACACAGTCTTTATGTATTGCTGTAACCAAGGGGCATGTGGCTCATTTGAGATGGGCCTTTTCACTGCCTGTTTGCATGACTTTGAGGATGTTGTTTCTCAAGAGTGGCCATGGGGATAAGCTAGTCACTAGTCGCCTTTCTGTGGGAAAGCCCACAGAGTAGTGTTGACTCAGTAAGGGGTGCAGCTGGGCCCAGTTTAGGTCATCTTGCAGGCAGTGTGCTCCTTCAACCGTGCTGGCCACTTCTGGTCTACCCCAGTCATCTGGGAGCTGCTGCTGTTGATAGAACAGGTATTTTGTAAGCAGATACCCAGGCAGGAGTAAAGACTGAGCTGCAGGACATTCTGGAAGGTAGGGAGACAGACTTGGGGCCACAAACAGCCCCACACCCCACCTGGAGCAGGTACCTGCACCCCACCCACTGCTCTATCCACTCACTGTTTCCAGACCTTTTCCTCTCACGTCTCTAATACTTTCCCTCATTCTTAAGCTCAGAGGTCAGCAAACTCATGTAAATAGGACCAGAGGATCAATATCTTAGGCAATGTGGAGCATAGTGTGTAGGTACTTAGAAGAGAAAACAAATTGCCACACATTTTTTACTGACAATATTCAAAATGCAATTGAGAATAAGATTTCCTAACACCTACAATGAGGGGGATGAAAGGTTTTGGGGGAGTGTCCACCTTGCTTAGTTGGGTTTCAGAGTCTGTTCACTATCATCAAAGTTGATTGCAAAATTCATCTGTTCGGTTTCATGTATTTTATTTTGGGAGGAGGTGCTCTTTAAAAAAAATTATTTGGCTGCACTGGGTCATAGCTGCAGCATGTGGGATTCAGTTCCTCAACCAGGAGTTGAACCTGGGCCCCCAACATTGGGAATGTGGAGTGACAGCCATTGGACTTATAGAGAAGTCCCCTAGGCTTTGTGAGCCTCTCAATAGTTTTGGTGCTCCCCCACCCCCACCCCCAACCTTTTAAAAATGTAAAGCCATTCTTAGCCCACAGGGTTTATAGACACAGGCTGTGGGCCAGATCTGGGCTGTGGGTTGCAAAATGGCTCTCTCTATGAGCCACTGTGGGGTAGCTGTATTATTACTCCACTTTGCAGATGGAGAAACTGATTTACAAAGGCCAAATAACTTAGTGAGCTCAGCACCCAGGAGGTTACGGAACCAGGGTTCCTACGGGCAGCTCCAGACACCACGTGTTCAGTCACTGCACTGTGGTGTCCAGACGCTGAACATATCCAACAGAGCTAGTGATTTATGCCCCAGCATCTCAAAGTTGGAGGAGCAAGATCGCCTGAAGATTGGGTGTAGAAGTGACCCCACAGACATAGCCCTCCAGGCTCCTCTGTCCATGGACTGTCCCAGACAGGGATACTGCAGTGGGTTGCCATTCCCTTCTCCAAGATCCAAGGGATCTTCCTGACCTGGGGATCGAACCCAGGTCGCCAGCTTTGTGGACAGATCCTTCACCATCTGAGCCACCAGAGTTGCCCCAGTATGTGGTTTAAGAGTCTAAAAGAAGTCTTTCCCCTGCAATGCACTTTCCCCACACCCATGGGGTCTGAAGGTTTAGGGGAGGGTGAGACCCAGGGCCTCAGGCACCATGTGTGACAGTTGGAGGCTGGAGGGAGACCTGGTCTGGCGCCCAGAAGGCTGGAGGGCAGGCTACAGGCGGCCTCTCTGGAAAAAAGGCTAGCCCAGGGTGGGAGGCAGAGATCCCACAGTGCACTGTGAGCTGTCCTTGAACCTGGCAGGAGCCTCTACTTGTGTCTGCAGCCTACTGTCAGGTGTCTTCTTGTTTTAGAGCAAGGAGGGAAGCTTTCAACAGGGAAGATGGATATCAGAATAAAAGGAAGGTGGGGGGAAAAACTGCAGTGGAAAAAGAAGAAAACTGGAAGTGATATTCAGGAAAAGATAAACATAATAAACAGGCTATGGAAAAGGAATGTCAGACAAGAAAATGAAAAATACTGGAAATACCAAGTAAATAAGTTTGAGAAGATGTTCATAAAAGTCCTGCAAGAAGATGAAGAAAGGCAAAGTAAGAAGAAAACTCAAGGTTCGGGAGGTGCAACGTGAAACAGGCAGACTTACAGAAAGAATAAAAGTGCAGGGGAGGAAGGAGGTGCAGGTCACTCCAGGTGAAAGGGCCCCCAGCCCACAGAGTGATCACTTTAGGGATTCAGACCAAGACACACTGCTGGGGAAAAATCTGCATGTGAAGAAAAGATTCTAAAAGGTTCCCCAGAGGCAGAATTTTTTAAAAAAAATCCAAAAAAACCACAAACAGAGGCTAGGAAGTGGGAGTGTCAGGCTTTTTAACAGCAGTGCTTCAAGTTAGAAAACGATGCCCCAGTGCCTTTAAGATTCCGACAAAAAGTGATTATTCCAGTTTGGAATTCGTTATCTCAAACTACCAGAATGTGCTCAGATATAAAAGTTCTCAAAGTTTACCTCTTAGGTGCATTTGTCAAGGAGTGACTCTCTTCTCCCCTAAGTGAGGTGACTGAAGGAAAGGGAGACATGGGCCCAGGAACAGGACAGGAGGGAGCACTGACTGGAGGTGGAGGGTCAGAACCCGGTGGTCTCTGCCAGGCTAGCTCAGGATCTGCACCCTTACCTTTGCATCCCTTCCCTTTGCCATATCAGTGTGGGGCCTCGGCGGAGGGAGAGGAAGGAAGGGGCTGGCGCCTCTTGAATTTCAGGCCTCAGGCTGTCAGGGTTCTAGGAAACCTCAGTGTTGGCCCCTCACCCACCTCTGCCCCTTGCAGGCCACGGGCGCACCAGGTCCAACCGGCTGGCGTGGGCAGTCTCCCTCCATCCTGGCGACAGCAGCTGGTCGCCACCAACCCCATTCCCCACCATGGTTGCGTACTTAAGAGTCATCTTTATGGCATCCCACTTCAGTATTCCTTCCTGGAGAAGCCCATGGACAGAGGATCCCGGCGGGCTAGTCTGTGGGATCTCAAAAGAGTAGGACAGGAGTGAGCGACTCAGCACACATGCACTTGAGCTTCAGCTGGAGCGTAAATATTAATTAGCTAATTTTTGTGCCAAGTCAAGGTGCGCCCCTTCCTCACCTAGGTCGTGATTTCGCCCCAGAGAGGAACCAGGTGTGTCCGGAGTTGCTCGTGGGTCCCAGCCGCCCCTCCCCCAACCAGGGCGCATGTGCGGCTGCAGGGGGCGGGGGTGGACAACAGCCCTCGCGGAGCCCCCGCGGTCACACAGGACGGATGGCAGAGAGAGACGGATGGGGAAGGAGAGGGACGGGGGCGCGGGGCGAACTTGCAGTCAGGGACCCTTGTCTCCCGCTCAGTGAGCGGTGGGGGTGGGGGAGGGTGTAAGCCTTTCTCCCGCGGTTCCGCAGACCACCGAGTCCGAGTCTGGCTGAGCGGTGGACACAGCGCTGTGTTCGGGGTCCCTGGGCCGAGGTTCCAACAGGCGTGACCCCGGGTAGAGTCACTATCTCGGAGGCGCTAGGCGGCCGGCGAGGGGGTGGTTTGCACCGGGGGTGAGGCTGCTTCTGCGCCAAAGAGCAGGCGTGGGGTCCTCGGATGCTGGGGGTCCCGGATGCGTGAGGGTCCTGGATACACAGGGGTCTCGAACGCTGGGGGTCCCGGATGCGCGGGGTCCCGGGTACGCGGAGCACCTGGCTCTGGTGTGGCCCGGACTGGCCACAGAGCTGACTGGCTCCTCAGAGCAGGCCGCGGGGGGGAGGGCTGAGTGCGCTGCTGGCACGGTTTCCACACAATCTTTTTAAACATCTGATCGCTCGTTTTTTAACGGGGTTGCTGACCCAGAAGTGGCAGCGACTCGAGAGGCCTGGATGGAGGACCAGCCTCTCTGAAGTCCGCCGGGGAGACCTTGGTTTGTACCCAGTCGGCAGACAGAGGATCCTCTAGAGGCGAAAGGGCATCCGCGCAGTGTCGCTTCCCACCAGATGGCTTAGGTCAGCCACACCTGCTGCCCCTTCTGCAAAGTCCATCTTTTTCCGCCTGGTTCCGTTCTGGTCGTGTTTTGTACCTGTAGACTGCGCACCCCCATCACCGGGGCCGACCCCCGCCTCCCACCCACAGAGGAGGGGCTGGCCTTGCAGCCAGGCTTGGGCACAGTGGGTGCTGAAGGGCGACCCTTGTTACTGTTATTACAGGAAGTCGACTGACAAAATTCTTACAAAATTTCAGTTGACAAGCTGCAGAAGGAAAATCATGCCCTTCCCCCAGAACTTGAAAGAAAAAAAAACAACCTGTATTAAAGTACTAGCTGTTGTCTGGGGACCTGTCTGGGTACACTTGAGCTCACTCCTTTGGGTGAAAAAACTGTTCTGTCAAGCTCTGGTGAAGCAGCTCCAGGCCCCACGTTTTGGAAGTCCTGTGTTTGTTGGTTGGGCACAATCACATACGCACACACAAACGACCCAGTGTGCCAGAAAGAACCAGGTTTACCCACTGGCAACATGGGGGACATTTCCAGTGACATGGGGGAGTAAGAGTCAGGAAAGAAGCAGGTCTCCTTTGTAACTGAAATCAGCTTTGTGGTAGATTATGTGGGTCCCTGCTAAGTGGGGTTCAACTCTTTGAGACCCCACGAACTGTAGCCCACTAGGCTCTCTGTCCATGAGATTTCCCAGGCAAGAATACTGGAGTGTGTTGCCATTTCCTTCTCCAGGGGCCTTCCTGACCCAGGGATGGAACCTGAGTGTCCTGTATTGGCAGCTGGATTCTTTACCACTAGCATCACCAGGACAGATTATAGAAGCTCTCAAATCTAGATGTTTGTGAAAAAGCAAACCTTCTGAAATAAGAGGTGTTTATTTAAATCCCTGTTTGTCTTTCTCCTCCCCTAGTCTGGTGATGTGGCCCAGAACTCCACCTTGTTGAACCGAATCTCTGAAATAATCATGTGGTCAAGCTTTCAGTCAGCATGCAACAGAAGGCCACAGCCACTCAGTGACCCTGTGGGGAGAGGCTAATGGACACACGTGGTAACATGCAGGAAATGGGGGAGGAGGCAAAGAAGATTCCAGAGAGCTTTTTAGAGGTGGTAGAAAGTGACTACATTTTGGAGTTATGATGTGTAAGTAATGGCTTTCTGGACAATTCTCTTTCTTTTTGGTAAATATTCTGTTTTAGACTTAAAAAAATATTTTGGGCCAGATTATTTTGTGAAAGGAATAAAGAATGTTAAATTTTTCCCATAAGGGGGAAACATCTTAATACAACAAATATATCTGAAAGTTCATCCTCTTGGAGTATTCACATTCTGCCCACGTGGTCCTTACCCATACGTGCACATAACTGGTATATAAATACAATTACATTCATATTCCACTTTTGCACTGATAGAGCATAAGTATTTTTTATGTAGTTCCTCTGAGGATTGTTGATTACATAAACTATTTCTGTAGTTTACTATGACTTCTTAAATTTTTTTAAGCATAAGGTCATTGGGAAAAGGCCTCCCTCCCTTGTACTTAACTCATTGCTGCTGATTTTGTTAAGATTAAGACTCGCCTGTAAAATATGTGTCTGTGCCAGTCTGTGAAATGACTTAAAAGAGAACAAAACAAAACCCCAGCCCCCAAACACAAAGGATCTTCTCCCCAGGAATGGTAGAAACAGCACCATTCCCTCACCCACTCTTCTTCACGTGGTCAGTATTGATTGACATCAGCAGTGGACAAGACGATTCAGGGGACACATGGTCACAGAGCAGTCAGGGAGCCTGGAGACCAGCAGGCGCACCTCCACCTTTGGGTGATATGTGACCCAGGGGACGGACGAGAGGGCTACAAACTCAGGGCTGCGGTGCAAGGAGGCTGAAGAAGCTGCCATCCACCTCGGTGGTGTGGGGAGATGTCTGGAGGGGTTGGACTTGAAATTGGGGTCAAGAGTGGTTTGGGAAAGACAGAAGACATTCAACTCTCAGAGACTGAGAGGAGCAGTTCCTGAGGAAGGACCTGAGTTGGGAGAACAGTGGGTACTGTGGGTGGTCTCCCTCAGTGCAGGTGCAGAGTCCACGCAGGGAAACAGTGCCCCAAAAAGCCAGTAACAGCTGGAGCTGTTGGATTGTGTGGCCTCGAAGCTTTATTTAAATGGGACTCACAGATGGTTTATAAGTAGGTGTGTGACTTTAAAATAGAGCTTTAAAATATAAATCTGAGTGGTTTTGTTCCAGATGGGCTGAACAGGGCCCAGCCTGCAGGCAGAGAACACAGTCGAGTGGCCAGGGAGCAAGTGGCAGAAACAAATGTGAGAGTTGCTAGCAGAGAAACGGGCTGAAGAGGGGACACAATTTGGGATCAAGGGGAAGGGAGCTGGTGGTCGTTCTGAGGTTTTGAAGGAGGCCCATCGGGAGCAGCGTCCAGCCCTGGCCAACCCTCTGTCAGCTTTGGCTGTGGTTCGTCTGGGATCCAGGTGGGGCCCTGAAGACCAGGGGCACCTCCTTGATCACAGATCAGACTAGGTGTGGACAGGCTCTCAGGAGAACTCTAAAGGGAAGAGAGAAAAGGACAGGGACTCTGGGAATGGCCACATGTAAGGAGAAGAGAGAAAAGGACCAACAGGGCATATCTAGGAGCTAGACCGTGGGGCTGCAGGGGTCCATCTCTGCATACCAATGGGATTTCAATTTCATCCTCCCAGCTGACATGGGACAGCCTAACTCCAAATGCCGAATGCCAAGCCTAGTGACAGATTCAAAGAATTTCAGGGCTGGCGGGGACCCTGGAGGTAACAGTCAGGTGAGGACCAGGGGAAGCAGCTGCCTGCCAGCCAGGTCATTCCCTGGGTCTCTGGGGAACTAGGGTGGTTCCGGGCACTCAGGCCACAGGGGCTCAGAGTCTGACTGCCTTTAAGCAGTGGCAAAAGAACTGAGCAGTGGCACCAGAGACTGTCTGGCTTGAAACATCTAAAACATTAACTATCCATCCCTTCACAGGAGATTGGCGGAACCCTGGCAGATACAGCTGGCTACCTAGCTAGCTGTGCTCCTATTGTGAGCAGTCAGAGCTTTCTCTTTCGACCTGGGCAGATTGAAATGCTTTAAAAAAGCACCAGGAATGTTTTTTGGGAATCAGTTTTCCATCACGTGACTTGGCTGGATTCCAGGGAGTTTATTCATCGACAGAGGAGTTGGATAGGGGACAAGCATAAACAACCCTCAGACCTCACTTTTGTCCCTGTTCATCTCTTGTCCTTTGAGCCAGCACAATGAAAGTGCTTCAATAAGCAGGGTCAAGTAGGATGGGCCAGAGAGAATGTGAAAGCGAGATTACGGCTGTGATTAGAGGCTGAATGCCCTTGGTCACGCGGCGTGAACTAAGACCACCTTTATTATAAACAGCCGCCTGGCTCTTGGAGGCACAGAATAGATGACGACTGCATTTTAAACTGTTTTGTTCAAGTGAATGAAGCACAGTCATTTTGGAAAACAGGGAGGCAAAATTTTGAAAGAGTTGAAAAGGTTTTCAAATGCTCGTATTTTTAACATTCCTGAGGGACTTGGGTCACTTTAGTCCCCACACAGTGTAGGAACTGATACCCTTTTACTAGTTTAGCAGCATCGGGTTGTTTGGCTTTGGATCCATGTGTAAGTGAAAGTTGGTTAATTTGGGAAGTGTGTCCACCAAGCTGTCCGGAATTCGCTGGAGTGATCTTGGGTGGGGAGATGTCCTCCCATGGGAGTGCTGGTCTCTTTGGGAAGCAGAGGGGCAGATACATCACAAGTCTCAGTGCGGTTTCTGTCTTTTGATCAGTAATTCCACTTCTACCAATGTGTCCTAATGAAACAGGGATGTGGAAGAGATTTATGTACAACATACACTATTTAAAAGAGTAAAAAATTGGAAATAATTTACATGTCCAACATATAGATTCTGCTTAAACAAACTATCATAAATTTATATGGTGGAAAGTCAGGAAGCCTTTAAAATTATGAATTTGAAGAAAATGTATTAACCTAAAAAAAGTTCGTAATATAGTAGGGAAAAAATCAGAATAAATATGATCACTTAGAAAATATCTATAGAAAAATCAAAATGTTAGCAAAGATTTATCTCTGGGTGGTGGGATTTTAAATGTCCTGTACATTTTTCTTCCTGCTTTGATCTTTGTACTTTCAGTATCACATATCTTGGTATAGGTTTTTTGGGGGGCTTTTGAAGCTATGGGTGGGATCTTTGATTAATCCTGGCAAATTCTCAGCTGTGGCTTTTCAAATATTGTCTCTGCTCCTCTCTGTTCCGTGTCCTCCTGGTTACTGATTAGGCATACCTGGGACCCTCCCTCTCTGTCCTTATGACATGGAACCTCTTTTTCATGCTTCCCATTTCTGTGACTCTCTGAGCAGCATTCTGGTCATCCCTTCAACTGTACCTTTAGTATTTCTTCAGCTGTGTGTTAAATCTATCTGTTGTCTTAAATTTCAACTATTGTTATTTTTTAAAATTTCTAGAACTCCTGTTTTGTCATTAGTTATAATTTCTTGTTCTCTGCACTTATTATTAACCTTGCCTTTTAACATAGTAGGCATAATTCAATTATACTCTGATAAGTCCAGAATCTGAATTCCTTGTAGGTCTATTTCTGCTTTCTATTGTTTCTGTTTAATCTCACTCATGGAGCCTCATTTCATTTATTTCTTTTTTAAACTTTTATCTATTTATTTTTTTGCCACGCAGCTTGTAGGATCTTAGTTCCCTGACCAGGGATTGAACCTGCGTCCCCTGCCATGGAAGTGTGGAGCCCTGGGGTGAGGAGCTGAAGGAGAGGTGACTGTAGAGGCACAGGAGCCCATGGATGAGGGGCTCAGCCCCAGAGCTGGTGGCACTTTGGCCCACTCAGGGCAAACTGGAGGTCTGTCTCAGTAGAGCTGGTTTTACAGAAGGAATCCACCAGCCTGGCCAGGAGAGAGTGTCTCTGAAACCATACCCTTCACTGCTCCAACCTGCGTCAGAGGAAGTTTAGATGGTCGAGCAGAACCCAATCTGAAGTGCAGGGGCTGGGATGAGGGGGTGCCCCTTCCAGGCGGCTCTGCCCATCCTGCCCCTCCCTCAACCCATGGGGGACCCAGCAAGACAGAGGCTGGGCGAGACAGTCTCAGGGTGTCCGTTCCTGGCCCTCGGGCCTCCTGTGGTCCCACCCCCTCCATCCGGAGGCCACGGATCACTTCTCATCAGGGATAGTGTCCCAAGGCAAAGCTTAGAGGGTGAGTGGAGCGAATCTCGAGGCCTGAAACACAGGGGAACAGGGAAGGACCGTTCCAGCTTCAGCTGGGTTTGCCAAATGGGTCAACTCCAAAATATGAGGGTTCCTGGTGGCTGTTTTGTGTCTCATCCAGATTAAATCATCTGAGTAGTGGAGGCAGTCTTGGAGACCTGGCTGTGCAGACATGCCGGATGGAGATTTTCCTATTGCGTTAATGGTTAAAGAGCTAGTTTCTTAACCATGCCTTCAGCGAGGTTGAGAAGGGATGCACCTTCCAAGCAGGCACTACCAGCCAGCTCCACATGGTCATCCTTTCATATTGTCAGTGGGTCGCTGTTTATGATATAAAACACAGTCTGCTGTGGAGTGTGGCCCCACATACATTATCAGGAAGGTAAAGTTATTAGTAAAAAATGAACCAGGTGGGACAAGGTACAGTTTTTGGGACAAGGACTGATGAGATGCAGAGGAGGTGCGAGGTAAGGTGTGACAAGCACCGGGCTCAGCATCACCACTGTTCACTGGCTTGTAAACAAGGAGCTACTGGGACCCTGTGCTGCCGTCCAGCCGCGGGTGCACAGAACCCACCTCTGTGGTCAGTGCAGAACAGTGTGGACACCTCATGGCCCCCGTCCAACCAGCACCTATGTAGGCAACCACGACACTGTCACTCACACCTCCAAAAGCAAACAGGCTACCCACGAAGAATGGTTAGGAGACTTGAAGAGTTTTATTTTGTACTGTTAAAAAAATGTAGGTCATGGATTCATCTGTATAAATAAATTTTCTGGCAACAGTGGTTAACTTTTAACCTCCCACTCAAAAACTTCACAACTTCAAGCATTTGAACTGTACTTAGAGATTTCGCAACGCTGGCTTCGGTTGTATAAGGTACATTCTCACAGTAATTAACTGACTCATAAAGTCGAAGAATTTCTTTTAAAGTTCAAATCTTTACTAGTATGTAAAGGACAAATGTGCACTCTCTTGATCAGTATCCATTTTAACAGGACTATTTGCTTCATTTTTCCTGAAAGATAGTAAATGGGGAAAAATAGGCATATCTGTACAATTCAGATCAAAGCACAAAATGCCATTTAAAAAATAAATACCTAAGGCATACTTGTCACACTTTTACTCAGTTTCCTCGACCATTCAAACTTATCTCAAGGGTCCGCCTCTCACAGGCTCTCCTGCCTGCCCGCCACATCTCTGCCCCTGGAGCGTGGCTGCTTGTCACTTGTCATGAAGCGTGTGGTTTGATGTCCTGGGCTTCAGAGACCTGTCAGAAACTCAGTGACTGTATGGAATCTTTTTTTAGTACGGTTTGGCAAATATCCCAAATGTAATTCAACTCTAAGTTAAAGTCTCAAACAGAGATAAGGCTAAGAGCTTCTAGACTTGCTGGGCGGTCCAAAGGCTCCGGGGGGCGTAGGGCTGGAAAACCGTTGAGCCCCAACCTGAAGTGATGCAGACCCTCTGTCTTCCCACAGCAGACAGGCACCACAGCCTCCACCCGGCCGCAGCATCTCCGGGAAGGCCGCCAGGCTCCGAGTTCGAAGGCTGCTGGGAGAATCTTTGGAGGCCCCCGGCCCCTGTGCCCCCTCCGCTCTCGGATGCGCCCCCCACTACCTCACAGCGCTAGGAACAGCAAGCACTGACACACGGACCCGACCCTCGCTCGCCCCCTCCACCCGCTCCAGCCCCTCCCACCTCCAGGCCGCCACCCGCCGGTGAACGCCCTGAGCCTGGACGCTGGGCCGCCGCTAGATGGCCAAGTCGCCGGCCCTGGCCCGGCCGCCGCTGGACTTACTGGCCTTGCTGGACCGGCCGGGGTCTGCGGGGGGATCGGGGGGCGCGTGCAGCTCCACGGCCGTCACCGCCCCCTCCCCGTCGCTGTCGCCCGAGCTCCCCGTCATGCCCTCCGGAAGGGACTGCTGGGGGCCCCCAGCGGGGGTCGCGGCTGCAGGAGGCGTCGACGCGGGCGGGGAGGCCTTCTTGGCCGAAGTCTGCGGCTCAGCCTCGCGGTTGGCCCAGTTCTGCGCCGGCGCGCGCAGGCCCTGGTTGCCACCGCCGCCACCGGGGGTTCCGGGGGTGTCGGGGGTCCCGGGGGTCCCGGGCAGGGCCGCGGGCGGGGGCGGCTCGGGGTAGCCCGGGGCAGACGCCTGCCCCAGGGAGGAGGCGGAGGGCGCGTAGTAGGGCGGGAACCCGATGGTGACGGCGGGCGGGGCGGAGTTGGGGGGCAGGAGGAGGGGGCTCCCCCCCACCGGCTTTGCGGACCCCGCCATGGAACCAGGGGTGTCCGGGCGGAAGGGGCTGGTCATCCCCTGTTTCAGCTTCTTCCAGCCCAGGTGGTAGATCTCCAGCACGTTGAGGAGCAGGGACAAGCAGGCCACGGCCAGCATGAAGAGGATGAAGATGGTCTTCTCCGTGGGCCGTGAGATGAAGCAGTCCACCGTGTTGGGGCAGGGCCAGCGGTCGCAGCGGTACAGCGGCTTCAGCTGGAAGCCGTACAGGAAGTACTGCCCGGCGATGAAGCCCACCTCGAACAGCGTCTTGAAGATGATGTTGAAGACGTAGGTGCGGAGCAGGGCGCCGGCGATGCGCACCTTGCCGCGGTCGTCGCGCACCGGCGCCGGGCCCTGGTGCCCCTCGGCCGGGCTGGCGGCCTTCGGCGGCTCCTCCTCGCGCTCCTTCCGCTTCTCCTCCATGCGCACCAGGTGCAGCACGTGGCCCAGGTAGATGAGCGTGGGCGTGGACACGAAAATGATCTGCAGCACCCAGAATCGCACATGCGAGATGGGGAAGGCGCGGTCATAGCACACGTTTTCGCAACCGGGCTGCTGCGTGTTGCAGGTGAAGTCCGACTGCTCGTCCCCCCACACCTCCTCGGCCGCGGCCCCCAGCACCAGGATCCTGAAGATGAACAGCACCGTCAGCCAGACCTTGCCGATGACAGTGGAGTGCTCCTGGGCGTTCTCTAGGAGTCTCCCCAGGAAGCTCCAGTCGCCCATCGCTTCAGACTGCTAACCTGCAGGGGAACAGGCTCGTTACTAGGCTGGCTGGCCAGGCGAGCCAAGGGCACAGCCCCCTGGCAGCCCTGGGCCCCGATGTGCGTGGGATATGGGGAGCTGTGCTACCCCTCCCCAGCGGGAACCCTCCAGGGAAGGTTGTGAGTGTCCATACACGTATGCAGGATCAGGTGTGTATGTACATGCACATGTTTGTACGTGCACAGGTGTGTGTACATGCCCAGCTATGCATGTACATGTACACGTGTGTTTGCAGACACAGATGTGTGTATACGTGTACAGGTGTGTATGTACATGTGAAGCACAGGTGTGTGTGTGCACGTACAGGTGTATATGCACATGTACAGGTGTGTATGTACATGTACAGGTGTGTGTATGTGTGCAGCACAGTTGTGTTTGTATGTGCATGTCCAGGTGTGTGTACATGCACAGGTGTGCATGTGCATGTATAGGTGTGTGCATGCACATGTGCAGGCACAGGTGTGTGTGTGTACATGTATAAGTGTGTGTATGTGTGCAGGCACAGCTGTGTTTGTATGTACATGTCCAGGTGTGTGTATGTATATGTATGGGTGCAAGTACAGGTATGTGTGTGTGTGTGCACGGATGCAGGCACAGGTGTGGGCATGCCCGGGTGTCCCCCTGAGCGGGGTTTGGTAACTGTCCCCAGCACCTGTGGCCCTGAGCAGAGGACATGCTGCACTGGTGCCAGCAGGAGGGAGGCAGCAACCGCAGGCCGCGAGGAGGGCTGCCTGAGGGAAGCCCCCGCCCTTCCCGGCCTCGTCTACCCGGCGGCTCTCTGGCCCTGGCGCTCTGCACACAGCTGGGCCGATTCCTAACCTGACCGCTGGTGTCGTTCAGAAAGAAGGGCCTCGTGAGGTCTCCGGTGACTGCCGAAGGCCGGCGGGTGATAGGAGGGTCGACGGGTGTAGGGGAGTACAGAAAGGGACACTTCGTAAAAACGGAACAGAGCAGGACTGGTGTGCGCGCAGACCCAGGGAGGACGGGCCGAGGGAGCGGGGCGATAGCTTGTCCTTCCCAAAGGAAGGGGCCTGTGTCCCGCGCCCGTGGGTCCGGACTGCGGGTTGCAGTGCTGGGGCGGGGCAGCCGCATGGCCCCGTGTCCTGCGGAAGGACCGGCTGGAGGGAGACTGCCGGCGAGATGGTGGGGGGTCCAACTACGGGGGAGGGCCAGGGCTGAGCCTGGACGGAGGCAGGACCCTGGATGGGGGCCGCGGGTGCTCCAGGGAGCATATGCTCTGAAATCTTGTTTTATCTGTTATCTGTGTTACTGTTTTCCCCTGAGTCTTCTGGGAAAAGTGACTTCTAGGAAATTCTAACCTTAGGGGTAGAGGGTCAAGCAGCAACCCCAGCTTCCCCAGACCAGACCCCGCGGGACAGCAGGTGCGAGGGAGAGGGGGAGCCCGAGGGGCTGGACCCGCGGAGCCAGGGACGCTGGCAGGCTTAGGGGGAGCAGGTGACTAAGGCGTCCACTCTGGGAGAAGAAGCAGAGAAGAGGCCCTTTGATCTCACTACGAGGAGGCCACGGATGCCCTTCCAGTGACCCGGTCGCGGGCCAGGCCCGGGGAGCACGTGGGGCGGGTTGGAGACCCCGGGAGTAAGAGGGACCTGTCAACCTGGGCCCCGGAGGAGGATGGGCGCTGTGGGCTCCTGTTGCCCACAGGAGGGAAGGGGAGGGGGGAGGAGGAAAGGGGGGAGGGGGGAGGAGGAAAGGGGGGAGGGGGGAAGGAGGGGTAGGGAGGGGGGAGGGGGGAAGGAGGGGTAGGGAGGGGGGAGGGGGGAAGGAGGGGTAGGGAGGGGGGAGAAGGAGGGGTAGGGAGGGGGGAGAAGGAGGGGAGGGAGGGGGGAGAAGGAGGGGAGGGAGGGGGGAGCGGGGAGGGGAGGGAGGGAGGGGGAGGGAAGGGGGAGGGAGGGGGAGGGGGAGGGGAGAGAAGGGGGAGGGGCGGGGGGGATGGGGGAGGGTGCAGCAGCTGCAAGGAGATGAGACTCCTCTCCCAAGAGTCAAGAGGGCTTCTTTCAGGCAAGGACAGGCTCTGAGCTGGAGAAGAGTTTGGAACGTGGGAACAGAGAAGAGTTTGGAACTGGGAACAGAGCGGTCAAGCCGGGGTGCCCTGGAGAAGCCAGAAGCCGGGAGCTGGAGGTGAGTGGGGGGGCTTGAGGAGACACCGGGCATAACAAAGCTCTCAGAGCGGAGCAAGCCTGCTGGGCTGGGCAAGTGACGACGGAGCAGAGGAGACCCCGGCGGGGACAGGAAGAGGGGTGGGGGTAGAGCTGGGGAGAGGGGTGGGGGTGGGACTGCGTGGAGCAGGTCAGAGGTCCAGTGAACGGGAGGCAGGTGGACCACTGCGGTCAGTTACCAGAGCCTGGGCTCTGACTCCGGGTGAGTTGGGAAGGTACTGGCGGGGCAGTGGCGGGGCAGTGGCGGGGCGGGGCGGGGCGGGCGGGGTTGCGGGGTGCGGCGTAGAACAGCTGTGATACAATCCCACGTCTTTATGGGACCAGTGGTACTGGTGCTGAGAACTATCTCCGGGGCAAGGGTGAAAGCGGAGGGTCGGGGGTGGGGGCAGAGGACGAACAGTTTTATTTAGGAACGTTCAGCCTGAAATGTCTATTAGACACGCATTAGAGATCAAGTCATCACGAAACCCTGAGACAACACTGAGGTCCTCTAAGGACTGGGACGGGGGCGGGGGCGGGGGTGGGGAGGGCAGTGCAAAGGGGCTGGAGATCAAGCCAGATGCTCCAGCATCCAGAGGACCATGAGCTGCCCACCTGGAAATGCCAGTTTTAGTTGAGACTCTAGAATGAACAAGAGTAAAATGTACAATTTGCATTGCACTAGACTCCCTTGTGTAACAGACTGACACTAGAAACACTCCTACTAGGTTTATGAATTGGAGGCAATAGAATGACCAGGCATATTCATTCCGTGTTATCTTGTGATTTCCTGGAACACCACAAGTAGGATCTGGATACTGACGTGCAAGCCAAACCAGAAAGAGTTCTATGTTTAACTAGTACCGTTTGCCAGGGTTTCGCATGGGCAGTAGTGGCCCGGATGCTATTTTTTTGCAATCCCTGACTTGGCACAAAGCTAAAAGGAATTGGTAGACTGTGAAAAGTGGGTTTGGTATAGTGAAAAGTGGGCTATTCTGGTTATCTTTTTAGCCATTGGAAAGACTGTTTCTTTGGCTTTTTTTTTTTTTTTCCATATTTTACATGCCTATTTCCAGCTCTCACACTTAAGACAATCATTTCTATATGCCAAGAGACCTAGCCTATGGCATTATGTACTTGCATGCATGCTGACTCAATGGGCATCACCGACTCAATGGACTTGAGTTTAAGCAAACTCCGGGAGATGGTGAAGGACAGGGAAGTCTGGGGTGCTGCAGTCCATGGGGTCACAAAGAGTCGGACATGACTGAGCAACTGAACAACAACACATGCTAAGCTGCTTCAGTCGTGTCCAACTGTTTGTGACCCTATGGACTGTAGCCTGCCGGGCTCCTCTGTCCATGGGATTCTCCAGGCAAGAATACTGGAGTGGGTTGCCATGCCCTCCTCCAGGGGATCTTCCCAACCCAGGACTGAGCTTGCATCTCTTATGTCTCCTGCATTGGCAGGTGGGTTCTTTACCTCTAGCACCACCTTTATCATACTTACCACACCTTTTTATAATTCTGGTCTGACTCTTTAAAGAGGAAATCAAACTGAAAATAAGTTTCTCAAAATAACAAAAGATTCATTCTTCTTCTGCTCTTTGGAGTGACCCTAACACGTGGCTTTGGAATCCCAAGAGCAAGATGGAAGCCAGGCCTGTAAGAACCGGCATAGAAAAGATCAACCACAGAGACGAGCATGAAAGAGGAAAAAGCCGAACCTCCAAAGTTTCACACTGACTAACGGGACACTTGTTGTCCAGAAGAAAGGGACTGACGACAGCAAGAGGCAGGACACCCAGCGGCAGTGGCTGCAGACACACTCCACACCTCAAAGGACAAGTCCTCCAGCTTCATTCTTCATATTTGTCACAACAATCTATTTTTATTTGTTGCATATGAACTTTAGGCAGAACTTGTCAAGTTCCACAAAAATCTGAGACACAGTTTTGATTGGAATTGCATGGAATTCACAGATGAATCAAATTTACCTCTTTACAATCTGGTGCTCCCACTGCTGAGCACTACTGCTCCATCGATGAAGGGCATCTTTATGCCATTAGGATGCTGTCCCAACAGGTCTTACACACCTTTTGTTAGACTTATTCAGAGATAACTTTGTAGTTGTTCTAATTCTTCATTCTAAATAGTTGTTTTCATTATAATTTCTGAATAGTTGTTATCGGTACCTAGGAACCTTATTCAGAGAAGGCAATGGCAACCCACTCCAGTACTCTTGCCTGGAAAATCCCAGGAATGGAGGAGCCTGGTGGGCTGCCATCTATGGGGTTGCACAGAGTCAGACGTGACTGAAGCGACTTAGCAGCAGCAGCAGGAATCTTATTTCTGTATATTGATCTTGTATTCAGCAACCTGGTAGAAAGCCCTTCCTAGATGGACCAGTCAGGAGATTCCTTTGGATTTTCTGTGAAAGATGCACAATCCTCTCCTCTTAAGGAGAGATGTGTCTCTTCCTCTTCTAATTTGAATCCATGTTTTTTCTTTTTCTTGTCTTCTTGCATTGGCTTGGACTTCTGGTACAATGTGGAATGGTGACATTTCCCCTGGTTTCAGCCTGAAAATGATGCTTCTGAAGTTTTATCATTGAGTGTGATGTTTCAACTTGTATCAGGTGGAGAAATTTTCCTTCAATCTTTGCTTTATTTTCTAAATCATGAATGAATATTGGATTTGGTGGAATACTTTTTTCTCTGCATCTATGGTGACTTTCAGATGGTGAAGCATCTTCTCGGTCATGACTTTATTTTTAATATATGATCAAATTAAACTGGCTACAACTTTATTTTAGATTATGTGTTTGTTCATACTTGAGATTGATCTTATTGGTTTTTGTACTGTCATTGGACTTTGAAAAGAAAGTTATTTTAAAATTCTCTGTGTAAAAAGCTTGTATAAAAATGTCCAATAGGCTGCACTTGCCCTCTGTGATGGCCCACACTCTGTCTCCAGAGTGTGCTCTCTCTGAATCTGAATAAATCTACTTCTTACCTAAAGAGAAAAAAAAAAAAAAAAAAAAAAGAATGTCCCATGAAAGCTCTTGGGCCTAAAGTCTTTTTGTTTATTTTGAGTGGTTGGGAGGACTAGATCACAAATTCAGTTTCATTAGCTGTTATTAACAGAAGTAGGTTTGCTAAAGTCATTTTTGATCATTTATATCTTTTAGAGAATTTTCCAATTCATCCAAGTTTCAAATTTATTGGCATAAAGTTATTCATGGTATTTTCTTATGATGCTACGACTCCATGATATCTGTAGTTAGATTCCTTTGTTTGGTTCCAAATATTGTTTGAGACTGTTAAAGTATTAGTCTTGCTAGAAGTTTTTCTTTTAATAAAGAATTAATTTTGATATGCTTGAAAAAGAATGAGAGTTTGTTATTTTTTTCCAGTGTCTTATCATGTATACTATATTCACAATACATAGAATACATATACCAAAAACTCCTAAGGATCTTTTAAATATATAATAAAGATTTTAGTGTTTACTGATGGCTTTGTAAATGACACATATGCAATTTAAGAGTATCCTTGACCTTAGTGTAAAATTACTTCTTATTATATCCAGGGGTTTCCCTTCCTAATTTTAAATGGAAATTTAACTTTTCAATAATCTGAAGTGCTGGCAGGAAATATCACTCTCACCCAGAACTGACTGATTTAGTGGAATTATAAAAAACTAACTTTTCAGCTTCCTTATTAGTAATTCTAAAGCATTTCTAGGTTGTATATTTTACTGTCAAGGAATAAATCTCCAGAAACATGAAACTGTTTTAAATTCATATTTTAATTTCATTATCTTATTTATTCATTAAGAATGTATGAAAACATTTATAACAGTTCCTGCTATCCATGTATTATTATTATTCTTCTCATATCTTCTCTTTCATGGGGGGAATTTAATTACTTATGAATTTGCAAAAAATCATATGCTCCTTAATCTTAATTTGGTGAAGGTAAATACGGGTGACACTCTGATTTTTAGGCAAAAGGAAGGAGTCACCAGTCTTTGTTTTTGACCTTCTGTAACATACAAACTTAGTGAGAGCTAATTTTAAGTCAAAAGCAATTTAAGCAACTATGTTAAAGAACAGATGTCTTCAAGCTTGTATATTCAAGAATGGCAAAATTAAAAGTACACTTAAGATTTTAGCCACAGCATTTTTTCTTAAAATACTTGAATAAAATAAATATTCCCTTCAGATACGAGTATCACATCACAGTTCCACAATTAGAGGTCTAATATTAAGCTAGAAAGTTACCAGCTGGTTGTGCTTCAGTTCAGTTGACAGAAAACGTAGATAGTCTGCAGTGAAATTAGAAACATGACTGTCTTTCAAGGCTATTCATGCCACGCTGGGCACCCTCTCCAAGCCCTTCAAACAGTCCCCTGCCCACTGCCTTGTCAGCTCCTCCTGCCCTTTATTAAACCACACCGCACATTTCTAGAGTGAACTCTGCAAAAGACCGAAGAACACCATTAGTAATTTCCACTCACTGAAACATTTTATCTAGACATTTTAGTGATGTGTTGCTTTTAATGTACTTCAACATGAGCCCTCAAGGTTTTAATAACTGAATAGTGAAAAAAAAAGTGGTCACCCTCATGGCAGTGCACAACCTTCTGAAGGCTGGTTTGGGCCAGGAGTAAATAACAATCAAGAAAACTATAGGGTGTGACAGCTTCCTGTGTTCTGAGCAGCTCATTATGCCTGAAACACAAGGTCAGAATGTCTGAATAGTACACCAGACACTGACCTCATAAATGCAGTTAAAAGATAATTTCTCTACTTAAATCCCAGTGACACCTTTCAGGAATCTTATTCATAATCCATGAAAGGAACATGGAATCACAGCATCTTAGAGCTGAAAGGACCTTAGAAGTGGCCCTACTGTCATCCTCACTTTGCAGATCAGAAAATGGAGGCGCAGAGAGGTTCTGTGATTTCCCTGAGGTTGCACAGCATGCAGGGCTGAAGTTGGCACAAGAACTCCTGACTTTCTGCTCTGGGTCCCCGTCCACATGACCTCATGGGATTAAGCACCAGGCACACGGTCCAGATGACAACAGGTGCCTTTTGAGCTGTTTCTACCACACTTTAAAAGAGACGGGTAGAAACACGGGTTAGAGTATGTTTTAGGCTTTGCTCTTTTCTTCCAGTCCAGAATGTCTAAAATTGTCAAATATTTTTGATTGCTAACAACAGCCAGCTACCTCATCATATAAATTGGAATTGTCATTTTAAAGCAAATTCAGGTATTTTCTTTACTCTTGCTTAGTGAACAAAACCTCACAGCCTTATAATTATGGCATTTTATTGTTCCATTTATATTACAGACACAAATTACATATGTCAAAATGTTTTCTATGTTCTGCAGAAATAATAATTTCTATAGTATAAATAGAATTTTCTTATTTGAATCTATTTCTATTAGTACAAAGCAGAACTCTCTTCTCTGTTCTAGAATAAAAGATTCATTTTAAAGCTAAGAGGAAATGGAGTTTCATGAACAGATGAGCATTCAGGAGCTAATCATGTGATCCAAATGAAAAAAATTAAGTGATTTTTACATTAAGCATCATTTATCAATAGTCTATTAACAGGAAACTTAAAGCAAGCCACAAACTTCAAATTAAAGAAAATATAAGAATGCAGAAAACTTACATGAACCATTAGTGTCACACCTTTGAAGACACAGAGATCCCAAAAATCAATCTAGCTCTTGAGATAAATCTTCCACCAGTGCAGGAATTAAAAGTAACATGAAAATCTATTGCTATTTTATTGCTTTTAAGAATTACATTGAAATTGCAAAAACATAGTGTTTTTGGAGACATGTGTATGTTATTTAGGGCCATATGTATTGGATTTTTTGCCCTCTTCAAGTTAGTAAATATTTACTAAATGCTTATTACGTGTGTGGGACTGTGCTACACATGGAGTGACCAAAATAATCCAGACCCAGTCCACCCTCTCATGGAGCAGGAGAGGCAGGCTTGTCAAACTGCTCAAAAGGGAGCACCACACGCGTCACATGGTGCTGGGCATGGCCGTGGTGGGTGGGAGAAAGAGGGGTATATTAAGATGGCAACTGAGTTTGGCTGAATTTTTTCCCATACAGACCCTGGGCAACCTCAAAGGCCTTCACACTGTCTAGAATGTTCTGGGAATACTTTAGTACATTACAAAGACTATGTGCTTATTGCTATATTTACGTGCTGTACTGAGGTAAAATACTAAAGACATGTGTGTCCTACTTATTCTGTGAAAGGTGTGTGTTCAAGTAATGGTAACAAGTGAGAGGCAAATTAGATTTAAATTCTTGACTCGTGTGAGACTGTGTAAAATGGCTGTGACTATAATTATTTTAAAGTTTCAAATGTGCAGGGTAAAAGTTACCTTAGTTAAGAAAATGAACACAAAATGTAAGAACATTCAAAGAAATTATGCCAAAATTCTCTTTCTGTTGGCCAACAATGAAATTCTGTTACATGCCATTATTATCAGGCAGCTTTAAGCCAATTAGCATTTGCTGGTTGACACGAACAGCATTGTCTAATCTGTTACAGTTGTAAAGTTTCTCTGAATTACTTTTCACTACAAAACACGTGCACTGCCCTCAACAGATGCTTATCTCGGCAAGAACCAAACTGCTGAACCAGTGGAATCAGCGCCAGATTAGCTGAGGTTTACTTTGAATACACTGACCTTTGGGAAATAAGTCCGTTTTCCACTCTAATCTTTTAATGTCTGATTTGCAATACATTTCCCAGCACACGGAGGGCCTGCCAGCGAAGTGAAGCCCATGTCATAAACCATCATTTTGAATTCTTGGGTGATTAAAAACCAAAGCGCTATCCACTCCCCTGCTGTTTGCATATGAACATTTTTAAATGGCACATTTGGCCGAAACCTTGATGAAGCAAACCCTGTCGGACTGCCCTGGTTGCTGAAGTCCGTGTCGCAGCTTCTCCGGACCGAGGGGTTTGCCCACCGGGATGGAAGGGTCTCACCGGGCCTGACAGCGAGCACGTGCCCGCGCCCGCAGCCCCAGAGCGCGGCCGTGAGAGCGCAGACGCGGGACCAGCCCACTCTCCGCAAATTCTGCTGAAACCCGCCGCCACGCGCACACGAGGCAAGAAACGAGGCCGAGGCGCTCATAGTCAGTCTGTCTTTAAAAAAACTTTGAGAGAGCTTCTTAAAGGAGCGCAGGCGAGCCAAAACCTTGGGGAAGAGCGGCGCGCGCCCCACGGGAGCGCCGGCTCCCACAGGGTCTCAGGGCAGGTCCGGGGCCGCTCAGGGGCGCAGCCCAGAGAAAGGTCTGAAGCCATCGTCCGCCACCCCCCACACCCCGAAAAAGCCTTAGTCGCGCCGAGCTCCAGAGGTCCCCAGGAGTGCCCGAGCCGCGCCGACCGGCCCGCTGTTCCCAAACTTGCCCGCACCCCCGAGGGTCGCCCCCAGTCCGCGCTTACCCGCCGCGCCGACCCGGTCGCTCTTCCCGCGGGCAGGTCTCGGGCCACTCTGCTGGACACTCCGTCTCCGTGCGCTCGGCTCGACGCGTGCGCCCGGCCACCCGGGCTCCCCGCCCCGGCGCCATCCCCGCGCCCCGCGCTGCGCCCCGCGCCCGGGCCCCGCGCCCCGCCCCGCGCCCCGCCCCATCCCCCGCCCACACCCCACATCCCACACTCGCACCCCCCATCCTGCACCCCGCGCTAGGGCCCCGCGCCCCGCCCCGCCGGGTACCGCCCACATCACTTGTCCCACGCTCGCACCCCGCATCCTACACCCGCATCCCGCTTCCCGCCCCTAGTTCACACGCCGAACTCCCGCATTCCACACCCGCATCTGCCCGCTTCTCCCCAGCCAAGCTGTGGCTCCACGTCCCGCACCCCCCACCCCACACCTCCCGCTTAGGGCAGTAGGGGTGCGGGTGTGGGACGTGAATGCGGAGTGCAGGCTCCACGCAGGGTGCGAGGTGCCCGGTCGCAGCGGCCCACGCTGTCGCGGGGGCGGTAGTGGTGCTGGCCGGGAGCTATAAATAGCGCAGCGAGCCTGGCTCGCGTCAGACACACTTAATTCAGTCCAAGGCCCTGAGATTCTTTTTTTTTTTGGAAAGTAATTAGCCTCCAACTAATAAAAATAAATGGAAAAAAAAAAAGAACAACCGAGTCTCTGGTTGCTTCCAAGGTTGCTTGATTAGCGCTCAGATCTGCTGAGCAAGCTGCGCGCCCCGCAGAGTTTACCTGTTCAGGTGGGATCTGAACTTGAGGGCAACCCACGGGGAAAGAAAGCTATGCTGGTTAAAGACTCATCTAAAACACCTTACCTTGTAGAATTTGGACGTGTGTGTGTGTGTTTGTGTATGTGTGTGTTTAGTAGGTGATGGTTACCTGGACCTAGGTTTTTTGGTTGTCAGGGTATTTTTGTTTGTTTGTTTGTTTGGAGGTTTTGTTTTTAATTTGAGAAATATTACTATAGAAGGCTTCCCTGGTGGCCCATACAGTAAAGAATCTGCGTGCAGTGCATGAGACCGGAGTTCCATCCCTGGGCCAGAAAGATCCCCTGGAGGAGGGCATGGCAACCCACTCCAGTATTCTTGCCTGGAGAATCCCAAGGACAGAGGAGCCTGGCAGGCAACAATCCATGGGGTCACAAAAAGTCGGACACGACTGAGTGACCAACACACAAACACACATACACAATAGGTCTTCAGATATTTTCTCACTTTTTAATTCTCTCTGAGAAGTGCAAGAATAGTTTTATTTTTTCTTGATCATAGAACTAAAATTTCTTAATATTTATAGCGTCTTTGCCGAACACTTATTGGTATCCCACGGCAAAAACATGTAAATACAACACTGCAATGATTTAAAACTTTTTATTAAAAATGCAGATTTAAAATGATATTGTGTCACTCAAATACTTGTGCACCATGTCATAGCAACCTGATTCACAATCGCCAAAAGGTGGGGACAACTCCATGAATGGCTTAAAAAATGTGCTTCTATGTAGAATGAAATATTATCCACCCTAAAAAGGGGAGGAGATTCTGACACAGGCTGCCACACAGATGACTCTTGAGGACATGATGTTAAGTGAAGTCAACAGTCACAAAATACCGTATAATTCCACGTATGAAGTATCTAAAGTTGTCAGAAAGTAGGATGGTGGGTGCAGGGGCAGGGCTGGATGGGAGTTAGTGTTTAGTGGGAATAGTTTCAGTTTGAGAAGATGAAGTTACGATGGTGGTTGCAGAGAAGTTCGAATGTACTAACACAGAGAACTGAACGATTAAAGTGGCTAAAATGGTAAATTTTATATAATGTAGGTTTTACTACAATAAAAAATTTCAGTGACATTGTGTAAAGACTACCAAAATTAGGAAACAGTGGTTTCTTTGCACGTATACTCTCTACGTAGACATCTAAGATGTTAATCGTATGGTTTCAGTTTTAGATGTAAAGACTGCCTATTTGGTTTCAAGAGAGATTGTGGTTAGGATAATTTCAGGGGAAAATATATATATATATATACACACACAAATACATACGCATATGCCAACCTGCTGAGAGCTGAATCCTCAACCGATAGACCCCATTTCCACATGCTAGTAATATGTGTATCTGAAAAAAGCGTGCAGTGAAGACAGCCCGGAGACCCACGCTCGTGGTCCCGCGAAGGCATCGCCCACTCTGGTCCTTCCCGGAGACCGCAAAGATGCGCTCGCCTCTGCTGCCCTCTGGCGGTCAAAGCCGGAACTAACCTTCAGGGCCTGTGTTGAATCTGGGTGCATCTGCGCTTTGTACACAAAGAGAAGTTCAACAAATACTCGTTCAATATAGATGTCCTTCCTGAATACGATGGCCCAGAGTAAACACAGTAACCCTGCTGTAATCGTGGATAGCATAATTTTCTGGTGCTTTTCTTTAAATAGCCAGATTTAAATAACCAGGTTCATAAAAAGTTGTTACTTGGTTTTTTCCTTTTAGTTTAAAATTCATTACATACTTATACTAATAGGTGATGCATGGTATTTTGGCTACTTGTGAGGTGTACATATCTTCTTTTGAAATTTAATTCAACTACTTTTGAAAATTAATTCAACTACTCTTTTTATAAAACATCCACTCATTCAAGGCCATGGATGAGTGCTGGAAGAGGTGTGAAGATCCCCACTTTCTCCACTCAAAGAATTTCTTGTGCTGAGCTCTGGGCCCTATCCTGCCCACTGGAGGAATTTGCAGGCTATTCTGAATTGCTGTTGTTGTTTTGTTGCTAAGTCGTGTCTGACTCTGTGACCTCATGGACCGTAGCCCGCCAGACTCCTCTGTCCATGGGATTCTCCAGGTAAGAATACTGGAGTTGGTGGCTACGTTCTCCTCCAGGGGATCTTCCCGACTCAGGGATCGAAGCCGTGTCTCCTGCATTGGCAGGTGGATTCTTTACCACTGAAAGAACCAGGGAAGCCATGGAAAACAGTATGGAAGTTCTTCAAAAATAAAACAAAATAGACTTACCATATGATTAAATAATCCCACTTTTGGGAATTATCAAAAAAATTGAAAGCAGGGTCTCAAGGAGATGTTTGTACACTAGTGTTCACAGCAGTGTTAGTCACAGTGGCTTTAAGGCAGAGGGAACCCAGTGTCCACTGACAGATGAATGGATTAGGAAAATGCGGTCCATGCATACAGTGGAGCATAACTCAGAATTCAAAAGGGAGGAAGTTCTGATGCAGGTTGCTCGTGGATGAATTTTGAGAACATTACGCTAAGTGAAATAAGCCAGTAACAAAAAGACAAATACTGAGTGATTCCTCATAAAGGAGGCCCTTAGATTAGTCAGATTCAAGGAGACAGAAAGTAGGATGGGTGGGGGCAGGGAGGGAGGTGGGGAGCTGGTGCTTAAATGGGGGGCAGAGCTTCAGTTTTGCAAGATAGAATTCTGAGGACAGATGGTGGTGGTAATTGCATAACATTTTGAATGTATTAAAACCATTTAATTGCACACTTAGAAATATTTACAATGATACATTTTATGTTATGTGTTTTTTACCATAATAAAAAAATGAAAAAAAGCCCTCATACTTACTGTATGACCCTAAAAGAAACGTGAACAGAGGGGTTAACAGGGAGGTGATTCGGGCAGCTGAATTCCATCTCCTCGAGTTGAAGAGTGTGATTTCTAAAGCAAGTAGAACACAGCTGATAAAACAAGCGTGTGGGAGGCCCTGCCTACCGGGTTATCACCCCAGAGCACAGCCCTCTTCCTGGCGTTTCATGCTCTTCAGAAATAAAGACCATTTTGGTTGAAAATGGTCTTCCCTCTAACAATAAAAATGCAGCTGCCCACAGCTGCTGGGTGGTTTTTAACTTTTAGTTTTCAATCTGCTTGATCAGACTTGAGCCTCACAGCACAAGTGTGAGGACGGGGGCACTTCCCTGTGTTATGGAGAAAGAAGCTGAGATGCAGGGAGGGGACCTTTACCACTGCTGGTTAAAAGCTCAGCAGTTAACACTTTGGACTATGAATCTATTAATAGTACTTTTTGTATAAAACCACAAGACTTGTGAGGCCGATGAGGAGAAGAACTTCGTCATTTATGAATGAGGAAAGTCCTGTAACACCTGGGAAGGGTCAGGCCATGGGTTGTGATGCTGGGCTGGTGTTTCTGGAGTCCTCATGCACTTCCATCTCTCATTGTCTGCAGAAGCTTTATCCCCTGTCATCACCTGGGGAGATGTTATGTTATTTTGTCTATTTGGGAACTGGGGAAACTAAGACAGTGCCATGAAATTAAAAGATGCTTGCTCCTTGGAAGGAAAGCTATGGCAAACCTAGACAGCATATTAAAAAGCAGAGACATCACTTTGCCAACAAAGGTCCATGTAGTCAAAGCTATGGTTTTTCCAGTAGTTATGTATGGATATGAGAGTTGGACTATAAAGAAAGCTGAGCACTGAAGAATTGATGCTGTTGAACTGTGGTGTTGGAGAAGACTCTTGAGAGTTACTTGGACTGCATGGAGATAACACCAGTCTATCCTAAAGGAAATCAGTCCTGAATATTCATTGGAAGAATTGATGCCGAAGCTGAAACTCCAATACTTTGGCCATGTGATGGAAACAACTGACTCATTGGAAGAGACCCTGATGCTGGGAAAGATTGCGAGCAGGAGGAGAGTGGGATGACAGAGGATGAGATTGTTGGATGGCATCATCGACTCAATAGACACGAGTTTGAGCAAATTTTGGGAGATGGTGAAGGACAGGCAAGCTTGGTGTGCTACAGTAAATGGGGTAGCAAAGAGTTGGACACGACTTAGTAACTGACCAACAACAAAGACAGTACATGTGTACTAAGTCATTTCAGTCGTGTCCAACTCTTTGAGACCCTAAGGACTGTAGCCTGCCAGGTTCTTCTGACCATGGGGTTCTCCAGGCAAGAATATTGGAGTGATTTGATTCTTCTCTATTTTTTCCTTGATGAGTCTGGCTAAAGGCTTGTCAATTTTGTTTATCTTCTTGAAGAACCAGCTTTTAGTTTTATTAATCTTTACTATTGTTTCTTTCATCTCTTTTTCATTTATTTCTGTTAGGCTGTTTATGATTTCTTTCCTTCTACTAATTTTTTTCCTAATCAACAAAACTAGAAATGAAAAAGGAGAGGTTATAACAGACAATGCAGAAATACAAAGGATTATAAGATACTATTATGAACAACTATATGGCAATAAAATGGATAAGCTGGAAGAAATGGACAGATTATAAGAAAAGTTCGATCTTCCAAGACTGAACCAGGGAGTAATAGAAATTATAAGCAACCCAACAAATAAGCACAAAAATCTCCCCAAAAACAAAAGCTCAGGACCAGATGGCTTCACAGGAGAACTCTATCAAATATTTAGAGAAGAGCTAATGCCTATCCTTCTAAAATTCTTTCAAAAAATTGCAGAGGAAGGAACACTTCCAAATTCATTCTACAAGGCCACCATTACCCTGATATCAAAACCAGACAAAGACAACACAAAAAAAGAAAACTACAGGCTAATATCACTGATGAACATAGATGCAAAAATCCTCAACAACATTTTAGCAAACAGAATTCAGCAATACATCAAGAAAGCTCATATACCATGATAAAGTTGGCTTTATTCTCGGAATGCAAGGATTCTTCAATATATGCAAATCAATCAACGTGATACACCATATTAACAAATTGAAAGATAAAAGCCATATGGTAATCTCAATAGACGCAGAAAAAGCCTTTGACAAAATTCAGCACCGATTTATGATTAAAACTCTTCTAAAAATGGGCATAGAAGGAACTTACCTCAACGTAGTAAGGGCCATAGATGATAAACCTATAGCAAACATTATTCCCAGTGATGAGACTAAAAGCATTCCCTCTAAGATCAGGAGCAAGACAAGGGTGTCCACTCCCACCACTATTATTCAAAATAATTCTGGAAGTCCTAGCTATAGCAATCAGAGAAGAAAAAGAAATAAAAAGGAATCCAGATCAGAAAAGAAGAAGTAAAGCTTTCATTGTTTGCAGATGACATGATATTATACATAGAAAACCCTAAAGATAGTATCAGAAAATTACTAGAGCTAACCAGTGAATTTAGCAAAGTTGCAGGATACAAAGTCAATACACAAAAATCACTTGTGTTTCTATATACTAACAATGGAAAATCAGAAAGACAAATTAAGGAATCAATTCCATTCACCATTGCAACAAAAAGAATTAAATATCTAGGAATAAACTTACCTAAGGAGACAAAAGAACTGTACATAAAAAATTATAAGACACTGATGAAAAAATCAAAGATGACATAAACAGATGGGGAGATATTCCATGTTTCTGGGTAGGAAGAATCAATATTGTGAAAATGACTATATTATTAAAAGCAATCTATAGATTCAATGTGATCCCTATCAAGTTACCAGTGGCATTTTTCACAGAACTAGGACAAAAAATTTCACAATTCATATGGAGGCACAAAAGACCCTGGATAGCCAAAGCAGTCTTGAGAAAGAAGAGTGGAGCTGGAGGAATCAGGCTTCCTGACTTCAGGTTATCCTACAAAGCTGCAGTCACCAAGACAGCATGGTACTGGCACAAAAACAGAAATATAGACCAATGGACTCTCTATCTTGCAGAGTCCAGAGATAAACCCCTGCACCTATGGGCACCTTATTTTTGACAAAGCAGGCACGAATATACAATGGGGCAAAAACAGCACCTTCAATAAATGGTGCTGGGAAACTGGACAGCTGCATGTAAAAGAATGAAATTAGAATACCTCCTAACACCATACACAAAGATAAACTCAAAATGGATTAAAGACCTAAATATAAGACCAGAAACTATAAAACTCTTAGGGGAAAACATAGGCAGAGCACTTGATGACATAAATCAAAGCAAGATCCTCTATGACCCACCTCCTAGAGTAATGGAAATAAAAACCAAAGTAAAGTGAGACCTGATTAAACTTAAAAGCTTTTGTACAGCAAAGGAAACTATAAGCAAGGTGAAAAGACAACCCTCGGAATGGGAGAAAATAATAGCAAAGGAAACAACTGACAAAGGATTAATTTCCAAAATATACAAGCAACTCATACAACTCAATACCAGGAAAACAAACAACCCAATCAAAAAGTGGGGAAAAGGCCTAAACAAACATCTCTCCAAAGAAGACATACAGATGGCTAACAAACAAATAAAAAGATGTTCAACATCGCTCATTATTAGAGAAATACAAATCAAAATCACAATGAGATATCACCTCACATCAGTCAGAATGGCCATCAACAAAAAGTCTAAAAACAATAAATGCTGGAGAGGGTGTGGAGAAAAGGGAACACTCTTGCACTGTTGGTGGGAATGCAAATTGATACAGCCACTACAGAAGATTGTATGGAGATTCCTTAAAAATCTAGGAATAAAACCACCATATGACCCAGCAATCCCACTCCTAGGCATATACCCTGAGGAAACCAGGGTTGAAAAAGACACATGTGTCTTATTGTTCATTGCAGCACTATTCACAATAGCTAGAACATGGAAGCAACCTAGATACCCATCGACTGGTGAATGGATAAAGAAGTTGTGGTACATATACACAATGGAATATTACTCAGCCATAAAAAAACACATTTGAGTCAGTTCTGATGAGGTGGATGAACCTAGAACCTATTATACAGTGAAGTGAGTCAGAAAGAGAAAGATAAATATGGTATTCTAATGCATGTATATGGAATCTAGAAACATGGTTCTGAAGAATTTATTTACAGGGCAGCTATGGAGAAACAGACATAGAGAATAGACTTATGGACAAGAGGATAGGGGAGGAGAGGGTGAGATGTATAGAAAGAGTAGCATGGAAATTTACATTACCATATGTAAAACAGATAGCCAACAGGAATTTGCTGTTATGACTCAGGAAACTCAAACAGGGACTCTGTATCAACCTAGAGAGGTGGGATGGGGAGGGAAATGGGGGGGTAGTTTCAAAACGGAGTGGATATATGTATACCTATGGCTGATTCATGTTGAAGTTTGAGAGAAAACAACAAAATTCTGTAAAGCAATTATCCTTCAATAAAAAAAATAAATTAAGAAAAAAAGAATACTGGAGTGGGTTGCCATGCCATCCTCCACGGGATCTTCCTAACCCAGGGATTGAACCTGTGTCTTTTGTGTCTCCTGCATTGCAGGCAGATTCTTTGCTGTCTAAGCCACCAAGGAAGGAGAATGGCTTTTGCTTCAATCCATCACAAGTGCCTTGGAGTCCTCTAGAAGGGAGTGGTTCCCGCTGCTGGAAGCCTGCAGGGTCAAGTTGGGGGGCAGGAAGGACATACCAAGGTGAAAGGTGCCGGAACTGCACGGTGGAGAGATGAGGAGGACAGCTTTTCACAAGGGAGCAATGAGTTCAGATCCCATCAAGGCTGGATACCAGCTCAGAGTGTCAGCGCGTTAAATAAAACCTACTAGGTGACCTTGCTGACTTTGGACATTTGTCAGAAGGACATCTGAGCTGTCTTGTGTAAGGGCAGGGGCGGGTGGAGCTTCCTCACCCGCTGGGAGCCTGGGGTCCTCTGAGACTGAGCTCCCAGGGCACAGAGAGGGGCCAGAAGAGCACTGGCCGCCCTGGGACCCCTGAGACGGCTCCTGACGCAGCCTCTGCCCTGGGGTGGTGTTGGGGGGGACAGCCGTGTCTGAGGCTCAGCCCCACCACAGCCAGGCTCTTGATTAACCAGACTTTTTTCACTGATCACCTGTTTCAACTACTTTCTACTTGTTTCCTTCTTGACTTCTACCAGATACATTTTCTTCTTCATCACCCTCTCATTTTAATTTTACTTTTACCTAACGTGTCATTCTTGTTTCCCTCCCCATACTCCTTGGGGTGGACGGCTCCCGCTCCACACCCCACATCTGTGATGGGAATGAGCAGAAGTGGGCGGGCAAGCCCCCGTCCCCTCGATAACTCCTGCTGACAGAGTCCCTGCCCTCAGCAGCGATGATCAGACAAGAGCTAAGTATGTTCTTCAGATAACTGAGAGGATGTCTAAACTCAAATCACAGACCTGACCCTAATCGGCTCCCCATTCGTTAAGTTTCACTTGCCCAAAATGGCATGAAATGGATAGCATCTATGTAGTCTGTAGTTTTCTCTAAGAGGTCAGATTTTTTTCCCCT
This sequence comes from Muntiacus reevesi, assembly GCF_963930625.1. NCBI lineage: Eukaryota > Metazoa > Chordata > Mammalia > Artiodactyla > Cervidae > Muntiacus > Muntiacus reevesi. The sequence continues at coordinate 34,042,031 of NC_089259.1, read as the reverse complement.
TAATTAATTAATTTATTTGGCTGCCTTGCATCTTAGTTGCAGCATGGACTCAGTAGTTGTAGATCACAGGCTTGTTGCCCCATGGCATGTGGAGTCTTCCCAGATGAGGGATTGAACCCTATGCCCCCTGCACTAGCAGGCAGATTCTCTGTGCCACCAGAGAAATCCCCATGGGATGGTTTTGAAGATGAATCCAGGTGGCCTGTGTATGAAGTAGTCTAATACAGTACACAGCTGCCGCCCCCAAATGGCTCTTATTACTAGTACTTGGAAACTTTTCCAGCAATTTATCATCATTGCTGTGACATTTATATTGTAATTTACAAAAGTATCGGTCCCCAAGAGATGAGGGGGAAACAACAATCTTTCACTGCAGACAGTCTGAGAAACACTGGTCTGCACCTCATGATTCCTGTTCTCAGAGAAAGCTCCTTAGAGTGACCAGAGGTGCATCTATAATTAGTGAAGTCCTCAGAAAGTTGCTGAGAGAAGCAACTGGGGACCCAGTGTCATAGGTTAGTTCTGAGTGAACAGGCAGACACAGGACACCCTATTATATCCTCGTTCTCCTTTCTGTTCCTCCATGGCCCCCTGGGGGCCAGCAGGGCAGAGGCTGAAGGGATGCTGGGCACCTGGCCGGAGCTCCTGCCCTGTGCACGCACATCGAGGCACCCAGACCAGGAGCCCCGTGTCCCCACACACGGGGACTGACTGACTTTTCTGTGTGTTCCAGATTCATTTCACTTGATGCGTGGGAACGTGTTTGTAAGTGGCTTGCAGCTGCCGGGAGTATACAGGTGAGTCATTGTCTTCACATCGCCGACCCTCTGGAGAAGAAAAAAACTGACACTGCTTTCAAGTGATTCCTGTGTAACGTCCCCGAGGCAGAGAGTGTTGCCACAAGGGCGACAGGAAAGATCATGTGTGCAGGTTTCAGGAAGCAGTACTCTCTTTTCAGAGGCTGGGCTGGCCGTTGGCCAAGGAAGAGAACACATAGGTCGTGTGCACTCTTGCCAGCACTTCTCCTTCGAGAAGAATGAGGCATGTTTAATCCTTTCCTTTCTCTCAATGATCACAGGCCCGTTGGGGGTAGACGCTCTCCATCCAGCTTGAACGCCGTTCACTTGGCAAGTGCCTAGGGCAGGCAGCGCCGTCACAGGGACTCTGAGCTCTGGTGGAAGAGGCGAGGACTGTCTGCTCCCCAGGAAAGACCCGCCACCCAGCTGCCAGGAGCCCAGCAAGGCATCCACCAGGCTGGGGGTGCAGCCGCAGGCTGAGCCAGTCACTGCGTCCTGGAAACTCGCAGTCCAACGCGATGGCCACCGAACAGGCACCTCACCAACACACATGCTGAGCTCCATCGACCCCATAGCGCAGCCGATGATAAATGGGCATGAAGGCAGGTCTTTGGTAAAAGCAAAGCCACGTAAAGTGAACTTTTGAGAGGCAGGGATCCCTGTACTTTGTTCTACTAGAATCAAGGCTCAGTCATGATACTGAGATGTCATCAGTGGTAGGACACAGCTCTCTGCTTCAGGGATGGCCAAATGCGAAAGAACCAAGGAACTGTTTGTCTCAGAATCTGCAAGTGAGCACCATTCCCTCCTCAGCGCCGTCTTCTCTGATTGAAGGGCCCTGAGGCCTGGCCAGCCCCCTGCCGCCTCTGTCCTGGGGGTACCGCTTGCCTACTCCCTCCGGCGCTGTCCCCGGCTGTGAGGAGGTGATCAGTCCTCTCTCCTTCTGCAAGGAGAGCCATGTGCGGCCAGCCCGGACGAGTCTAGAACTGTTCCCTCTTCATCCCTGGGGTCAGCTGGGTTTCCTTGTCGGCCTCGGGCTTTCCTGCGTATGGAAGTCCAAGTGCTGAACATCCGCCAGTTCTGGTCTCTTCCTCTCCTTCCGACGGGACCACATCTCCACCCTCTGCTCTGAGCCCTGGTGAAGCAGGGCACGCAGTCTGGACAGTGACCCGGGAGTTGGGACAGAGAATCTGAGGACTTGAGGGTCCTGGAGGACACACTGGGAGGACGGGTTGATGCAGGTGCAGATAGAAGAGTGGGGAGGGGAGGCAGGACCTGGGTGCCCTTTATTAGGGTCTGGGGGTAAGGGGGGAGCTGGTCAATTCAAACAAAAGACTGGGATTTTGTTCACTTCCTTAGGGTCTCATCTTAGGGCACACGGGGGAGGTTCGGGTGGGTCAGGACAGAAAGATCACAGGGGCTCTGCCCCTGCTGTCCAGGGTCTGAGTGTATGAGGTCCCCCTACGCCCCGCCTTAGCCCCGTCTCCTGGCCGCTCAGGATGGCACCAAGGCAGCAACACACACAGCAGCTCAGCTCTGCCTCGCCACCTCACAGGCAATAAACAGAAGGACTTTCCTGTCCCGACAAAACAGAGATAAATCATTTTTCAAAAAAGGATGACAACCACAGAGATGTCCATTTTCTGCTTCTTGTAAAGATGATGGCTCTGTTTGCGGTTCTGGGAGCTTTGTGTACGTTTTCATAAATGCAAAGGTAGTCATGATGCTTGAGAACAAAAAAATCCATAAAAATTCTTCTTGTGAGTAAAAGTTGTGCTGGCCGTCAGGAGCAAACTCTTCCCCCACGTGATTCTGGACTTGTGTGAGTGCCACAGGCGCTCCTGCATCTGTCTGGGGCAGAAGTGAAGCCCAGGCAGTCACTGCAAGGATGCAAACATGCTCCACCTCCTGGGGCCCGGAATGTGCATGAACTCTCCCTCCTGGCTATAGGCATTTCCTCTGCCTTTCATCTCTATCCCGAGAGTAGCTCTGTTTGCAGTGTTCTCCTGACACAGGCGACGGAGACCACGGTGCGCGCTTCCAAGTTGAAGAGAAGTCCCTCCTGTGTCTGAACATGGGACCTCTTCTCTGGACGACCTGAATAGACTTGAAAAGGAGTGTTCTCTGCGGAGCAGGAAGGCTCTGTGCTCAGACCTGTATTTGTGTCGTGTTTACGGCTAATCTATGGGTTTAGGGAGTTATTTGGGGGCGTTATAGCACTAATAAACTGGTTTGGAGACGTTCGCAGTGTTTGAGGTATGTCTGAGCTCAGAACTCTTCTTAATGCTTATGGTCACCAGCAGTGTCTTGTGTGAAGACAATCCATTGTCTCCTGTGTTAAGAAAAGACATCTTAAAAAATTACAGTAAAATACACATGACATAAAGTTCACCATATTAGCCATTTTGTGTGTGCACTTTGAAGCACACTCACATCACTGTGAGACCATCCCCAGCACCAGCTCCAGAAGCTTTTTGTCCTCCCAGGCTGAGACCGTCTGCCCATTAGTTATGCCCCTTCCCCCCCCAGACCGTGGAAGCCACCCTTCTGTCTCCGTGAATGTGACTAATCTGGGGACCCCATGGAAGTGGAATCCTACAGTATTTGTCCTTTTGTGTTTGATTTATTTCACTGAGCATGATGTCAGGTTTCACCCATGTGGTAGCCTGTGTTGGAATTTCCCCCCTTTTTTTTTTGCAGGCTGAATAATATTTTGTTGCATATGCGAGCCACATTTTAAAAAATCTGTTCATTTATCGATGGACACCTGTAGTGCTTCTAGTTTTTGGCAAGTGTGAATAAAGCTGCTATGAACATGGGCAAACACACATCTGTTAACACTGAGATCTGTTTCTTTTGGAAAAGTCAGGGCAAATGAGAAAAATTAATGCTTTATTGAGTTCTTGTGAGTCACAATTGCCCAAAACCACTTTTTATGTCTTGTCAATATTAAGTGTGTAAATATCACAATAAAGTGCCTGAGAATTTTGAGTGGAATGTTATTACGTGATTTTCCCACCTAGACAAGATAACGGAATTAAGACCAAATAACACTGAATATTTAGAGTTGCTGTGTTAATATTAGATGATGGCTTAAAAAACATTTTAAATAAGAGACTTCCCTGTCCCATAGATGAGTCCTGAATAAGAAATAATCTCAGCAGAGGATTTATGGCCCTGGATGGTAAGACTGCAAAATACTGGGCCCCCCTAGAAACCGGCCGGCCAGTCGTAACACCAAGTGGTAGAAAGAGGCCTCGATAAGTCATGCAGCATCTCAGAGAAAAGGAAGAATGCCAGGCTGCACACTGTCTCCCTTCCTGGCCAAAGGCTGCGTCTTCCACGGCTTACTTTGTGCTCCTTTAGGCCCCGAAGAAACCATTTCCGGCCCAGGTCTCTCCTGTGTTGCTTGGTATGCCAGCACATCGCCGGTTTGTTTGGACACATCTGCCCTCCACACCATGACTGCTTCTGGAATCATCTCTGTGTTTATCAGTACTCCCCACCTGTGGAGACCTTGGTGAACGTGTCCTTAGAGAGGACACCAGAGTCGTAAACGCACTCAGGTGTGTGCGGAAGGCTGTTCGCCCGTCTGTCATAATATCCTTACTCTTAAGAAGAAAACGTATGAACCAGAGGCAGCGAAGTACATTTACCTGGAAAACTCCAAACTCAAATCCTGCTGGTAAATGAACTGTGGTGGAACGCAAAGAAGAGTCTGGAGGCATTCCACGGTCAATGTGTTTACTGGCTGAAGTGGCCTTAGGCTCGTTAGACTGACAGGTGACATGAAGTTGGAAGGAATTGCTTTCAACATATTCATATAAACTGAATATGGGGCCATGGAGGGTCTAATGGAGCCGAGGGATAGGCCAAGGTCAGCAGGTTGGAACCCACCCAGGAAAAGGCGAAGCCCTGAGTTAGGCTTGAAAATCCACGCAGCGCTTGCTACAAAGGGAAGGGTAGTTTGAAACGAGATGGAGGTGGCGGGCAGCAGGGAAGGGGGGTTACCTTTTGTGAAAAACTGGAAACAGTGTGACAGCTAGGCACTAACAAGGCAGGATTACCACTCTGAACATTGCTCCTCTGTAAAAAAAGATCAAGTTAGAGCTACACACAGACTGCAGAGAGTTCTCGGGCATATTACTGAGACACCATCACAGAGAAAATGACGTAAGAAAAACAGACTGACGTGGCCGTGTGCATTTGCATGGGTTTGAGTGTGAATCTGTGGTGCAGGACCTCTGGGGCAGGTTTGCATCCAGGGGTTAATACATCGAGCAGGGCTGCAGAGGAGACCTGCACCTGGACTTTGCTTCCGTATTTAATCTCAAAGCCAATGTACTTCTATATTAATTCCACAATCTCATACATCACATCACTGACCTTTTTGATTGATCATGAGGAAAGATGGGGCAGCTGTTAAAAAGCAAACTCAAGATCCCACCGCTTTAGCCACAGGCTGCGTCTGTCTGTGGCCAGGCTGTCTGTGCTCAGAGGACCGGGAGGAGCCCCTGCTGCTGGACCCGGTCAGGGACTAACCGGGGCTCCACGGCAGAGGTCAGGGTGAGGCCTGTCTTGTTCCTTCTCTGCCTGGACCTGGTGGATCTGGACACAGGAGCTGCTTCATCGTGATGAATAAACAAGTCAGAGTCTGCTAATGGAAATGCCGACCCGTGTGGCTGGAGAATGAAGTTAGGGTTGAACTTGGACATGTTCTTGGTGATGGGAGGTTCCTGAGAGGCAGACAGACTCCTCTGGGTCCAGCAGAGGGCAGGACAGATGCTGGAAGCAGAAGTCCTGGGGGAGGCGTCACCCCAGCCCAGAGGCCTCCCCTTGGCCACGCCATACCATCTGGCCCTGGCACCGCCTCTTTCCCGTTTATTCCTCTCCACTGCACTCATATTCAGGTATTTGTTGGTATTTTGTTTGCTCCCAGTCCTGTTGCCCAACAGTTCCTGGTGCTCAGTGGGCACTCTGTAAATCTTGGCTGAGTAAATAAATAATTAGTGACTGGCAGGAATGGAAGGCGGTGTCACCAGAGGGGGCCCCTCAGCCCTGCCGGTGTGGGATGAAAGGGCTGTCAGCTTCCGGAAGTAACCCCCAGCTCCAGAATTCCCACCCCACACCGTGCTCCTGCCCTGAGCTGCGCCCCCCACACGGAGGAGGCGTGGCCACCCCCGGGGCAATGCTGGGCAGCTCTGGAGGACTTGGTAACTCAGAAGGAGGTGTGAAGTGACCCTAACAATGTGAATCAAAACCGAAGCCCATTATACAGAGTGAAGTAAGCCAGAAAGATAAAGACCAATACAGTATACTATCGCATATATATGGAATTTAGAAAGATGGTAACGATAACCCTATGTGCAAAACAGAAAAAGAGACACAGATGTACAGAACAGACTTTTGGACTCTGTGGGAAAAGGCGAGGGTGGGATGTTTTGAGAGAACAGCATCGAAACATGTATATTATCAAGGGTGAAACAGATCGCCAGCCCAGGTTGGATGCATGAGACAAGTGCTTGGGGCTGCTGCACTGAGAAGACCCAGAGGGATGGGGTGGGGAGGGAGGTGGGAGGGGGGATCAGGATGGGGAATACATGTAAATCCGTGGCTGATTCATGTCAGGGTATGGCAAAAACCACTACAATATTGTAAAGTAATTAGCCTCCAACTAATAAAAATAAATGGAAAAAAAAAAGCTTTTTTCTTTCAAGATTTTTCTCCAGGTGCAGGGTAACAGAGCCTCTCCTCCCCTTCTTGGTGGTCTCAGCCACTCCACCCCCTGCCCCCCCCAAAATTGTACTTATTTCAGACTTTGAGTAAACGGGCGCTTTCCCCAAGCTTTGGGAGGGTCACTCCTTCTAGAACCCCATCCATCCACCCCACAGCCTGGGATCCACCTGGTGGAAAACAGAGACAAGTGTATATCACTTAGCACTTTGCTGCGTGGACACTTTGATGTAAATTATCTTCTTGGGTTTCTGTGGCCCTCGGGTACTGTTCAGCCAGAGCTTTAAGATGAGGAACCAGGTCTGACAAGTGAGTGGGCTCCCTGTACCCACGACAGACCCCTCAGTGCCCTGCCTCTCCCCAGGCCCTTCCCCAAGGTCAGGGACAGCGTGAGGGACCGCTAAGGCCCTGGTCACCCCCAGATTCCCACCTTCGTCTTCCTGATTCAACCCAGATTTACCTGCCCACAGCTGCCCATGCATGGAAGAGTCGAGGTGTCCTAATAAACCCCAAACAAGAAAGCCTTAGCAGCTGGACTGTTCCCACTGCCTCTTAGGGGCTTAGTGTGGCCAACCTGACATGGGGAACTGGGGTGGACTCTTCACAAATAACACAAAAGGAGAGCTTTTTTACACCTACAACAAATTATAAATGAGTGGCTTGAGATATATATTAGGATGATCGTTTTTAGAGTTCAAGCTCTAACTTTCAGGCATGTGGCCAAACCTGTCTGTAAATTCTTAAAAGCGGTCAGTAGTCGTCTGTAATTATTTTGACCCAGTCTTTTAATACCCAAGAGTCATAATCTTCATAGCTTGTGAGTGCATCTATTTAAAAAGTCACGTGTTCCTGTCACAGGCTGTGTGAGAGCAGCCTGGAAGGTGGCCAGGGACCATTTCTTATCCCTTCTCTATCATCTGGAGGAAAGGTGACTGCTTTCTGTCCTTCTAAAGCCATCTACAAACTGTATGGGCTTCCCAGGTGGCTCAGTGGTAAAGAATCTGCCTGGTAATGGGCAGGAAATGTGGATTCAATCCCTGGGTTGGGAAGATCCCCAGGAGAAGGAAATGGCCACCCACTCCAGTCTTCTTGCCTGCAGAATCTCATGGACAGAGGAGCCTGGCAGGCTACATTCTAGGGGGTCACAAAGAGTTGGACATGACTTAGAGACTAAACAACAACAAAGGAGCGTATGGTTCCCCATAAACACACTTGTAATTACCAATGTGTAAAGTGCTTTCAGGTCCCTGGATGAGGTCTCCGACCACCTTGGGTGTTTCTGGCATCCTAGGAGTGCGCTGGGCAGCAGGCCACATTCACGGACTAGAAGGTGCTCCCGGAACAGAAGACAGGTGATAAGACCAGTTTGGTTGCACACAAATGGACATGAAATCCCATAGAAAACCCCATAGAAAAGACACCTGATTGAATTTTTCTCATGCCTCAGCCAACTTTGACTGTGAATAACATTTTAACATCTTTGAATGATTCTTCTAGGAGCCAACCTGGTCACATGACCCCAGCTTAGCGTCCTCCAAATGGCAAAGCCTGTCCACACCTATACTGTGCGTGTTTCTCAGGAACCCGCTAGTGGTGAGCACGGGACAGGAATAACCCTTTTTTTTCCTTTCCTGACTGTCCTTCTGGTGACACAGGCTTTTCCGTAACTGGGGCGGAAGGATCCCAGAGTCTCAGACAGGCACAGTGGTAACTTACCCATTTAGTGTTATGAAATTTTCACAAATTTTTACAAAACCAGCTATAGATGAAATTAAAAGCTACTATTCTATTCTATTAAAAGGGCTTCCCAGGTGGTGCTAGTGGTAAAGAACTTGCCTGCCAATACAGGAGACATCAGATTCAGGTTGCACATCCCTGGGTCGGGAAGATCCCTGGAGGAGGGCATGGCAACCCACTCCAGTGTTCTTGCCTAGAGAATCCCATGGACAGAGGATCTTGGAGGGCTACAGTCCATGGGGTCGCAAAGAGTTGGATGTGACTGAAGCTACTTAGCACACATTCTGTAATAGATTTTAAATAACCATTATGTGAATCAATTATATTTTAATATTTAAATGATATATGAGATGTTACTAAATTATTTTAATTACAAGTATGTAATTAAAACTATTATGTATTATTATAAAATGTTTTTATAAAGCTATTCTTGGCAACAGAAAAGTATTTACTCTCATTGACGTACACTGAGTGCCATTTTTTTAAAACCATGTCAAGCATCATGAAAATATTAGGATTCTGTCTGTCTTATAGAACTGCTAAATAGTTATCTAAACCCTTGTTTCTACTTTTTAAAAAAAGTCTATTAAATCTATTTTCTCTCTAAAAGCCTGGATGCTGAAAAGGGAAGTGAACAAACCTTTGAAGAAGATGAAACTCATTTTTAATTGTCGGAATTGAGAGTCTAGTTTTTACACCTCTTTTTTAGAAACATTTACTGCCCCATCCCCCTCAATTTGCCATTTTCTTCTGCACCATTAAATCATACTGTGGCAATAAAATAATCCCAAGCAATCTCTGTAAGTCAGCATTCTTCCCGTGGGAGTGGAAAAGGCACCATCAAGGAAGCTCAGGGTGTCCTGAACCATCCCACCATTGGTAGTAACTCATGGTATATAAAGTCTGTATTCCTCATGCAAAATCACATCTAAGCTTTTGAAACGAGGCAGTCTGCTATTAGAAGCCATCACCAAGGGCTGCTAGTTTGTTTCACTGAGGGAAGCTAAAATGCGTCCCTGTAGCACACACCACACGTCACACAACAGACAGCCTCTTGGGGGCAGTGCAAAACACTCACACCTGAAAGGCCATAGTTAAATTCAACAAGAGCATCTAATTATACCCCGTTTACATATCATAATCTGAGCCTTTGAAATAAGAGGAACCTATAATGAATGGTTCCTTGCAGATCAAAAGAACACGTCATATTTTAAATTTTCACTTAAAAAACGTGTAACAGAGTTTGAAGCATTAGGGAGCGCGTCCACTGTTGAAGACTGAAATGTCAAAGCAAATAAAAGAACCAAGATTCTCTGTGTTCACCTTTAATGCAGGGGAAATGGCAAAGACAGCCCTAAGTGGGTCAACCAGACCCTGGGCTTTTCAGGCCCTGGCGTTTCTCTCCTTTCCTCAAAGAAACGGAGACAAACGCCATGTCCTTTGTCTAAATAGGCATGGCCACCCGGGCCAGCTCGGCCCCACAAGGACCGATTTCAGAGAAAAGTGGCAGAGGCTCTGAGTCTGCCTTCAATGGGACACTTGCACGGGTGGGGTGGGGGGCACAGCCTCTAGAGGCGTCTGGGGTTGCATGTGCGATCTACCGGGGAGGGGGTCAAAGGTGGTCCTGAATTCGAGCTGTACCCGGGGCGGGGGGGCTGGCTGACTGTGCCTCTGGGCTGAGCACAGATCGCACTCCTCTTTTATCTAAACCTGGCAACCGCTATAGTTACACTGGTTTTTTGGACTTTCCGGAACAAAATCGAATCAGTAAGTAACACAGCTCAGTGACATTGAGCAGGATGCAAATTCCAGACACTGCGATCATGAAGACCGTGAAGACGGTCTTCTCCGTGGGCCTGGACACGAAGCAGTCCACCGTGTTGGGGCAGGGCCAGGCATTGCACTTCACTAGGCGCTGCATGGCGAAGCCATCATACATCACGTAGAAGACGTACATGAAGGCAGCCTCGAAGATGACTCGGAAGAAGATGCTGCCCGTGTAGGTCCACCACAGAGACCCCTCGATCCGGACCTTCTGCTTCTTGATCTCTTCGATATCCTTGAACTCGGTCTTTATCTCTCCCCTGATGAACTTGCGCTTCTTCTCGTGCCTATAGTAGGCCACGTGCATGGCCACCAGCAGGGCGGGCGTGGACACGAAGATGAGCTGCAGCGCCCAGAGCCGGATGTGCGAGATGGGGAAGTAGTGGTCGTAGCACACGTTCTTGCAGCCAGGCTGCAGGGTGTTGCATATGAAGTCGGCCTGCTCATCTCCCCACACCTCCTTGGCGGCCACCACCAAGATCATGATTCGGAAGATGAAGAGGACGGTCAGCCAGATCTTGCCGATGCTGGTAGAGTGCTTGTTCACACCCCCCAGGATCGTCTGCAGTGCGCTCCAGTCCATTGTCTCGTTTGGGTGGCTAGTGCTGGAAAAGACAGAGTGATACAGCGTGACACGGGGTGAGCGTGTGGGACCGGCTTGGGGAGGCTCAGGGGGCCTAGCCCATGAGCACCAGCCATCTCAAAGGGCCAGTTCTTACACAGCCTCACTCAACAAGGGAAAACAAGAGCAACCAGGCTTGTCATGGGGTTTGCTGGGCAGCAGACAGACCATCGTGGACGCATTCTCTGTTCTCTAGTAAAGAGGGGTGTACTCACCCCAGTAATGCACCCAGTCTTCAGCACAATCAACTCATGGGGTGGGGAGGGAGCACCCCAGCAAACGTGCCCACTGACCCAGGGCCCTGGGTGTGCTGACACCCCCTGTTCGGGTCTCCCAACCCTCCAGTGGCATTCAGCACTCCCAAGTATTTGCTGGCCTCTAGCTCTGGATATTACTCTGGGCTCGTGCCTGCCGGGGCCAACCTCGCCTTCAAGGCCAAGAGGCCATGTCTTCCCACAGCAACTCCTTTCTTAAAGTATTTCAGTTTTCCGGACATGGGATGCAGTGTCGAAATGACTGTCCCCAAGGGTAAAATTCATGTTTAACATTTCCCAATGGGCTTCACTTCCTTTTCCTGTACAAAAGGGAGCTAGTTAGAAACGATCCTTCCTCAGAGAAGAGCCAGTGTGTGCCTGGGTTTCTATGTGCGCCCTATGTGTGGGCTGGGGTCCTTGTTGTCCTGATGGGACTGACCAATCAGTCAGTACTTGGGTTTGAAAACTGTTCAGATGGTGCATTTTTATTGTGGCTATGGTTTTAATTTAGAAGTGCTTCTAAAGAGGTGCATCCTAAGAAAATAAATGAAAGCTTAACTCAGTGAATCCCCAGGGACTGGCCGTCACAGGCATCCTCATGGTATTGAGGGTCAATGTGGATGCTGCCGGGTGACGTGCTGCCCGCTGGAGGGGACCTGGGGAGCCCGGGCATTCGCTCCAGGAGCTGGTGGCCTTCTCATCACAGGGTATGAACTGTTTTCATTTACATGCAGTCACACCCATCTGTCTCAATCAAGCCTCTTATAACAAGGCTCCACCCTCCACAATCTGATGAGTAATCTGTGTCTACACTCTCCGTACTGGTTCTCAGTGCTTCTTCTTGCCTAAAAGCTTAGTGTTCTTATTCTGAGCAAGTCAGGTCCTGTTTCCCGCTGGACTTCCCAAGCAGCCAGGGTCAGCGGCAGGGGGCAGGAGGGGGTAGTGTGATCACCCCGCTGCCTATGGGGCACTGCTTGGGGCACCCAGGCCTGGCTGAAACCATCCATAGCCACTTCAGAGGAGGCAGCCTAGACACTAGAAAGTCAGGACAGGAGAGCTATGAGCTCTGAGACACTTGGGCAGCTCGGCTTGAAAGAGGGAAACATCACCTGGAAAAGGCTCAGCCCTGACCCTGAACACAGATGGCCTTGGGGGCCTTAGGTCCCTCTGAGCTGGCCCATCCTGGCCGGCAGCATGACCACCATCCCTGTGAAATCAGACCCTCCACTTCTCTGCCTTAATTACCAAGTGCCAATAGGACACTCAGAAACAGCCCGTCTGATTTGTATCAGTGCAACTGACTAAAGACTCAGGGTGGAGTGGGTGCCAGCCCAGGACCCACACTCCTCTAACCAGTCAACCATCGGCTGATGTTGAGAAAACACAGTGGGAAGTAAACCCTCCATCCTTGTCCTTCTGTAAAATCTCTTGGTTGGGCGGCAGCTTCCTGTCCAAAGATCCTTGAGGCAGAGAAGCTAATTAAAGTTTGACCCCCATGGGACAGGGTGACAGGAGAGAAGGTCTGGCCAGGTGACCTGGCCGGACGAAAGCATTCTCAAATTCATCCCGGCGCTGACCCCTGCCCTTCCTGACCTGTCCACACCACCTGCCCGGTGGGTGAAGGGGCGACCTTCGGTGGGGGGGGGGGGTGGGAGGCGCTGCTGGGTGAGGCACAGGTTGTAGAAAGGTCACCAGGAGTCCTTCACCCGTTAATTCCTCAACCCTCACGTTTTGGGTGGTGGCCCTTGTCTCCACAGACCCTGCCCCCGACTCAAAGGGCGGATGGGGACGCGGCTGTCACCGCATCTAGAGATGGGGGGCGCGGGGGTCAGATCTCAGGACTCGGGAGGACTCTGAGGCTTGGGCCCCGGCCGGCGGGGGACACCCCGAAGCACTGCTCCCCGTGTGTAACCGGCGCCCTGAAAGTTGCCCCCACTACTGCGCCTGGAAGCCCCACTAGGAACTCGAGCTCGGGGAGGGAAAGAGGCCATGCCGGCCGCTGGGCTCTCGCTCGACCGCGGAAGGTCAGCTTCCTGCAGGTTGAGCTTCCGCTTCACGCCCGAGACCGCGTTTTCTTTCTGAGCGAAACCTCCGGCGACAGGAGGCTCTGGATGAAGAGCCCGGCGGCCGCGCCAGCCTTCCCGGAGGAGCCGCGAACACTCCCGGCGAGTGCGCGCACCTGTCCGCCCCCGGCCCCGCTCCCGCTCGACCGCGCGCTGCGCACCAGACTCAGCCCGAGGAGCTCCGGCCACCGGTTCGCGATCGCCTCCCGCCCGGCGCCGCTGTGGCCACTGCCCCGGGCGCGGGACCTCGGTGCGCGCCGGGTGCAGTTTGGGGACCCGGGTCCCTCCCCGCGGGGTTCCAGAGCCCCTGGCGGTCCCGGGGTCCCTCTCCGAGGGGTCCCACAGCCCCTGACGGCCCCGGGGGTCTCTCCCCGAGGGGTCCCACAGCCCTCTGCCTTTCGGGGCAGCCGAGAGTGGGCGCGGCCTTACCGCTGGGAGCGGGACGCACGAGCGGAACGCGCGGCGGCTGCGAGGGAGTCGCGGGATCGCGGGGGCGGCGGGGGCGCAGCTACGGCCCGAGTCCGGAGAGCGCGGCGCGCGGGGCGCTCGGGCCTTCGACACCTGTCTGACCGGCGGCGCCTTTTAACCGCGCCCCGCACCCCGCCTCCTCCTGGGAGCGGTTGAGAAAGTCCGGAGGGGGCGGCTCCTCGGCGTCCGGCCGCCCCCTGCGCCGAGGGGCGGGGCGCGCCGCCGGGGGGTCCACGGCGCTTCCCCGGCCCGAGCGTCGTGAGGCTCGGGCTCCCGGCGTCTCCGGCGGTGGCCTGGGGGCGGGGGGGCGGAGACGTGAAAGATTTGGTGCCTTTGCTGTTACTGTGGTTTCTGCCTGGACTGGTCCTAGAGTGCTTTGGTGGTCAAAGCTCGGATTTAATTAATTAATTAATGCAAAATAGTTGAAGAGAGAGTTCAGGCGCGGAGGGCCGTTAGCTCCCAGGCTCTGCGGGCGCGCGGGTGCCCGGGCCGCTTCCCTGCCGGGAATGTGGGTTCGCAGTGAGCGAGGAGAGGCAGCGCTGCGCCTGGCCGAGTGCCTGCTTGTTTCTCCCCCAAACCTCGCAGGCAGACTTAACAAACGCCTCCTTTGAATTCCCTATGTGACTCGATCCCTCAACTATGCGCCGAGGGCCGGGGCTGGCGGTGGTGGGGAGACCCTACGGACGCACCCAGGCCTGCGTCCCAGCGAGGGTGCCCGGGGCCCTGCTGGTGTTCTCCGCCTCCCACGGCCGAGAAATCGCGAGGAGGGTACCCAACTCGGGATCGGGGGGCCGCCACGAATGAAGTCCCCAGACCCCTGCCCTGCCCACTCGCCGCGAAGGGGAGCGCGGCTGGGGTTTCTGGAGACGATCCTGGGAAGCCGGGCTCCTCTCCCGGAAGCCTGATCTCGGATTACAGGGTTCATTGTTCCCCTGTGGTTGGGTAGTCTGAGGTCCACAGAGAGAGCGGATGGAGAATTAAAATCGCAAGACTAGGCCGCATCTGGGGACCTGTGTCCAGCATGAGGGGTGGGGGTTGGGGGCAGGATCTGGCTCCAGGATTCCCGCAAAGAGGGCCGCCCCGAGGTGCGGGCGTGCTCGCTCCCACCACCGCTTTACTTGGGTCGTCTTTAAGTTGAGCAGAGATGATTCACCCTGACAGGGCAGATCTGGCCTTACAGATGAGTTTCCCATGAGTGCCAACACTGGCGTAAAGGTATTGACTTTTCCTTGTAAAATTTGTACCCTATCGCCACGGGCCAGCTTGGGCCTTTCTTGCCTGGGGAACCTGACTTTGTCCTGCGGTCACTACCCCACCTTCCTGCTCCAGGTCTTAGTCCAGGAGGGAGTGTTCACAAACAGAGGAAGTCCAGGAAGGCCCATCTGAGAGATGTGCTGAATCGGCAGGTTGGAAATGACAGGCCAAAGGCGGGTGGCTGGGGGAGAGCTCGCTGCCCTACCCCAACCTGGGGCCACCCTTCAGGTGGTCAGGGGCAGCACTCTATGGGGGTCTCACATTGGAGTGAAGGAAGGATCTGGCATCCTTGTAGAAAGCCAGCTGGTAACGGTGGCTTACAGATTGAAAGTTGACTCGCTTTCTCCCACTGACAAATTTCTCCTGGCTTTTTATGTCTATAGCAAGATTGTAGGTTGCTGTTCAACACCCTTTCCTGTTTTCCCTGACTTATTCTCCTGATTTGCATAATGACCACGGTGTTGTTGGCTAATTGTATATCTAGCCACCCTGCGTTTTGGGTTTTATAGTTAGAATGCCTACAGCTCTTAACTCTTAATTACAACTCAGCACTTGATTTCCTTCTGTTGGTTGTGACTTTTGTTATTTTCTGTGTGTGGGTGCTTTCTTCCCAACCAACTTGGATTCCAGTGGAGCAGGAAATCCCCTGGAGGTACTTCTGTGTCCCCCAGAGCAGAGAAGGGAGGAGGAAATGACTGAACAGGGTCTCAGGTCTGGACACGTGAAGTCACCGTGACATGAGCTTAGATGGGTATGCACTTAGTAGATCACACCAGGGGTTAATCTTTTTTCTTTATAAATCCTGTAATTCTGTGAACAGTACACTTATGTTGCTGCATTATTTTTGGTTAAAAGCATTACTGTGTTATACGTAGACATTGAAAATAAGCCTTCATTCTGTGACCCTGGGTTCAGGTCTTCATTTTGAATATAACAGCCCCCAGAGAAGGCTGCCTGCCCTGACCCTGCCCTCCGCTCCAACCTCCCCAGCCTGATGGGCGCACCTCTCCGGCCTTGTCTACTGGGCACCGACATGATAGAGGATAGGTTTGGAGTCTGATGGAGGAGCTTGGTGTCTCCGGGGTAGGGCTCAAATGAAGTTGATACGGAGGACTGGCCCTTTCCAGGGATGGCCAGGCCCTTCCTTACTGAGTAACTATTAATGACTGACTGGTGCGCACCTGTCACTTCACGGTGTCAGAGCTGCATTGATGAAGGATTTCACATACGTGCTTTGTAGCAAGCAGTCAAATCCCAGGTGTTCACAATTGAGCTGAACCTTTGTGCAATTGTCAGGTCTTAAAGGGAAATGCTATTGTGAAAAGCTCTTTGATATTTTAATTTGACAGTTCTATCAGTAAACCAAAAAAGTTGCTATTGGGCAAGAAATCAGTGTGAGACAAATATGTATTTCTTAACATATTGTAATGAATGATTGCCTGCCAGCTGCCTGATGGGGCAGCCCCTGGAACTTCCCCTGGGGAGGATGCTCTGAATGTACATAAAGAATGTGTCAGTGAAATTTCTGACTCACAAGTCCTATGTAGGTGATATCAGAAATGCTCCAGACAAGAAGGGACTTGTGAGAGGTGGGCACCCTGCCTTAACTCTTGGCAGCTTGGGGGTCGCTGGGTGTCTCTGAGCTATTGGTTATAAGCCATTCGCTATTGGCCTGCACGCACTTTCTTGACTTTGCTGTTGAAATATTAATCATATTAATAATTGACAAAAAGGGAAAATTCAATCCTTAGATGGGCAGATATTAAGAAGCCCTGGAGTCTCTGTAATTAGTTAATAATGACTTACATATGATAATGTCATTTTAAAGCAGGAGTGGCCCTGGTGTGATCCTTTCACAGTTTTTGTGGATAATTATCCCAGGAGAACAGCATCGCACTAAGATTTATCTCTGCACCATATTTATTGACCCACACCTTCACTTGTGCATCCTGAAAATTGTTAATGTCAAATAATTTGGGGCAAAAAGACAAACTGTTCCATTCCAAGTATGTAGAACAGAAAAAGACTTCAGATATCACTATGTAATTGTTTTCTTTACTTTCAAATTAAAGTCATAAAAATTCCAACTTATGAGTTGTGACTGAAACTGTTAAAGGCCTTTCCGGTTTCCTCACACTATTTTTGGGGGCGAGGGGTGCCCCCCACCTCATGGCTTGTGTGATCTTAATTCCCTGACCAGGGATCAAACGCAGGCCCTTGGCAGTGAGAACGCAGAGTCACTGGACCAGAAGGGAATTCCCCCTCACTCTATTCTTATGTTCGTACATAAACTATTTGGGGAAGTTTGAATAATTGGATGTGTTGGTTGCAAGGAAGTGGGAAACAAGTTGATTTCCTTGGCCTTACTGGATGGGCACATGCTCCTACTGGCAAATACATTGTGTAGTTCTTGTTTGCAAGTTCAGTTCAGTTCAGTTCAGTTCAGTCACTCAGTCGTGTCCGACTCTTTGCGACTCCATGAACTGTAGCCTACCAGGCTCCTCAGTCAATGGGATTTTCCAGGCAAGAACACTGGAGTGGGTTGCCACTTCCTTCTCCAGGGGATCTTCCTGACCCAGGCATCGAACCCGGGTCTCCCGCGTTGTAGGCAGACGCTTTATCCTCTGAGCTACCAGGGAAGCCCAAACTGTGGAGAAATTACAAAGATGCTTCCAGATGTATTTGTATCAAGAGCTTTTGTTGGTCAGAAATGAATACAAAGTTGTAACTCCCCAGGCAAACTGGTAGGGGAAACTGACTTCTATTAAATATAAAAATTAAATTCTGTAAGCTCTGATGAGCTGGTCAAATGGAAACTCTGCACAACTCATAAAAGAACAAAAGAGAGTTGTACATTTTAGGTGTGTTAGGACAATATTGTGTTATATATCATCTTGAAGAGGTTCCTAACTTAGAATAAGTTATAAGTTAGGATCTAGTAAATACATTGGCTTTCCTGGTGGTGCTAGTGGTAAAGAACACATCTACCAATGCGGGAGACCTAAGAGATGCAGGTTCGATCCCTGGGTCGGGAAGATCCCCTGGAGGAGGGCATGGCAACTATTCTTGTCTGGGAAATCCCATGACCAGAGGAGACTGGCAGCTATGGTCCATAGGGTTGCAAAGAGTCAAACACGACTGAAGTGACTTACCACACAGCACACACACAGCACCCTGGTGGCTCAGGGCAGGCCACCTGGTTTGATCCCTGGGTCAGGAAGAACTCCCAGAGAAGGGCATGGCAACTCACTGCGGTATTCTTGCCTGGGAAATTCCATGGACAGAGGAGCCTGCTAGGCTACAGTCCATGGGGTCTCAAAGAGTTGGACAAAATTGAGCAACTAACATTTTATTATGGATTGCTTTAGTTAAAAAAAAAAAAAAAAAGGAGAGAGGTTCAATAAAGGGCAACAGAGCAAAGAGTACCTGTGTGAATTGAGTTTGCTGGACGCTGGCAGATTTTTGTGAAATGCTCGTGTGGACTGTTCTGGTTTAAATCTAATGCTATCTGGAGTCCTCTGGTTCCAGGTCAGTCTTGCACCAGGCGGCTATCTGTTCTCTGGTTGAAAGCCCTCTTTGGGAAATGGACATGGAGTCTTTGATATTAGAATTTTCAGAACTGTGTTTGTCCGTTAGCCACCCATCTAAACCTCTCCTTGAACTGTTTCAGAGCCTTTCTACTTTGGGGGAAGAAGCACATAATGCTGTATTGAGTTCTTTGATTTCATCTCATTTTTGCAAAATCTCTGTGCAGGGAAAAAGGCACTTGCAACACCCAGAGTGCCCAGTAGATGGCAGTAGGAGGACTCGACCAGGGTACACTGGGAGGATCCAGGGCTAAAGAGTATCTTTTTTTAAGTCTAGCCTTGCTGTGATGAGCTCCTCAACAGGCTGGGAAACAAATGTCTTTCTTTTTTTACACAATGGAATGAAATAGAATAGGAAAAATCAGAACATAGTGCTCTTAATAAGAGTTAAGTCATATTTCAGGCAGTGTTTGTTTCATGTGTGTTTTCATATTCACGAGTGTGCTGGCCCCAGGGTAAAATGTACCTGCTGCTGTAGATTCATCATTCCCAGGGTAACAAGAGAGTCCCTGTGGCCTCAGGGGAAGCGGTGCCACAGCAGGAGAGACCCCCAGGCCCCGAGCTCGGCTACCTGCTCTCCTGGGCCTCCTCTGAGCTTGGCTCCCAGGGACTGAAGACCCCGCACAGGCTGGGAGGGGACCACCTCCATCAGACTTGTTTCCCCAGGGCTCCTCTCTGGTCTGAGGATGTAGGTTCCAGGGGTGGAGGAGAAGCAGTAGCACCATTTGATCGAATCTTTTACGAACTTAATACAATTATTTGTCTAAAAAAGGACCCACATATAATGCTCTGGTATCCAGCATGCTCAGGAGTCTCGGGTCAGCTATTTCAGTGGATCACATATTTAATGTGTGGGTTGGACTACTGTGCTGTGGGAAAGAGGAAAGATAAATATACAGCCTTTCGTTGTTTCTTTGTGGCCTTTGATCCGTGGTGGTGGCACTTGGACGCCCTCTCCTTAGTGATGCTCCGTCTGTTTGGTGGGTGGTAAGTGGAGATGCTGTGGGTCAGCCAGGAGGATCTGAGCGTCATCGTCTCATCACCGTCTGGTGGGAAACGCCCGTCTTTCCTCACAGGCTCCATGACATTGCACACGAGGTTATTAGGTTGCTACACTTTGGAACAACATGGTCCCTGCCTACAGTTTACCAAAGGAAAAGGTAGACTGTTGCAGAGGTGACGAATCTGAACGACTAACTAGGTTGTGTGACTGACATACAGAACACCCAGACACAAAGGAAAGACTCCCTGGGTATAATCCAGCGTGAACGAGTGAGTCACTGACATGTGGCTGGATTTCCTGAACTGTGCTCAATGCTTTAGGTTTACTTCATAACATAACTCCAAGAGAGTATTTCTAGTCCAGCCCAGCACCCAGCTTGCAGGAGAAGCTAGAGAAATTAGAGTCCCCCTGGGTTTAAAGGGATTAGATTTGATAAAGGAGGGAGTAAGTGTTGGGGAAGAGACAGCTTCGGGAGACATCTGCCTTCATCCTCGAGTGAAGATGTGGTCCAGGCATCCACTGTGGTTGAAACTGAGGCCCCAAGCTCACCTGCCACCAGGCCCCAGGTCTGGCCCTGCCAGAGCCACAGCCCCCTGACCCAGGGCAAACTGGGACGACGGGCTGTCACCGCGTGATGGACTTGGCTCCTGACCTCCTGCCTGTGTTGGGGAAGATAAGCAGAACCCTTTGAAAGGGAGGAGAAAGCAGATAGCGGTCAGAGAACAAAGCAAAGGAGCTGGCAGGAAAGGGCGGCTGAGGTCCGGTTCCGAGGAATGAAGAAGGACGGCAGGTCCCCAAGAGCGCTTCTCAGCAGCTTTAGTGTGGTTTCATCTGCGCAGAGAGTGAGGGCCCGGCCGCCCGCAGGGTGTGTGCTGAGTGACCAAACCGGAACCCTCCCAGGGCAGGGACGGGACAGCCAAGACACTCCCCGCAAGTGGGACTGGCCGCTGAAGCCACTGGGAGGACAGACTCATGTTCTGTCCATGGGGCTGCAAAGGGAAGAGTCAGGCCCTTGAATGGATGCAGGTTTTATCATCCTGCCGTGAACATGGCATTTCCAGCGTGCCAGGGTCTCAGAGGTATGGAATGCAACAGTTTTTGAAATCGTTCCTGCCTGAAATTCCACGTGCCTGTGAGTCTAGCATGAGGCTCCCTGTGCAGGGGAGGTGGGCATGCAGGAGCCCCCACCCTAGGCTGGCTGAACTTGACCCCGGAGTGACCCTGGGACAGGTGCTATGAACGACACTGAGATCTGACTGCTCTGTGGGAATTTGGAACCAGGTTGAAGCATAAAAACCAGCTCAAGAGTTTGTTAAACATACAGATTCCCAGGCTGTGGGGCTGGACAGGCTGTCCCAGTAGATGTGGGAACCGTGGTCTGTGATCCACATTAGTTTGTCCTCACGGTTTTGTGACTGAACTCGGCACTATTTTGACAGACGTGCTTCAGAGAAACTCGGATCCTGACCCTGTGATGTCCACTCTGCCTGAGTGGTGTCTGCCTCCTGTTTGGATCAGAACCATGGCGTCTGGGGCGAAGGCGCGATGTGATAAAGCCCCAGACCCCAGAGTCTGGTGAGAAGGAGCCTGGCATGTGGCCAGGATCATCTCTGTGGTGTGAGCACTGAACACAGACGTTGGCTCCTGACGACTGCTGGGTGCCCCTGCCCCCGGCCCCCAGAACAGAATCCGGGCCATTCCGGGTCCTTTTGGGGCTGAAGTTCATCCAGAAAAAAACCAATTCCATTCTTGACTTAGGCCTTCTTCTTTCTGAACATCAACACTGTCTCCGGTTGTAGTCATGTGCTTTGGGTAGAAACTAATCTCTTAGCTAATGAGGTGAATAAGGGTAACCACATACAAAGAAATGTCATTTACAGATGAGTGCTAACTGCATTTTAAACCACCTTAACCCCGAATGCAAGTATGATAACAGAAAAGCTAGAAATAAATTATTTTCGTGTCTGTCTAATAAATCACACCCAGAAATGATTTAGGTTAACAAGAAGCTTCACGTTTCTGAGGTTGATTAATGATGGAGCCTCTGAGGTCTGCAGTGTTATCTTTACAAAGACTTGGCTTTGGTTTCACTGTTACTTTAGTTCCTCACAGTGGAGAGTTTCCTGCTCTGCTCTGACATCTGAATGGCTCCAAGGCGTTCTGTCACTTCTCTGATGTCCCCTCTGACAGTGACCTGAAAAGGTCTTGGGTGGCCGTGTCTGCAAATAGGTGTCCTGGGTGCTGAGGCAGCCTCGGGTGGGAGGTCTTCTCTGGGACCTCGGTCCCCCTTGGGAGGGCGGGGGTCGAGCTTCCCACAGCCCCGTCCCCAAACTGGGGAGAGAGGGTTGTGAGCAAGACCCCAGAGGATTGCACACACCCACCCACCAGTGCTCGTGCTCGATGCTAGTGCTCGTGCTTGGTACTTGGTGCTTGTGCTCAGTGCTTGGTGCTCGGTGCTCGTGCTCAGTGTTCGGCGCCCAGCACCAGGGCTTGCGCTGTGAAGAACTGTGTCTTGGGGGCACAGGGAACAGGATTGGCTCTGCCCTGCACAGAGCCCCACCCTAGCAGAGAAGCAAGGACCCTGGAGCACGAAGCCCACAGTGACCCTGGGGTAGGGGGCGTCTTGGGAAGAAGACTGCACTAGTGGAGGAGGACAGACGGGAGGAGGGAGCTGGCATGATGCCTGGGAGATGGGGAGTGGGGGGTGGAGGGTGAGGGATGGGGAGTGGAGGGGGCTGAGGGAAGGATGAGGAGTGGAGGGGGGTGAGGGGGTGGGGGCTGGGGGGTGCTGAGGGACGGGTGGGGGTGGCATAAATGGCCCTCGGGGATTCTCCATATGGGAGCACCGAGACCCCAGTGAGAGAGATTCTGGAATAACCCCAGTGTCACGTCGACTCTTGGTTTATATTGTAGAAAACACGAGGATGGAAGACCGTGTACACCACCATGAATATGCAATCCGCAAAGTCCAGCCTGTGAGAAACTCTGGGAGACAAATGACCCAAATTCTGAGGAAGAAAACTCGCAGGAGAACAGAAGGGGAGAGGAATGAGCAGCATAAAGAGGCCCAGGAACCAGTTGCTGCCTGGGCTTCAGTGATCCCGGGTCGGCTGCTGTTTCAAAAGGGAATTTTCACTTCCGGAAAGATGCATGATGTACTTTTCCTATTCTTCTAGCCAAGTGAAACTTAAATCCTGGAGATCAGATAAAAAATAAATGCACTTTACTAAAAAAAAAGCAATAGCTGTTAAATGCTGGCGAGAAGTCCAGGCAGGCCCTGGCCTGTGGTCCTGGGAAGGGCAGGCAACAGCCTGGCTGAGGGTGGGTCAGTGTGAAGTGTTATGGTGGCTCAGCTGGGGCCTAGCCTGGGGTGATGAGGGCAGGGGGGCAATGGCCAGGCAAGTGACAGCCTGAGGGAGGAGGTTGCAGGAGTGGGAGTGGGTTTGGGGTTGGTCAGTGGGCTCATGAAAAGTGCACGTCACAGAAGAGTTGTCTGCTCTCTTTAGGAATTCCCCAGCCCGGGAAGGGGCCGTCTCCCCAGTGATAGGGAGGCCACAGGCACCAAAACATCAGAAGGAAAAGGTGGGCTTAATACAGGGCTACTGAAAAATCTCAGCACATTTAAAATAATTGAAATGGTAGAGTGTGTTCTCTGATCACAGTAGAATCAAAGTGTAAATCAACAATTATTAATCAATAAAAAATGGAAAGAAAAGAGAAAAAGCTCTGAACACTTGAAAACTAAAATGCTCTTCTAAATAAACCATGGGTCAATACAGTGTATTGAATGAAAATTAAAAATTGATTGTATCAAAATTTGGGGGACACAGTACAAGTGTGTTGAGAGGAGATTAATGCAAACAGGAGTGAAGAAGGGAAGACTCAAATCAACCATCTATGCTCCCATTTCAATAAATGGAAATGTGAAAAATAAGCCCAAGGGAAATAAAAGAAATAATAAAGATAAGAGCAGAAGTCAGTTAAACTGAAACAGAAAAAGAATAGAGCAAATCGAATAAGCAAAGAGCTGGAAATATCAATAGAATTGATGAACTTCTAGCAAGACTGACAAAGGGGGAAAGAGAGACAAGACAAATTACCAGTACCAGGCATCAAGAGGGCACATCACTACAGATCATAAGGACATGAAAAGGATAACAAAGAGTACTGTAAACAATTCTACACTCACAGACTTGCAAGTTAGATGAACTGGGTCATTCTCTCAAAAAACACTCACCAAATATGAAATAGATTATATGAAGATCCTTGTAACTATTAAGGATTTTGAATGTATAACTAAGAAACTCTCAAGAAATGTCCAGGCCCAGATAGTTTCACTGGGAAATTCCACCAAACATTTAAAGAAGGATCACACCTATTCTGCATGACCTCTTCCCGAAGACAGAAGAGGTGAGAACATTCTCAATTCATTTTGTATTGCTGATGTTACCTGGACACCAAACCAGATAATGACAGCAAAAAAAAAAAAAAAAAAAAAAGGGAAACTACAGACCAGTATCCCCACAAATGTTGATGTAAAAAGGCTTAATAAAATATTAACAAATGAATTGTTAGTTGACTATATAAAGAGAATCACACACCGTGACCAAAGAGTTTCACTTCAAGGATGCAAGATTATTTCTGTATGAAGATAAGATAATCCATCATGTTAATGGGCTAAAGAAAAAAATCACACAATCATATCATGCAGTGCAAAAGTTTTTTCCACAAAATTCCACACCTATTCATGATACAAACTCTCAGAAAAATAGGAACAGAGGAGAACTCTCTCAACTTGATAGCAAGCATCAACAAAAACCCTACAGTTAACATTGTACTTAGTGGTGAAAGAATGAACCTTCCCCCTTGAGATCAGGAGCAAGAATTTCTGCTTTTACCATTCCTATTCAACACAGTGCCTGAGGTTCTAGCCAGGGCTACATGGCAGGAAAAATTAATATGAGACACACAAACCATAATGGAAGATATAAAACTATCTCTAGGACTTCCCTGGTGGATAAGAATCCGCCTGCCAATGCAGGGGACGTGGGTTCAATCCCTGGTCCAGGAAGATCCTATGTGCTGTGGGGCAACAAATCCTGTTCACCAGAACTACTGAAGCCCGTGCGCCCAGAGCTTGTGGTCTGCAACAAGAGAAGCCTCTGTAGCAAGAAGCCCGCGCACCACAATGAACAGTAACCCCTGCTGTCCGCAACTAGAGAAGGCCCATGCATAACAGCGAAGACTTAATGCAGTCAAAATAAAAATAAAAACACAAACTATGTCTATTTGCAGATGATATGACTGTCTATACATAAGTCCCGGGGAAACTATAAAACTCCAGAACTGATACGTGAATTCAGCAAGATCACAGGATACAGCGAATAAACCAAGAAGTACATTTATTTCTATATACCAGCAATGAACATGTGAACACTGAGATTAAAATATAATGCTATTCATGATCACCCAAAGAAAATGAAATACCTAGAAGTAAATCTTTTTACTTTTTACATAAAATAAAACTTTTGTGACTCATATGCTGAATACTATGAGATGCTGATGAAAGAAATCAAAGATGATGTAACTAAACAGACATGCTGTGTTTAAGGATAAGATTTGACAAAAATAAAGATGTCAATTCTCTCCAAATTGATACACAAATTTAATGTTTTTTAATAAAAAACACAGCAAGAAAAAATGCAGCAAATTTTTTTTGTGAACATAGACAAAATTATTATAAAGTTTATATGGAAAGGCAAAGGAAATAGAATAGCTGGAAAAGTTTGAAAAATAGGGAGGAATCACTCTAGCATTCACGACTTATTTATACAGCACAAGAATCTGGACCACGGTGCTGGTGAGAGAACAGAGGTCAGAGGAACAGAACCAAGAAGAAGCCCCACACAGAAGTGCCCTGTTGATTTTTAACAAAGTGCAAAAGCCACTCGGTGGGGGAAGAGCTCCTTTCATCAGGTAGTGCTGGGCAGCTGGATGCCAGGCAGGCTACGAATGAACCTCATTTGTTAAAAAGTCTCAGACCTTTTATAAAAATTAACACAAAATGACCACAGACTTCAATGTAGAGCATAAAACTAGACAGCTTTTAGCAAAAC
The DNA here is from genome assembly GCF_963930625.1 of Muntiacus reevesi. Classification (NCBI taxonomy): domain Eukaryota; kingdom Metazoa; phylum Chordata; class Mammalia; order Artiodactyla; family Cervidae; genus Muntiacus; species Muntiacus reevesi. Next base: position 34,016,573 of record NC_089259.1, on the reverse strand, counting down.
CATAGGAAAAAACTTTGGACTCTAGGGCTAGACAAAGAGTTCTTAGACTTGACACCAAAGCCACAACCCATAAAGTGAAAAGAACTTTCAACTTCATTAAAACAAAAATCTGTTGCTTTGCAAAAGACCCTATTAAGACAAAAAGAAAAGTCACAGAGTGAAAAATATTTACAAACCACTATCTCTGTCCAAGGATTCATATCTACAGTATATAAAGAGCTCTCAAAACTCAACAGTAGAAAAACAACCCAATTAGAGAATGAGTGAAAGACATGAAGAGGACGGAGAGATGGCAAATAAACACACCAAATGGTGGTCAAGTTCAATAGTCATTTAGGAAATGCACATGAAACATGCCTATCACAATGACAAAATGACATGGAAACTATATTCAATGTCTTGTAATAACTTATAACGTGAAGCAATCTGAGAAAGAATATATATATCAATTTGCTTTCACCTGAAGCTAACTAACACATCACTGTAAATTAACTGCTAACTATATTTCAATTAGAAAAATGGTTACTAAAAAAAAAAAAAGGCTAAATGAAATATAAATGAAACATAGCGACCACACCAAATGCTAAAGAAGCTCAGGAAAGACTGGGTGACTCAGATGTTGCTGGTGGGGATGTGTAATGAGAGTTACTCTGGAAAACATCTTGGTGATTTTTAAAAACTGAAATATGCAACCACCATGCAGCCCAGCCATGGGGACAAGCTCTTGGTGCCTGGCCCGTGTAAACCTCCAGAGAATAACACTGAGGAAAAAAGTCCAGTCCCAGTCCTTGCACACTGCATGATTCCTTCCATGTAACTCCTGGAATGACAAAATCAAAGAAATGATGAGCAGATTAGTGGTTGCCAGGAGTGGCTGGGATCCGAAGAGGGTGTTACTGGGTGTGGGTATAAAAGGGCCACGGGCTTCCCCACTGGTTCAGTGGTATAGAATCCGCCTGCAATACAGGAGATACAGGTTCAATTCCTGGGTGGGGAAGATCCCCTGGAGGAGGAAATGGCAACCCGCTCCAGTATTCTTGCCTGGGAAATCCCATGGACAGAGGAGCCTGGCAGGTTATAGTCCACGGGATTGCAAAGAGTTAGACATGAATGAGCACACATAAAAGGACCACACCAGTTGTGTCTGACCCTGAGACCCCACAGACTGTAGCCCACCAGGCTCCTCTTCCATGGGATTTTCCAGGCAAGAATACTGGAGTGGGTTGCCATTCCCTTCTCCAGGGGATTTTCCTGACCCAGGGATTGAACCAGGGTCTCCTGCATTGTAGGCAGATTCTTTACCACTGAGCCACCAGGGCAGCCTTACGTCTACATGTGAGTCTATAATTACCTCAAAATAATAAGTTTAATTAAAAAAAAGAGAAGAGCATCAATAGGACAATTTGGGAATTATGAACACAGACTGGCTTTTTAGTGTGAAGGTGGCATTGTGTTTTTGTTTTAAAAGGTTAGTCTATGCTCCTTAAAGATCCATACTGAAATATCTCCAGGTGAAATCATCTGTCTGGGATCTGCTTTAAAGTCATCCAGGTGGTTGCTGGGGCCGGGTGGGAGGGATGGTCTCGTGGCATCGTGGTCCCCAAGCAAGGAGCTTTGGGAGCCTGCAGTGAGTGAGGCCACCAACCCCGGACACTGTCAGCCTACTTTGAATCTTGGCTCTGCTTATTAGCTGGGTGAGCTTGGACAAGTTATTTGACCTCTCTGACTGCAGTGGCCTCATCTGTCAAGTGGGGATAACATCTCATAAGGAAGAGTGCAGGGAGGAAAGGAAAGGTCCCCTTGAGAGGAGGGGAGGAGCCAGTGTGGGGTTGGGCCAGTGCCTCAAGGAGAAGCCACTGCCCTGGTGTCAAAGTGTCATGGGTGCTCCGAGCTGAGGGGAGGCGCTGGGAGGTGGGGGGCGGAGGGAGGCAGGCAGTATGACCACTGCCTCAGGCCCTGATGGGCAGCCAGAGATGGCTCTGGGAGCAGGAGCGTTGAGGATGGTGAAGGAGCAGAAGAGAGATGGACAATGGAAGAGGCAGTGGCCAGCTGGGAGCCCTGAGAGGAAGTGCCTCTTCCACGCGGTGGAGGTGCCACCAGGGCCCCCCTCCCAACACTCCCCCTTCCCATCTGTGAGCTTTGCTGGTGACCTGTGCAAATAGCCATTCATCCAGAAAGACCATCACGGGGATTACAGATGCTGGCTGGATTTTGCGTGTGAGGATTGTGGTTTTGCTTTTATTGGTTGTGCCATGTGGCTTGTGGGATCTTAGCTCCCCAATCCAGGATCTAACCCGAGCCCCCTGCAGTGGAAGTGCAGAGTCTTAACCGTTGGACTGCCAGGGAAGTCCCCGTGGCTTTGTTTTTATAGGTTAGGTCTTGATTTTTGTGGATCGCTACTGAAATATTTGCGGATGAGAGTACGTCTGAAATTCAGACTCTGAAGGAAATGAGACTTACTGTTTTGTTTTTCTGGGGAGTGGATCTGGAACCCTGGAGACCATCCCTTGCTCTCTAGGTGTCTCTACATTTAGCCCGTGTGCCAACTGCATGCCTTCACATGCAGGGGTGGCCCTGGTGTGTGACATCTGTGGAGTGACCAGTCCTGGGAGGTGCCCCAATGCCCTCATTAAGAGCATCTGTGACCACCCACGAACCTCGATACCACCTGTGGGTATGCAGCTGGGCGCTTGCTGGTCCCCGTGGACCAAAGGAGCCCTTCCTCCATCAGAAGGGTGGAACCTCCCCACCCTCCTCCATCAAGGCTGGGCTGACCCCGAGGACACTTTCCTTGTCCTGGAGCAACTGACCCTAACCCTCCCCTGCTCAAGGGATGTGAAGAGAGAGCAAGAGTCCATGGACTTCAGCCACTCCGGCCTCAAGCCCGCAGCCTCCCTGGTGATGGCCCCAACCCACTGGTCAGGTCACCAGGGATGTGATGCCCAGACGGAACAGAAACCCTGAGCCAGGTGGCTTCAACAACGGACTCATCTTTATTGAGAGTGCATTCTCGCATCAGCTGTTCATAAGGATTGCAAATCACCCATTTGGAAAGTTTCCCCCTTCCATATAGCTCTGGCCATGCCCAGAAAGCAGTGAAAATACATTGTACAGCAAAAACTTTCCACCCTAAGAGCCATGACAGCTCATGACAATGCAGATATCTATGACAGGACAGAGTAAGTTCAAATATTAGACACTTAAGGGATGATTCGAAAGCTAACATTGTGTGTTTTTCCAGGTAAGGAAGACCAGTCATTATAAAAATACTTTATATAAATTCAGAACTAAAACACTCAATCCTATAAAAATATCTTTTCCTAATAAAAGTATTAATTTCTAGATGAATGTCCTTTATCGACATCAGTTATGTCCTTAAGTTTTCAGGAAATACCCCATCAGACTGTCCACTGAAACCCACATGTAAAGTCACACCATGGCCCGGTTGTCAAGAGCGGACCACATGGTCCCAGCCTGGTTATTCTACAGGAAGTTAACTCAGGCGTCTATGAATTAGGAAAGCCAGCTATGCGGTGCCTTCCACTGTTTAACTGGGAAACCCGGTGATGGCGTTCTGCCCGCCCTCGGAAATCAGCTCGTTCATCTCGTTCTGTTTACTCTCCTTGAGGGCATGGTTGGGGGGTGCTTTCTGTGTCTGCGCTCGCTTGGACCTCCTGAAACACACCTTGAGCAGCAGGTAGCACAGCTCAGCCACGTTGAGCAGCATGCAGATGACGGACGCGGAGATCATGAAGATGGTGAAGACCGTCTTCTCGGTGGGCCGGGAGATGAAGCAGTCCACCAGGTTGGGGCAGGGCTGGATGCCGCATTTCAGCACCCAGGGCAGGTGGTACCCATTGTACAAGAAGTAGAAGACATACATGAAGGCAGCCTCGAAGACAATGCGGAAGAAGATGCTGCTGGTGTAGGTCCACCATAGCGAGCCCTTGATCCGGACCTTCTGCCGCTTGATGTCCTCCAGGTCCTTGAACTCACTCCTCGTCTCACCCCGCCTGAACCGCCGGGCGGCCTCATGCCTGTAGTAGGCCACGTGCATGGCCACCAGCAGGGCGGGCGTGGACACGAAGATGAGCTGCAGCGCCCAGAGCCGGATGTGCGAGACAGGGAAGAAGTGGTCGTAGCACACGTTTCTGCAGCCAGGCTGCAGGGTGTTGCACACGAAGTCCTCCTGCTCATCCCCCCACACCTCCTGGGCGGCCACCACCAGGATCATGACGCGGAAGATAAAGAGGACGGTGACCCACACCTTCCCGATGCTGGTGGAGTGCTTGTTCACGCCCCCGATAAACACATGCAGAGTGCCCCAGTCCATGCTGCTGCTTCACCCTGCTCAGGCGAGAACACAGCGGTGTGAGTGGGGCAGTCCCTTCGTGTAAAACAGCTCTAATGTCACAGATGGAAGCCTTTCTCTTGACATTACCCTCTCGACTGCGAAGTAGGCAGTTTTCTGGTGGGGGTAATACCCACCCTGAGAACACTCTCAAGTTCTCATAGGGGTTTAGGATCATCTTTAAAAAAAAAAAAAGGAATATAATATATCCTTTCTCTCCCACCCTCCATTCCACCTGTCTAGTCATCACAGAGCAGAGTTGAGCTCTCCGTGTTACACAGGAGCTGCCTGCTAGCTATTAATATCTATTTTACACACGGTAGTGTATAGACGTCAATTCTTTTTTTTCCCCCTTGATTTTATTTTTTTAATTTTAAAAATTTTTTTCCCATTTATTTTCATTAGTTGAAGGCTAATTACTTTACAATATTGTAGTGGTTTTTGCCATACATTGACATGAATCAGCCATGGATTTACATGTGTTCCCCTTCCTGATCCCCCCTCCTGCCTCCCTCTCCATCCCATCCCTCTAGACGTCAATTCTAATCTCCAAGTTCGTCCCTCCCTTTATTCTCTACTCTGTGTCCACAAGTCCGTTCTCTGTGTCTGTGTCTCTATTGCCACCCTGGAAGTAGGTTCATCTGTACCATTTTTCTAGATTCCACATACATGCATTAACACAGGATATTTGTTTTTCTCTTTCTGACTTCATCTTGATTCAGCTGAACTCGAATTATACGTTAGGTTGCTGCCTGACACTGACCCAGGAACTCAGGCAAACACATTTGTTTCCAAGCTCCCTTATAATTCTTCAAAATTTTTTCTTAAAAAAAAAAAAGAAAGTCATTCATTGGAATGAATGACACAGTCTGTTTTACCCAGCAGACTAAGATGGGACTCAAACAACATCATTTGCCATGATCATGTGCTCTCAGGAAACCTAGTACCATAGCTACTCCATGAGCCTCTTCCAGAAGAGAACCACAGGCCTCTACAAACAGGCTGACTTTGCTCTCTCATCACGGGCAGTGCCGGCTCCATGCTGATGGGCTCCAAGTTCACATCAGGAGCCGCGGGTGGAGGGCCAGCCCCTCCTGCAGTGGGGTTTCTCCCCCACAACGCCCTGATCCAGCATCCTGAGGTAGAGCCTCCACTGTGAACCTGCACGGTTCACATGGTGGACGCCTCCGCACCACCAACAGCAGACTCGAGAGCTGGTCAGCATCTACTTAGAACAGAGGAGAATGGACTCTTTGAGAATCTTCTAAAAGGGGAAGACCAGTTCCTCAGAAAAAACATGCTTACCAGGTTCTCATGCCTATTTACAGGGAGATGCCCCCAAAAGCCTTTTGTCCATCCCCCCAAGAGACTTTCTTGCACTTGAATGTGGGTCAGGCTCCTCCCTTTCAGGCTGACTCCCCCAGTCTCCTCAGGGTCCCCCACTCTGTCCATCACCTGCTTCCTTGGCATCATACTGGCTAACTCTAGGAGGCAGCTGAGGAGCTGGAGGTGGTGCTCAGTTGCACTCAGGTGAGCCCAGTTGAGTCCAGGTGTGTCCAGGTATGCCCAAGTGTGTTCAGAAGCCAGCTCTCTCACATCCTATACTGTGAAAGGATGCCCCCATTTTGGTTGGCTGTCTGAGAAATTCATCTTTTGCCCTTGGTTTGACTTTTAGAGCACATGTTCTTGGGAAGGCTCGAGGTCTCAGGAGGCCATGCCTCCATCCACGTCGCCCTTCATGGGACCCTCCTCTGCCATCTGGTGGGGGTGAGACGGGTGCTCACTGGGCAGGGGGAGGGGCGTGCAGAGTGCTGGAAGCATCCTCTTCTGTCTTTTTCTTTGTCCAGAACAGTCAGAGCCAAGTACAGGGAAAGCCCTCCCTCCCTCCCACCCGTCACCAGGACCAACCAAACAACCACCCCTAAGTGCTGGTCAGCACTCATTGAGCGTCTGCTGGATGCAGACATCGGCTGTCTCCCTTGAATCCCCGGGCCCAGTCGGGTCCCGGCCAAGGGGGCTCTCGCACCGTGAGAAGGTGGCTGTGTGTCCAGGGTGCGCCAACCGCTGCGGCCAACGTTCTTGTGTCCCTCACGAGGGACACCTGCGTGACAAGGTGTTGGGAAGGTTCGAGAGCTCAAGTTGGTGAGGACAGCGGGGCCCGGTTTCCCCAGGCAGCTCTTCACTCAAGTTCCCAGAAAGACCTGTACGCAGCGGGGCATCGAGCTGGATGGGGTTGGTGGGGGTGGGCAGAGCCTGGAAGGAGCCCTGGGGGCGCTCGCAGCTGGAGGCTTGATTCCTATGTGGATCCAGGACAGGACCCAAAGGCAGATCTGTCAGTCAGAAAGCCAGGTTTTTGCTTTTTTGAAAAAAAGAGCTGAGGAAAAACAAAAAAGCACACCTCTTTAAAAACACACTCATTAAAGTTGCGGTTTCTGGTCCTTAAAGTTTTGATCGGAGTCTGTATGAGTGCCCAGGGGGTGGGGACACGGGGACCTTGGTCAGGAAGACCGGTCCCAGGCTCAGACCGCTGACCTCTTGGGCTGATGGATTTCCAAGTCCACAGTAGTGAGTCTTTGATCTAAAAGCCTTGTTGGAGACGATGTGGACTGTAGGATTGACTCAGCTCCTGGTGAAAGTTGTCAGAATAAATCCTCCCAGTCATCATCCTTGCCCTCTGGAAGCACTGGGATGTGCCCAGTGGGAGGAAGAAATGTGGACATCTGATGTCTGGACATACTTTACAGTGGCCGCTCACCCGGGAAGTCCCTCCTGTCTGTTCACAAGGTGGAGATGTTCTCCGGTTAACCAGAAGACCTCTCCCACAGAAGTGGGGTGGACTCAATGCCCAGTTAGCAAGCTTTTTATTGATCAAATAAAGGCCACAGTTTCTCAAACTCTTCAAAGTGTAGAGAATTTAAACTCTCCCACCGGTAAGAAGTCTCTTTCCTCTCTGAGTTCTCTCTCCACAGCTGCCTGAGAAAGGCACAGCTCCCACCCACCCCCCAACCCAAGGGCCAGAGGCCACACTGGCCAGGAGGGATTCAGAGACGCTGACGTCAAGGGAGAAGTCAGGCAGTCACCCCCCAAGTAAGGACCTAAACACTTTCTAGAGCAGATTCCTCCACTCCTGCCCCTGGAGCATCTCCTTAAAAAACGGACAATTATTGTGGCAGCAGCTTTATTTCTTTCAACTTCTCTGGGGACTTTGACTAAAATCAGCAATTTGCCTTTAAATAAAGAAAAAGAAATGAGGTGCCTTCCTAGGGTGTCCGTCTGCACCCTTCCTGGTGTCTGTCATCCTGGAGGCTTCTGTACTAGGAGCACTAGGAGACTAGCCAGGGGTGTGGACCGCCACCTCCCCCCCAGTAGCCGCTGCCCCCAGGCCTCTTCCACGCCAGGACCAAGGGCAGGCCCCCCTCCCCTCCAGGAGAGCCAGGGGTGAGCCTGTTGGAAACATTTTGGTTGCAGGAGACCTGAAGGCAAAATTACTTTCCATAATAACTGCCTCCCTCAGAACCATCACAATTAGTATTAAACAAAGCGCCTCTTTCCTTTCAGGCTTCAAGCAGGCTGCAGCCAACGCGAGGAGCTTTTTCAATAAAAAGTACAATATTAACTCTTTCCTTGTGGCCCAGACTGGTTTCTTTCAACTGGTGCCTTCCTGACTCTCCTTTAAAGAAAGAGTAGGTTTGCTTGGCCCCAGTCTCCAGCTGTAGGAAGGTGGTGACGCTCAGCCTCCTGGAGGCAAAGACCACTGGGCTGTGTGGTGTCTGTATTCACTGGACACATGGCCGCAGTCCAAGCGCTTTGCTCTGAAAACAGGAAACCAGGGACCTGACTAATGAAGAGATGGTGCTAGGAAGAGAGACTGTGCTACCCTCTTACAATTCAAATAGTTTACGTCTATTAACATACTGCCTCAGCAATATAGTTTTTTGTTTTAAAACTATTTACTCACAACTAATTTGGCTGATAAAGTCGTTCCAGTGTCACTGGTGACAGAAGCTAAACTAAAGGCCCAGGAACAACCATATCCCTCAGCACCTGCCTCCAGGCGAAGATTTCCCAGGACAGGACTCCCTCCAATGACTCATCCCCAAGTTTCCAATGGACCTGAGGACAGGACATCCCTCACTGCATCTACATCAGCTCTGGATTACGGAAAAGCCTGTGCTGATAAGAGGCAATAAGGCCAATGCAAAACCAGCACCCTGGGCTCCGGTCAAGGGCTCCTCGGCCAGAGTGGACTCTAGGCGAGGGTCCCTCTTCCAGGGTGTTGTTTTCCTCCACCATCAATCACCGATCACCCATCACCCAGCCTCCCGCGGCACTCAGCATCCCCCAGGAACAGGAACCCAGTGCACCTTCTGAGGGCAATGAGGATGTGACCCAAGGAGGGAGAAAGAGTAGCTGTGGCCACAGCCCTTCAGCTCCTCCCTGGGTGTCCACTGCACAACTCTGGTGTGCCAGTTTTCCTTCATCCCCCAAACTGTTATGGGGGTTGTCTGGCCCCTGTCAGTTTCCTGATGCTGCGTACTTCAAATACACAATAAAATAAAAATAAAATTTTTAGTGTAAGTTCTTTTGCTAAGTTACTATTAGTTCTTCTAATAGTAACAAAAAAGCAATAATGATAAGAATGCCCAATGCTGAATCTCAAGCCCATTCCCTTCTTTAAGAAAAAGAAGATGGAAAAAAAGAAAAAGAAGATGGAATTTGAGGAATCAAATATACTCCCTCAGCCCCAAGTCAGCAGCCTGAAGAACAAACAAACAAACAACCTTAAACTCTTTCCTTAATCAAAAAGAGTCTTTTCCTTTTGTCTCTAGAAATCTCAGGTCATCCAAGGGACAATATGATAGCTGATTTTCAAATTTTAGTATTCAAAAATTCATCAACTGTCCATTCAAAGTAATGACCAGTAAAGATAAAATGGATTTAGGACTCATATACTTCTTAAAAATTAACTCAGTAAAAATGGGAAAAAAAAAAAATCCAGTCTATGGAGTCTAAATATAAAAGTGGACACTTCATAGAATTATATGTCCTTCTTAATCCATTTAAGAATTCAAAGAGTTAAAATTTTTTTTTTCTTTCCATTTAACCATCTCTGTTTATTCAAGCAAACCTGTGTGCCTTCCAAACATTTAGGTCCAGCTGGAGTTAAATGATCCTGGGAATAAAAACAGAAAACGCCCTCAGGGACCCAGTTTCATTCTCACGGATCAAGTGGGTCAAACAGAAATCTTAACATGACAATAGAGTCACCAGCAGCATCATGCCTTTGCAGACTTGGAACTCTGGGCTGGAAGTTATTTTCCCACAATTTCATTCTAACATTTTAACAAAAGTATACAAACCACTCACAGCTCCTGGGACATTCAGTTTGAGCCAGGGTGTGTGGTGAGTCTCCTCACACCCTGTCGAAATTGTTCAGTCAGAACCTCTGCTGGTTCTTTTCCTTCTTAAAGCTCTTATAATTCAGAAAAGTCAGAAAAGGAGAATGAAGTCCCTGTTTCCGGTATCAGACTTTGTTTTCATATGGTGGAGCAGCTGAACAGGCTGGCATCTTCCGGGTTGGGTCAATGGGATGATGGCAAGTGGGACCTCCCCCCCTCCCCAGTTATGTCCCAGGCTCCTCTCTTCATAACCCATCTCCCTGCCTGGCAGGGTTCCCATGCCAACCCCAGAGTCTCCGGAGGAGCAGCAGACAAGGCTCTGCGCGTCCTGCAATTCTAAGGAGCCTGGCTGGGGCAGGAGTCTCTTCTAGAACACTGGCCAGAGCTGGGGCAAGAAAAGGCTTCTGTGGCATCAAGTCTGCCCGAGAAAGAGAGCAAGGGCACCTGGATGAATTCAACCAGGTGCTCAACCCACAGTGAAATGCCACCTGGGGAGGTGATGCCAGGGTTGCTGGCCCCAGCCCATGTGGTTGCAGGCCCCCAGCCCCTCGGGATCCACAGCTGTGTCCAGCTCACACTCAACTCACACTCCATCCACACTCACCTCACACTCCGTCCACTCTCCAGGAAGGGCCGCCAAACTGGTCACAACTACACACCTGTGCCAGGTGATACCCGGCCGTCTCCCCCACCAGAGGGAAGAGGCCTCTGGTGCCTCCGCCTTTTAACTGAGATGTGTCACCAGTGACACTTAATTACTGCCGTCCAGTGACTGTCTTCTTGTCACGTGCGGCCCACAGGTGCCCCGGCTGACATCTCGGAGCCACTCTGGCCAGTTCTCCCTGGGCTTGTTGGTTAGTCCCGCGCCCCCAAACGCGAGCCCGACCTTGCCAGTGACCCGTGAAAGCCAGGACACACCAAACCACAGCAGAGGAAGTGGGGGAAAGCGGCCCTTTAACACCCGGCGTGAGGCTTCTATAAAACCTGTTGTGCAAGTCCGAGGGGACCCGGGGAAAAGTCAAACCAGTCCATCCTCGTTCCTGCGAGCGCGCCGGCGGCGAGCGGGAGAATGCGGGGCGCAGGCGGATCCGGCGGACTGTACTCCCCGACCGGTTCGCGGACAGGGTCGCGGGGCGGGGGGGTTACTGAGGGCCAGGGGACCGAGGGCGCCGACCTACCTGCTCCGGCTTCTGGATGCAATTCCTGCGGCCGAGATGGGCGGTGAGCCCCCGGCTCACTTGCTGTGCGCGCTCAGGGCGCGGGGTCCTAGGGCGGCGCCCCCGCCTCGGTCGCAGCCGGAAGGGCAGGTAGGGCCGGGCGCCGCGGGCTCGGCGGTGTGGGGCGTCTGCAGGGCCCTCCGCCCGCTCCTCTTGGGGATGGCCCGGCTCCCACCTGCAGCGCTTTTTAACCGCGCCCCACCCCGCCTCTGTCCTGACGCTTCTCCGGCGGGAGGCGAGAGGCGAGTGCGCGGGGATCGGAGCGCGCCCGCCCCGGGGCACACGGGGGTGCGGGGCGCGGGGCTCACGGGGAGGCACGGGGGTGCGGGGCTCACGAGGGCGCACGGAGGTGCGGGGTTCACGGGGGTGCGGGGCGCGGGATGCGGGGTGCGGGGCAGGCATCCTCTCCCTCCATTTGGGGTCGCGGGGCGCGCGGCCTGGCTCAGTCTGGTCCCGGACTAGTGAGGAGGCCCACGTCTCCCCGGAAAATCGGGGACTCGGGGACCAGAGCCTGCCCTGGGGCCGGGCGGCTGCTTGACTGAGAACCTGGGCGCCTGACTGGGGTCCCCAGGGGACCTCCCGGGCCGGTGGGCCAGCAGCGAAGCTTAAGGCCAGACGGGTTGCGCTCAGCATGAGGGAGGCGGTGTCTTTGCCAGGCGCACCCCCGCATTGCCAGGTGCCTGCAGGGCGCTCTCTCCGAGAGCAGCCTGGAGGCACAGAGACTGTGGGTCTTCATTCATTACTGACGGCTTGTTAGAATAAAAGCGGTTGTTTTACTAGTCACCTCCGCCCTTTGCCACCTCCTCCGGAAGAAGCAGAGAGGGCCTTCTCCGTCAGCCCCACGCACCCTCCCACAGGTCACCTTGGAGCAGCCCCAGGGGAGCCCCAGATAGCGGTCACAGGGTCCAGTGCGGTGGGAATTGTGGAAGCCATTTAGGGGTCAGGTTTTATAGGTTCAAACCTGTCCCACTGCAGACAGGGGAAGTGTCTTGCTTATTTCAGTGAACTGGTAGCTGAGTCCTACCCTCTCCCCCAAACCAGGGGCTGCCGTCTGCACCTGTTCTCCAAGGCAGAGGGTTGGTGGTGAGGCCTGAGATGTCTCTCCTGGGTGGTGGAAGCTGAACCGAGACTCCATGTTAAAAACCCTTCTTCCTAAATACTTTATTTGAAGAGAAGGAAATTCTCCAAAAATTGTGTTGGAGACAGAGACAGAGAGAGCACAGTTCAGTCCCTGGAATGTCTTGAAGGTAGGGGTGGAGAGAGACAAAAATCTTCCAGGCTTTTCCAGGAGACAGACCTGCTGCTGTCATGCGTTTGTGGCCTTGAGGGTTTGGCGGGTCCTCTATCACCCTCCACCCTCCTCCAACAGGCCCTTTTCCAGTCTCCTCCCCCCTCCCCCCCGCCAGACAAATGCTCCAGCCAGGCACAGCATTAAAGTAGTAAAATAACTCAACTTTATAAGCAGGCTGTAAATGTCTTTGGAGATCATAAGCATTTCAAGACCTTTTCTGGACTTCCCTGGTGGCTCAGCTAGTAGAGTCTGCCTGCAATTCAGAAGACTTGGGTTTGATACCTGGGTCAGGAAGATCCCCTGGAGAAGGCAATGGCTACCCATTCCAGTATTCTTGCCTGGAGAATCCCGTGGACAGAGAAGCCTGTGGGCTACAGTTCATGGGGTTGCAAAGAGTCAGACATGACTGAGCAACATACAGGCAAGACCTTTTCTAATTTCCACAGCACCAGGTAGGCTGCTTCCCACTCAGCAGATGCAGCTCCATCAGGGCTTGCATCTTGATTGATTTGTCTCTTGACACAACAGCTGACCCTAGAAATGGCTTTTGCTCTTGAAGCAGGACTGCCCACATTCCCACTCCAACATGGGATCCACGCAATGCCACCTGAGCGGTTTTGCTCCAGAGCAACCGCAGCTGTTCCAGGACCATCGAGGAAAGAACCTTCCAGAGCAGCCACGAGATTGTGTTGCATTGGCTCAGGTGACCAAAATGGGGCCATCTCAACACCAGACAAAAAGCATTTCTTTCTCCTGTTCTTGTGATCTGTACCAGTCCCATGGCGCTGACTTTTTTCCTGTTATTTGTTTCTTAATGTTTAAATGCTTTCTCCTAAGAACAGGAACAAGGCCGCACCATGTCCACCAACATCCTACTGGACGTGCCATTTAATGTAACAACACAAGAAGAGGAAACGCAAACGCTTACAGATATGGAAGGAAGTGGAAGTAACAAAACTGTCTTATTTTATTATACATGACAAAAAAAGAATCAATAAAAATACTCTTGGAACTAATGAACAATTATAGGAAAGTTACAGGATACAGGATTAATGTGCAAAAGTCAATTGCTTCCCTATATATCAGCAATGAACAATTGGAATTTGAAGTTGAAAACACCGCATGCTTGTATTAGCACCAAAAAATTGAAAGCATATTATGTATTGTGTATTACAGAGAAGGAAATGGCAACCCACTCCAGTAGTCTTGCCTGGAGAATCCCATGGACAGAGGGGCCTGACAGGCTATAGTCCATGGGGCTGCAAAGAGTCGGACACGACTTAGCGACTAAACCACTACCATGTATGTATTAATTAGTCACTTGCAACCCCATGGACTGTATCCTGCCTCTGTCCATGGGATTCTCCTGGCAAGAATACTGAGTGGGTTGCCATTCCCTTCTCCAGGGGATCTTTCCAACCCAGGGATTGAACCTGGGTGTCCTGCATTGCAGGCAGATTCTCTACTGTCTGAACCACTAGAAAAGCTACCTCCCCTCCCCCATTCCAGCCTTCAAAAAAAAAAAATTAAATGCTTAGATATAAGTCTAACTAATGTGCACTATATGAAAAAAAAAACCAAAACCCAAACTCTGGTGAAATAGATAGCACATCTAAATAAACAGAGATAGTTCATGTTAGATTTTTAGTGCTGCTGTAACAAACTATCAGAAACCAAGTGACCACAACAAAAGAATTTTTTCTCTCACAGTTCTGGAGTCTAGAAGTTCTGTGAAAAGCTGGGCCCAGGCTGTGCTCCCTCTGAAGATGCAGGAGCCGCTCCCTCATCTGTCCAGCTTCGGGTGGTAGCCTCCCTCCTGCCTCTACCTCTGGTGTCACACGGCCTCCCTGGGTGTCTGTGTCTCCCCTATGCTCACTGTTCATTCCTCTTGAGAAGGCCACGGTCGTGTTGGGCTTCAAGGCCACCCTAATCCAGTGCAGCCTCACCCTGACTAATCACACCTGGAAATCTCTCTTTTCAAAGAAGGTCACATTCACGGGTCCTGGGGCATAGGACTTCAGCATATCATCTGGGGACCCAATTCAACCCACGGTAGTGTTCTTGGACAGGGCGACTCAACCTTACCAAGATGTCTGCTTCTCCCAACTTGGTCTCTAGATATAGAGCTGTCTCCATCTAAATCTCAGGAAGATATTTGTGGATACATTAACAAGCAAGCTGATCATAAAACTTTTACCAGGAAAAGAGCAGTGGAGCAAAAGGCCCAGGGTAGACAGCAAAATACTGAAGAACAAAGTTGGAGGATGTTTGCCATCCAGCTTGAAAAGTTACTCTAAAGCTACAGGAATCAGTGTGGTGCTGGTTAAAGATTGGAAACACAGATCAATGGAGAACAGATAGCCAGAGACAGACCCAGGTAAATAAAGTGAACTGAATTTTGACGAAGGAGCAAAGGGAATTCAATGGAGAAAGGATAGTCTTTTCAATAAATGGTTCTGAAACACCTGGACTTTCACATGCAAAAAAAAAAAAAAAAAAGTGAAAAAGGAAGGAAGAAGAAGGAAGGAAAAACAAGGAATCTAGACACAGACCTTTCACAGAAATTAATCCAAAATGGATCATAGCTATACATGTAAAATACAAAACTGTAAAACTTTAGAAGACAGCCTAGGAGATGAAATCTAAAGGTGACCTTAGGTTTGATAATGACTTTTTAGCTACAACACCAGAAGGATGGTCCATGAAAGAAAACATGGATAGGCTTATTGTTGTTTAGTCACTAAAGTGTGTCCAACTCTTTATGACCCCCGTGACTGTAGCCCCCCAGGCTCCTCTGTCCATGGCATTCTCCAAGCAAGAATACTGGAGTGGGTTGCCATTCCCTTCTCCAGGGGGATCTTCCTGACCCAGGGATTGAAGCTGCGTCACCTGCTTTGGCAGGCGGATTTTTTACTGCTAAGCAACCAAGGAAGCCCAATGCTAGGTTGGAGCTACATTAAAACTAAAAATATTTGCTCTGCAAAAGAGCTGGTAAGAGAAGGAAAGGACAGGCCACAGACCTTAACAGACCTCACCAAAGGAGACACACAGATGGCAAATAAGCACATGAAGAGATGTTCCACACTGTATATCATCAGGGAAACGCAAAGAAAAATGGCAGCGAGATCCCACTAGACACCTATCAAAACGTCTGAAAATCCATGGACAGTCCAAATGCTGGGGACGCTGTGCAGCAACAGGAACTCTCTCTCCCTGCTGGTGGGAATTCAAAACTTATAGCCGCTTTGGAAGATGGTTTGGCAGTTTCTTACAAGTCTTACCACAGGAATCCAGCAACTGTGCTTGTGGCATTTACCCAAAGGAGCTGAAAACTTATGTCCACATGAACATAAAAACCTGCACATGAATGTTTGTAGCACTTTTATTCATAATGGTCAAAATTTGGATGCAACCAAGATATCCTTCAGTAGGTGATGGTTAAATAAACTGTGATGCATCCAGACAATGAAATATTATTTAGATATGAACTGTGAAGCCATGAAAAGACATGGAGGAAACTTATGTGCACACGACTAAATGAAAGAAGCCAATCTGAAAAGGCCGAACACTGTATGATTCCAACTACATGACACTCTGGGAAAGGCAAAACTATGGAGACAGTAAAAAGATCAGTGGTTTCAGGGTTTGAGGGAGGGAGGGATGAACAGGTGGAGCACAGAAGAATTCCAGGGAAGCCTGCTTTACATGAGACAATGATGGTGGATACATGTCATTGTCCATTTATCCAAACCCGTAGCAAGTCCAATGCAAGAGTGACCCCCAGTGTAGACCACGGATTCTGGGCAATGATGACGTGTCAGTGTGGGTTCGTCCATTATATTAATAACAAGGGTACTGTGTGTTGGGAGGGTGTTGAAATCGGGAGAAACTGCTTAGGGGAGAGGTGGTATATGGGAACCCTCTACACTTTCTGCTCAGCTTTTTTGTAAGCCTAAACCTAGAAAAATAAAGTCTGTTCATTAAGAAAATCAATAAAGGAAAGCCCTGGGCTCTTTAGCTTAAGGTCTGTCATTAATTCACAGATGAGTGTTCATTAACTAATAGCATTTGCTCACAAAAAATTTCAACAAACCATTGAAATGTTGAAGCAGCTTGTTCTCCTGATAGATGTGTCTGTATCACCCTGATCCCCACAGAGATTTTCTTTTCCATTTGCTCAGCAAATAGGTGAGGACTCGCGTGTTCCTGTCCTCACACAGGGCCCAGCACATGTGGAGCGAGGGTGGGGGACCCTGCTGCGGCTCCCGGTCCGTGTCCCCGCAAGGGCGGGAACCCTGTTGTGGCCCCTAACCCTCTCCCCTCTGGCCCCTCGGCCTCCTCTCACCCTCTTGTCTGTCGGAGGTGCCCTGGCCTCCGCACTTGGGATCCTCCTTTGCGGGATCTGTGTGGTGGCTGCTTACAAGATTTCAGTTCAGTTCAGTTCAGTTCAGTTGCTCAGTCATGTCCAACTCTTTACATCCCCATGTATCACAGCATGCCAGGCCTCCCTGTCCATCGCCAACTCCTGGAGTTTACCTAAACTCATGTCCATCGAGTCGGTGATGCCATCCAACCATCTCATCCTCTGTCGTCCCCTTCTCCTCCTGCCCTCAATCCCTCCCAACATCAGGGTCTTTTCCAATAAGTCAACTCTTCGCATGAGGTGGCCAAAGTATTGGAGTTTCAGCTTCAGTATCAGTCCTTCCAATGAACACCCAGGACTGATCTCCTTTAGGATGGACTGGTTGGATCTCCTTGCAGTCCAAGGGACTCTCAAGAGTCTTCTCCAACACCACAGTTCAAAAACATCAATTCTTCGGCGCTCAGCTTTCTTCACAGTCCAGCTCTCACATCCATACATGACCATTGGAAAAACCATAGCCTTGACTAGACAGACCTATGTTGGCAAAGTAATGTCTCTGCTTTTTAACATGCTATTTAGGTTGGTCATAACTTTCCTTCCAAGGAGTAAGAAGGTTTAGGGTCTTCTAACATTACAGTAAACCGACACAACAGGAAGGGAGCAGACCGACGTCACAGGTCTGGGTTCTCAAAGCATTATTGTCTGAGATGCAAAGAGGGTTCGGACAGTTACTCATCTATGCCCTGGGGCTGTTTGCAAAACCTGAGGGCACTTCAGCAGCTGGACTGTCAGGCCTGCGCAAGACTTGGACCCAGAGCCGCAGCTGTTTCACTCCCAAGGCTCCCACGTTAGTTCACAGCTCAGGCTATCCAGGCAGACAACCATCCGTCTCGCCGGGGAACAGGGCTGTGCCCACTGCTGCTCTGTTTCATCTTTGATGAAAACCTCTGCATGGCTCCGAGCAGAGTCAGGCATGTTGCCCAGCAACATCTGGAGGCCTGGAATCTGACTGTCTCACAGCTGATGATTGGTCACATCCTGGCTTTGATGTCCCACTGGGGCCTGGAACCTCTGGGGCCCCAGCCTCCCCAGGCCTCAGCCTCCCCAGGCCCCTGTCTCCTCCCTGTGGGGTCCAGCCTCCCCTCACTGGCTTCAGGGTGTTCCCGGGCCCTCCTCTCCCTGGGGGCAGCTCATTGATCTTGCCTCTGATTTCTCTGTTCTCACCTTTCTGCTGATGGCATTCAGGCCCTTGTCACCTTTTTATTGTCTGATTCTTCTGTTCACTTTGCCTGTTTGAGGGTTCATGCATGTGGGGGGTGGGGTCCTGGGGACACTGGGGCCTGGACCCTCTGTCCAGGGCTGGCCAGGGGCTGAGCTGGTGGAGGGCGGGACCACTTTCTGGTGCCGAGGGGCCTCTGGAGGTGAGCAGCTGTGGGCCCTTGGGCTGGGTGCTCACGCGGGCACCTCAGGGAGAGCTGGAAGGGGGCCCTGCCATGTCCCCACTGTGTGCCCACCCCACTCACCCATCCACCCTGACCTCCCACTGGACCTACCCCGCTGGCCGCAGGAACATCTGTGGGGACAGCCCTCCTGCACTTGGTGCTGGTCACTTGGCATCTCTGGGTGGAGCTGCTCCTGCCGTCTGGGTTTCACTTTCTTCATCTGGGAGACTCACTCCTGCTCTCAGGACTCAGTTGCTTTTCTTGGTTCTAGGAGTGATAGTCATTTCCCTCCAACTGTTCAGTATGTTGTTCACAGTTACCCTGCACTGAGGTCATTCGGTGACATAGGATGCCGAGAGTTTACTTACCTGTTTTTAGGGGAAAAGACCCCTGACGACAGAAATATCATTGTCTCTTCTAGTGCCCAGTATCCAGCACTCAGTACCTAGCACCTAGTACCCAGCACCATCTCCCAGCGCCAGCCTCTGCCAGGGCAAGTGCCTTGCCCACAGCAGGTTTTCAGGGAATTTTGTTCAGTGAGTGCTCACTTCTCTAACCCAAGTACTAATTTTAGACTCTTCTTTTATTGAGAAAAGTTCTCTGCAGAGTGACCATCTATGGGTGGGATGTCGCTGCAAATTTTCTTGCATGTAACTAACATCTCGAGTCCTATAATAGCCGACACCCAGGTCCATGGAGCTCAGTGTGGGGTAAGGAGTGACCCTGATGTGGTTTTTACCCTGAGCCCGGGGGATGCGGTTCAGCCCCACAGAGGTGCCGCTAACATTCGGCAGGTGTGGTTGAAAGGTGGCCCTATGCAGGCCTCACGTGCTGCATGGGAACAGGTGACATCGAGGCAAAGCCCAGGTCTCCCCTGCAGGTGTGACGGCCAACTCTGCTGGCAGCCCCAGGGCCCGCTGGCCGGGAGCCCCCCAACATGGTTTCTCAGGGTCCTCAGCAGCGGAGGGGGGCCATGCGCTCGCACCACCCGCTGTCTTTGCCCATGGATCCTGCAGTGCCTTCACACATGGGAGCTCACTGCAAAACAATTCCCAGATGAGGTCAACGTTTGCCCTTATACAGGAGGAAGCTTGGGGTTCAGAGACGGTCATTCATTTCTTCATTTCACAAGCATTTATTGGATGGCTGAGCCAGACACACAGGCAGGCACTTGCCCAGACAGGGGATGTGTCAGAACCCAGACTCCTCCTGATTCCCCACCCGAGCTCTTCCCACCACCTCATGTGCCCGGAATGAAACACCTGCAGAAATGGGGGTGGCTGGAATTCTCCCTTCTGTGAAGTGGAGCAGAGATGAGATCCTGGGAATGGAGGTGACCGGGAGAATGCCGACATGGACCAGACGTCTATTGCCTCTGCAGGAACCCTGGGAGACTCCAGTTCTATGTGCTCAGCCCTCCTTCTAATTTTTCCCAAAATCAGGGTCTCTCTCTTCTTGGTCCAGCTCATCTATGACATTGTTTTATCAGCTCCCTCAGTTGAGAGGAGCCCAGAAGGACTACCACCTGCTCACCCTTCATTTCTGTCCTTTACAACCATCCCCACAGAACTGGCTGGGCAGGGCCACTGGGGGTCCCTGACCCTGGTCCCTCCAGGTACAGTGTTTGTCTCTGACTTGCTCATGTTTGTGGTGGCCTGTGTCCAGCGGTGACCTGGAAACTGGGTCTTTAAGCTGAGCCAGCACTTTCTTAGGACTTGGAGACAAGTGTCACCCACGTGTTGTTCAGGCATCACTTTCACAGGTGTTTGTGTACAGATAATGCACTAGCAGGTGACTCTTCTCAACTGATTTTAAGCCTCACTACAATCCTTGAGATGCAATGTGATCCCCAGTCTGTGGTCGAGTGTTAAGTGGTGTGACCATGGCTCATAAATGGCAGAGCAGGACGTGAGCTCCTATCTCCCGGCCTCAGGGCAGGACCCCAGACAACACGTGGAAGATTCTTAGTCTGGAGCTCCCGCTCTGCCAGCAAAGCCACAAGGATGGGCTTCTGGTCCCTAAGCGCCACGTGACCATACACAAAGCTTGTGGTCACATGTGTCTTTCTCGGGAAGACTTTGTAGCATTAACTAGACTCTCAGAGACCCATAGCCGCAGGGGAACAGGCAGCGGGTCGTGACGCCAGGTCTGCATGACTGCTCTTCTTGTCTGCCCGCTGAGCTCCTGGGGAAGACCAGCTCTTTCCTGCCTAAGTTTCAGGCCTTTTGAGGTCTTGGAAATGTAGCACCAGGTTTCATTTACCATGTGAGTAATTTCTCCCAAACTCCAGGAGATGGTGGAGGAGCCTGGTGTCCTTCAGTGCTTGGGGTCACAAAGAGTCAGACATGACTTAGCGACCGAACAACAATTCTGCCCAATCAACCAACTTCTATGAGGTTAGTCATAAATACTTCTGTGACAACTGGTTTTTCTCTGTCATCTGTGATGCAGTGTGGACCCAGATTCAGGTGAAGGGGATGTAGTAATGTTTGGGGTTAAATGTAGCCGGGAAAGGCTGTCCCTCTTGGAGGCTTTTTATATCCTCTCTTTGGAAATCTGACCCTTGATTCCGCTTCCTAAGATGAGCGGCTGCGGTCAGCGTGAAGCCCACCTCTGGTCTCTATCTCTTCCAGTCACCTCTGTCGCCCCTGTCCTCTGGGTGCTGCTCACGAGACCAGCTCTGACCTGCCCTGTCAGGGCAACAAGAGCCATGTGGCCCAGGGTCACTGCGCCAGCTCTTGATCACAGAGCTGTGCCAGGCAGGCAGCATCTGGGGGTTGATCCCCTGAGGAAACACAGGGGAGGTGGCCAGCTCAGAAAGAGTGACAGGTTTGTGGATGGTCCGAGAGTGACTGGGCAGGGAAGGACCAGCCCCAGGTGCAGACCTGCTCGAAGCCTGGCTGTAACGCCAGGCCTGGTGCCCCCACCCCTCATCCTGGGCAGAGCACCTGGGCCTGGCGGCCCCCTACTTCTCTGGGGTGACATGGCCCCGGCTCACATCTCCAGGGCTGTTTGCCCTGCTTTTCTGTAGTACGTACAGTGACTGTGTCAGTGGATATTTGAATTTTAAAAGGAGAAGTTGAGAAGAGTAAAAATCGGCATTTTATTTCTAGCAAGCCAACTGTGTGGGCCCTGGGGGAGGGCTGGGAGGTGGCTGAGCTGGTGGGTTTGGATGACCCTGGTGCCCGGCAGGTGCCTCTGTGCCTCCCTGCCGCTCCATCTTCCCACCCTAGGACAGAGGCTCTGTTCACAGACATGAACCCAGAGGCACTTAGTCACTCAGTGACGACTTCCTCTTCAGAGCGGTCTGTGGAAGGAGCAGAGCTTTGTCAAGGATGGAAACGTCTTTAGAACTTCTGTTAGCCTTATCGCTCAAGTTATATGTTCTGAGTAGCAAACACTCCAAATCTTGATGGCTTAAAAATCCAGTGGTTTGTTATTTCTTGTGATTCTGCGGGTTTTGAGCTTCCCTGGTGCCTCAGTGTTAAAGAATCTGCCTGCAATGCAGGAGACGCCAGAGATGCGGGTTTGAACCCTGGGTCGGGAAGACCCCCTGGAGAAGGGAATGGCAACCCATTCCAGTATTCTTATGGGAAAATCCCATGGACAGAGGAGCCTGGCGGGCTATGGTCCATGACGTCACAGAGTCGGACATGACTGAAATGACTGAGCACACTGTAGGTTCCATCCATCTCACATCGGGTGTCCAGCGGGAGCTGGGCCGGGGCCAGCCTGCCCAGGCAGCTTTCTCCCCTGTGGGGCTCTCTCCTTGTGGGGTTCATCCTGAGCCCCTTCAGGCCCCCTGGATGCCCAGGCCCAGGTGTTGATTCTGCTGGACTCTCCTGGTGTAGCCATGGCCCTGCCTTCAGCCCACCACAGGTCTGTCTCCAGAGCTGTGCTGGTGCAAGTGGATGGGGCACAGAGCCTGTCTACACAGTCACCCTGCACGATCTATACCTGAGGATCCCTATCTGAGACCAGGACAGGGACCAGCCTGACGTCCCTTCAGGAGTGAGGGAGGACCCTGAACTCACCCTCCTGACCCGGGCCCCACGGCCACGGAAGCCACTCCTGGACGAATCTTCATCAGTGAGGGACCTGGGTCTTGAAAATGTCTGAAGGTTTCTCTGCAACCAGGCTGCTCGTGCAGAAGTGGCTGAGCTGGGGAGGCACCGCCCAGTCCATTGAGGAATTACATTCCCGCATGGCTCAGAGCCAACGCCGAGTGGACATGGATGCGCGTGCAGCCCGAGTGGGTGTGCAAGTCCCCAGTCGTGGCCCAGGGTCCCTTCATGAGAACATGGTCTGGGGGTCCCTTCTGGGCCCTGATGCGGTCATCAGCTCCCTGTGTGTAAATTCTGCTGCCCCATTTTGGTTTCTGGTCAAGCTCTGTTCAGAAAGATGCTGGGACGAGGGGAGTTTTGAAATGGAAACTTTTCATCTTTAAATTTTTTCTCCCTGAACAAATCTCCCCAGTTTTTCTTTTGTTTTCCTCTCACTTTATTCTCCCCGTTAAACACTGTCACCCCCACCATAGAAGTGAGTTGTTTCCTTAAATCGGATCCATTTATTCAGTTCCCTTTTCTGCACTTTCACAGCGGGCAGGTCACCTCTCCCTGGGTGACTTTCAGGATTTTCCTTCTTTTTCATGCACAGAGTTTGACATTCATTCTCGTGATGAAAGTGCTTTCAAGGGGCTGAGCTCAACCTCTCACTTTCACGAGATCAGGGATTTTAAAAACATTTTCTTGGAGCCTCAAAATGTTCTGTGCATTTTTTACAACAGTGACATTTCTATAGGAGTAAATGTTTTGCCCTTTGTTTCTTGCCCTGGAGAGTTTGCTTTTGTTGCTTTGGTTTTTTTTCTGTTTTGTTTTTATTGAGGTGTAGTTGACATCTAACATTATATAGGTTACAGGCATATAATATAGTGATTCAATATTTGTACATTCTGTGGAATGATCACCCCAGTTAGTCTAACGAACATCAGTCAGCATCCATGTTACAGAATTTTGGGTTTTTCCTCATGAGGAGCATTTTTAGGGTCTATTCTTAGCAGCTTTCACATATGCATGCAGAATTATTACCTACAGTCGCCATGCTGTATGTGGCATCCTCATGATTTATTTATTACATAACTACAAGTTTGCAGCCTTTGACTCCCTTTTGCCCACGCCCCAACCCCTGCCACTCCCTCTAACCACCATCCATCTGTGTTCTATGTCTATGAGCTCAGTGTCTGTCTGCTGTTTGAAGTGAGGTCACACAATGTTTGTCTTTGTCTGACTTACTTCACTGAGCATAGTGCCCTTGGGGTCCATCCACGTGTTGCAAACGGCAGGATCTCATTCTTTGTGGCTGAACAAATACTGTCCCATTGTGTGGGGAGCACATCTTTATCCATTCAAACACTGATGGACATTTATGTTGTTTCCAGATCTTGGCTGTTGTAAATAATTCTGCAGTGAATGTGAGGGTGAAGATCTTTTCAAGTTACTGTTGTGTTTTCTTCCGATAAATATCCAGAAAGGACTTGGAGAATTTTTTTATAAGTGTGCTGACCGTTCATTCATTAACTCAGGAACAAGGATTTACCAGGTCTTCTCTGTTGGCTCAGATGATAAAGAGCCTGCCTGCAATGCAAGAGATGCAGGTTTGATCCCTGGGTCAGGAAGATCCCCTGGAGAAGGGAATGGCAACCCACTCCAGTGTTCTTGCCTGGAGAATCCCGTGGACAGAGGAGCCTGGTGGGCTATAGTCCTTGGGGTCATAAAGAGTTGGACATGACTGACACTTCCTGTCTCCTGAACACAGGGTTATAGTGGTGACTAGAGAGATGAAACCCGTGGAACTCAGTGTTTTGTATTCCAAAATGGTGAGTAACTGTTACCTGAAATCTTATGGTTTCTCAGTTTTCTGACAATTGTGTAGATGTGGCTGACAGCTCCTGTTCATTTTGCTCTAAATTGGTGTCGTGAGCCCCAACCAGGAATGACACAGTTTTAGACAATGAAAAACAATGGGTTCCTGGGAACCCCAGGCAGGGGTGTGAGGAAGGGTCAGCAGTTTAGTTAAACAATAGTGTTTTAAGTGAACACTCCGTAACTGCTTCATCACCACCTCCACTTAGAGCCGGACGTCCTCTCATTCAGCAGATGGACGGCAGGGTGATGGTGGGTGACAGGACAGAGAGCCAGCACTGGCAGGAAGAGTTGGGACAAGCGGCTGCAGGCGCTACGGCCAGTCTACGAGCCCCACCTGCTTCCTGAGGTTTTTGCCTGACGGTTCCAGCAGAAAATCACCCCAACTCCCGCTCCCTTCTCCTCAGGCACCTTCTCAAGCTGCTGGCTCTGTCAGTCCACAGCGTCCTTGGTGGGTCACAAACACTCGGGGATGTGAATATTTGTCCTCTCTCTGCTCTGTGCCTGTGACCACGTTCGATGCTTGCCGGAGTTCATTTGGCCCAGGATTCCACCAGCCCCTGGGAAATGTATCATCGCTTTGTCTGGACAGAAAGAATTGCCCTAAGTAAGGGCCTTCAGGGATGCTAGTAACCACTGGCTCTTGGGTGTGGCTCAAAGTCTTAAATTTCATTCACTTGTGCATATAGGGACAGGATGCTGCTATGTGAATAAGGAAGATGTGAATTGCCTCCACGGAGGACTTGATAATCCCAAATTTATAAGGACAAGAGCTCAGGACGAAGTCTTCCTGGTTTCCCCAAACCCCTTGTTTTAGGGCCTGTAGGTGGGAAAGAGGGAGGAGGGAGAAAATGGCCTGAGCAGTGTAGACAGCTGACCTGGGTGTTCCAGGTCAGAAACCATCCCTTCTTAAGTTTCCCTTAATTCCTAAATGTTGTCTTAAAACTCACATCCAGAAAACTAAGGTCATGGCATCCAGTCCCATTACTTCATGGCAAATAGATGGGGAAACAATGGAAACAGTGACAGACTTTATTTTTTTGAGCTTCAAAATCTCTGCAGATGGTGATTGCAGCCATGAAATTAAAAGATGCTTGCTCCTTGGAAGAAAAGTTATGACCAACCCAGAGAGCATATTAAAAAGCAGAGACAGGGGAGGAGCCAAGATGGTGGAGGAATAGGATGGGGAGACCACTTTCTCCCCTACAAATTCATCGAAAGAACAATGGAACACTGAGCAAACTTCACAAAACAACTTCTGATCACTAGCTGAGGACATCAGGCGCCCAGAAAAGCAGCCCATTGTCTTCAAAAGGAGGTAGGACAAAATATAAAAGATAAAAAGAGAGACAAAAGAGCTAGGGACGGAGACCTGTCCCGGGAAGGGAGTCTTAATAGAGGAAGTTTCCAAACACCAAGAAACCCTCACACTGGCAGTTCTGGGGAAAGTTTTCGAATCTCGGAGGGCAACCTAACTGGGAGGAAAAATAAATAAAACCCACTGACTACGTGCCTAAAAGCAACTCCCAGCAGAAAAGTACCCCAGATGCCCGCATCCGCCACCAGCAAGTGGGGGCGGAATGGAGAGGAGCAGGCGGCATTGCTTAGGGTAAGGACCGGGCCTGAATGCCCTGAGGGCAATCGGAGGGAGCTTTTGTGAGATAGCAACTTAAACTGTGGGATAGCAAGAGAGAGAGAGAAAATTAACTGGCCTGAACACACGAACACACTGCCAGTCGTTTGCTGAACAAAGGGACTGAGCAAGTCCAGAGAAGAGCTAGCAGGCGGCAGACCGGCCCATCCCCCGCTGGAGGCAGGAGGCAGCGGGGAGAGGAAAGGGGCAAACTCAGCCCCAGAGACGGCATCTCCTACCAAACTGCAAACAGGCCTCCAGTTTCTAACCAACGACTTCCTGAGATTCTGGATGGTCGACAACCGCCGGGAGGATCGCAGCTAAACACAAGGCGCACGCACCCGACTGGCGCAGGTGGAAACTGAGGCTGGGACCGCAGAGGGGAGAAGGCGCACCGCACCCAGGGAGAGTGCGCCCGTCAAGCTCCTGGCTGCTTGAACTGCTCGGGTTGGGGAAGGCACAAAACGCAGGCACAACCGAGTCCGCGCTTTTGTGGAATACCCAAAAACTGGAACCGCAGGCAACGCAGGGCACACTCCATATAGAGCAGCCGGGAGCCTGAGCAGTGTAGACGGGGAAGCACACACACCCGTGAGCGGGGGCAAACCCAGTGTGGCCGGAACACTGTGAGTGCACCCACACACAGTGATATCTGTCTGCAGCGCCCCTCCCTCCCCGCAGCAGGACTGAACTAGCAAACCTGAACAAGAGACCACCTCCGCCCGCCTGTGTCAGGGCAGAAGTTAGACATTGAAGAGACCGGCAAAAAACAAGAAAAAAAAATTTAACCTCTACTCTAGATTTTTAATCTTTGTTTTTCAGTATGTGATATAAATTTTGGACATTTAAGAATCCAATATTCAGTTCCCATTTTTATTCAGGAGTGTGTTGATTACTCTCTCCCACTTTTGACTCTCTGTTTTCTACCTCAGAACACCTCTATTTCCTCCTTTCCCCTTCTCTTCCCAATCCAATTCTGTGAATCTTTGTGAGTGTCTGGGCTACGGAGAACACTTTGGGAACAGACAACTGCATAGATCTGTCTCTCTCCTCTTGAGTCCCCCCTTTTCTCCTCCTGCTCATCTCTATCTCCCTCCTCCCTCTCCTCTTCTTCATGTAACTCTGTGAACCTCTCTGGGTGTTCCCCATGGTGGAGAATCTTTTCACCATTAACCTAGAAGTTTTATTATCAGTGCTGTATAGTTGGAGAAGTCTTGAGACTACTGGAAGAATAACACTGAAATGCAGAGGCAGGAGACTTAAGCCCAAAACCTGAGAACACCAGAAAACTCCTGACTACATGGAACATTAAGTAATAAGAGAACATCCAAAAGCCTCCATACTTACACTGAAACCAACCACCACCCAAGAGCCAATAAGTTTCAGAGCAAGACATACCACGCAAATTCTCCAGCAACGCAGGAAAATAGCCCTGAGCGTCAACATACAGGCTGCCCAAGGTCACACCTAACACATAGACCCATCTCAAAACTCATTACTGGACACTCCATTGCACTCCAGAGAGAAGAAATCCAGTTCCATACCCCAGAACACCGACGCAAGCTTCCCTAACCAGGAAACCTTGACAAGCCAATCGTCCAACCCCACCCACTGGGTGAAACCTCCACAATAAAAAGGAACCACAGACCTCCAGAATACAGGAAGCCCACTCCAAACACAACAATCTAACAAGATGAAAAGGCAGAGAAATGCCCAACAAGTAAAGGAACATGAAAAATGCCCACCAAGTCAAACAAAAGAGGAGGAGATAGGGAATCTACCTGAAAAAGAATTTAGAATAATGATAATAAAAATGATCCAAAATATTGAAAACAAAATGGAGTTACAAATAAATAGCCTGGAGACAAAGATTGAGAAGATGCAAGAAATGTTTAATAAGAACCTAGAAGAAATAAAAAAGAGTCAATTAAAAATGAATAATGCAATAAATGAGATCAAAAACAATTTGGAGGGAACCAAGAGTAGAATAACGGAGACAGAAGATAGGATAAGTGAGATAGAAGATAAAATGGTGGAAATAAATGAAGCAGAGAGGAAAAAAGAAAAAAGAATCAAAAGAAATGAGGACAACCTCAGGGACCTCTGGGACAATGTGAAACGCCCCAACATTTGAATCATAGGAGTCCCAGAAGAAGACAAAAAGAAAGGCCATGAGAAAATACTCGAGGAGATAATAGCTGAAAACTTCCCTAAAATGGGGAAGGAAATAGCCACCCAAGTCCAAGAAACCCAGAGAGTCCCAACCAGGATAAACCCAAGGCAAAACACCCCAAGACACATATTAATCAAATTAACAAAGATCAAACACAAAGAACAAATATTAAAAGCAGCAAGGAAGAAACAGCAAATAACACACAAAAGGATTCCCATAAGGATAACAGCTGATCTATCAATAGAAACCCTTCAGGCCAGAAGGGAATGGCAGGACATACTGAAAGTAATGAAAGAGAATAACCTACAACCTAGATTACCCAGCAAGGATCTCATTCAGATATGAAGGAGAATTCAAAAGCTTTACAGACAAGCAAAAGCTGAGAGAATTCAGCACCACCAAACCAACTCTTCAACAAATGCTAAAGGATCTTCTCTAGACAGGAAACACAGAAAGGCTATATAAACATGAACCCAAAACAACAAAGTAAATGGCAACGGGACCATACCTATCAATAATTACCTTAAAAGTAAATGGGTTGAATGCCCCAACCAAAAGACAAAGACTGGCTGAATAGATACAAAAACAAGACCCCTATATATGCTGTCTACAAGAGAATCACCTCAAAACAAGGGACACATACAGACTAAAAGTGAAGGGCTAGAAAAAAATATTTCATGCAAACAGAGACCAAAAAAAAGCAGGAGTCACAATACTCATATCAGATAAAATAGACTTTCAAATAAAGGCTGTGAAAAGAGACAAAGAAGGACAGTACATAATGATCAAAGGATCAATCCAAGAAGAAGATATAACAATTATAAATATATATGCACCCAACATAGGAGCACTGCAATATGTAAGGCAAACGCTAACGAGTATGAAAGAGGAAATTAATAGTAACACAATGATAGTGGGAGACTTTAATACCCCACTCACAACTATGGATAGATCAACTAAACAGAAAATTAACAAGGAAACACAAACTTTAAATGACACAATGGGCCAGCTAGACCTAATTGATATCTATAGGACATTTCACCCCAAAACAATCAACTTCACCTTTTTCTCAAGTGCACACGGAACCTTCTCCAGAATAGATCACATCCTGGGCCATATATCTAGTCTTGGTAAATTTAAAAAAACCTGAAATCATTCCAGCCATCTTTTCTGATTACAATGCAGTAAGATTAGATCTCAATCATAGGAAAAAAAATTATTAAAAATTCAAACATATGGAGGCTAAATAACACGCTTCTGAATAACCAAAAAATCATAGAAGAAATCAAAAAAGAAATCAAAATATGCATAGAAGTGAATGAAAATGAAAACACAACAACCCAAAACTATGGGACACTGTAAAACCAGTGTTAAGGGGAAGGTTCATAGTATTACAGGCTTACCTCAAGAAACAAGAAAAAAGTCAAATAAATAACCTAACTCTACACCTAAAGCAACTAGAGAAGGAAGAAATGAAGAACTCCAGGGTTAGTAGAAGGAAAGAAATCTTAAATTAGGGCAGAAACAAATGCAAAAAAAACCTAAAGAGACCATAGCAAAAATCAACAAAGCTAAAAGCTGGTTTTTTGAAAAAATAAACAAAATTGACAAACCATTAGCAAAACTCATTAAGAAACAAAGGGAGAAGAACAAAATTAACAAAATTAGAAATGAAAATGGAGAGATCACAACAGACAACACTGAAATACAAAGGATCATAAGAGACAACTATCAGCAGCTCTATGCCAATAAAACGGACAACTTGGAAGAAATGGACAAATTCTTAGAAAAGTATAACTTTCCACAACTGAACCAGGAAGAAATAGAAGATCTTAACAGACCCATCACAAGCAAGGAAATTGAAACTGTAATCAGAAATCTTCCAGCAAACAAAAGCTCAGGACCAGATGGCTTCACAGCTGAATTCTACCAAAAATTTAGAGAAGAGCTAACACCTATCTTACTCAAACTCTTCCAGAAGATTGCAGAAGAAGGTAAACTTCCAAACTCATTCTATGAGGCCACCATCACCCTAATTCCAAAACCAGACAAAGATGCCACAAAAAAAGAAAACTACAGGCCAATATCACTGATGAACATAGATGCAAAAATCCTTAACAAAATTCTAGCAAACAGAACCCAACAACATATTAAAAAAATCATACACCATGACCAAGTGAGCTTTATCCCAGGAATGCAAGGATTCTTTAATATCCACAAATCAATCGATGTAAGACACCACACCACATTAACAAATTGAAAGATAAAAACCATATGATTATCTCAATAGATGCAGAAAAAGCCTTTGACAAAATTCAACATTCATTTATGATAAAAACTCTCCAGAAAGCAGGCATAGAAGGAACATATCTCAACATAATAAAAGCTATATATGACAAACCCACGGCAAGCATCACCCTCAATGGTGAAAAATTGAAAGCATTTTCCCTGAAATCAGGAACAAGACAAGGGTGCCCACTCTCACCACTACTGTTCAACATAGTGTTGGAAGTTTTGGCCACAGCAATCAGAGCAGAAAAAGAAGTAAAAGGAATCCAGATAGGAAAAGAAGAAGTGAAACTCTCGCTGTTTGCAGATGATGTGATCCTCTACATAGAAAACCCTAAAGACTCTTCCAGAAAATTACTAGAGCTAACCAACAAATATAGTAAAGTTGCAGGATATAAAATTAACACACAGAAATCCCTTGCATTCCTATACACTAACAATGAGAAAACAGAAAGAGAAATTAAGGAAACAATACCATTCACCATTGCAACAAAAAGAATAAAATACTTAGGAGTATATCTACCTAAAGAAACAAAAGACCTATACATAGAAAACTATAAAACACTGATGAAAGAAATCAAAGAGGACACAAACAGATGGAGAAACATACCGTGTTCATGGACTGGAAGAATCAATATTGTGAAAATGGCTATACTACCCAAAGCAATCTATAGATTCAATGCAATCCCTATCAAGTTACCAACGGTATTTTTCACAGAACTAGAACAAATAATTTCACAATTTGTATGGAAATACAAAAAACCTCGAATAGCCAAAGTAATCTTGAGAAAGAAGAATGGAACTGGAGGAATCAACCTGCCTGACTTCAGACTCTACTACAAAGCCACAGTCGTCAAGACGGTATGGTACTGGCACAAAGACAGAAATATAGATCAATGGACCAGAATAGAAAGCCCAGAGATAAAGCCACGAACCTATGGACATCTTATCTTCGACAAAGGAGGCAAGGATAAACAATGAAAAAAAGACAACCTCTTTAACAAGTGGTGCTGGGAAAACTGGTCAACCACGTGTAAAAGAATGAAACTAGAACACTTTCTAACACCATACACAAAAATAAACTCAAAAGGGATTAAAGATCTAAATGTAAGACCAGAAACTGTAAAACTCCTAGAGGAGAACATAGGCAAAACACTCTCTGACATAAATCTCAGCAGGATTCTCTATGACCCACCTCCCAGAGTATTGGAAATAAAAGCAAAAATAAACAAATGGGACCTAATGAAACTTAAAAGCTTTTGCACAACAAAGGAAACTATAAGCAAGGTGAAAAGACAGCCCTCAGATTGGGAGAAAATAATAGCAAATGAAGCAACAGACAAAGGATTAATCTCAAAAATATACAAGCAACTCCTGAAGCTCAATTCCAGAAAAATAAATGACCCAATCAAAAAATGGGCCAAAGAACTAAACAGACCTTTCTCCAGAGAAGACATACAGATGGCTAACAAACACATGAAAAGATGCTCAACATCACTCATTATCAGAGAAATGCAAATCAAAACCACAATGAGGTACCATTACACGCCAGTCAGGATGGCTGCTATCCAAAAGTCTACAAGCAATAAATGCTGGAGAGGGTGTGGAGAAAAGGGAACCCTCTTACACTGTTGGTGGGAATGCAAACTAGTACAGCCGCTAGGGAGAACAGTGTGGAGATTTCTTAAAAAACTGGAAATAGAACTGCCATATGAGCCAGCAATACCACTTCTGGGCATACACACCGAGGAAACCAGATCTGAAAGAGACACATGCACCCCAATGTTCATCGCAGCACTGTTTATAATAGCCAGGACATGGACGCAACCTAGATGCCCATCAGCAGATGAATGGATAAGGAAACTGTGGTACATATACACCATGGAATATTACTCAGCCGTTAAAAAGAATTCATTTGAATCAGTTCTAATGAGATGGATGAAACTGGAGCCCATTATACAGAGTGAAGTAAGCCAGAAAGATAAAGACCATTACAGTATACTAACACATATGTATGGAATTTAGAAAGATGGTAATGATAACCCTATATGCAAAATAGAAAAAGAGACACAGATGTACAGAACAGACTTTTGGACTCCGTGGGAAAAGGCGAGGGTGGGATGTTTTGAGAGAACAGCATCAAAACATGTATATTATCTATGTTGAAACAGATCACCAGCCCAGGCTGGATGCATGAGACAAGTGCTCGGGCCTGGTGGGCTGGGAAGACCCAGAGGGATTGGGTAGAGAGGAAGGTGGGAGGGGGGATCGGGATGGGGAATGCATGGCTGATTCTTGTCAATGTATGACAAAAAGCACTACAATATTGTAATGTAATTAGCCTCCAACTAATAAAAATAAATGAAAAATAAATAAATAAAAACAGAGACATTACCAACAAAGGTCCATCTAGTCAAAGCTATGGTTTTTCCAGTAGTCATATATGGATGTGAGAGTTGGATTATAAAGAAAGCTGAGTGCCGAAGAATTGATGCTCTTGAACTGTAGTGTTGGAGAAGACTCTTGAGAGCCCCTTGGACAGCAAGGAGATCCAACCAGTCCATCCTAAAGGAAATCAGTCCTGAATATTCATTGGAAGGACTGATGCTAAAGCTGAAACTTTGGCCACTCGATAGGAAGAACCGACTCATTGGAAAAGATCCTGATGCTCGAAAAGATTGAAGGCAGGAGAAGGAGATGACAGAGGATGAGATGGGTGGATGGCATCAACAACTTGATGGACATGAGTTTGAGTAAGGTCTTGAAGTTGGTGATGGACAGGGAGGCCTGGTGCGCTGCAGTCCATGGGGTCGCAGAGTCGGACACAACTGAGCGACTGAACTGAACTGAATTGAAATTCCTCTCCATCATGAAAACAGGTTAAAGGTGTAGTTGTCAGAGGTCTTGTGTTTCAAACCAGTTATTAAGTCAGACGTCATCAGCAGTGACCCTACTCCTTGCGCCTTGGGAGTTATGGTGGGCAGGACTGTGTGCCTGGGAGGTCCTGCTTCCCACGTCTTTCTCATTTGGGACCAGACCCTTGCCGAGTGTCCTAGTAAATCTACATCCATTATTTAAATTTGTAAAATATAGAGTTTAAATGTATTTCACAATGCTTAACTAAATACTGACTAAAGTACTATTTTGAAAATTTTATCCAAATAATAATTGTACTAAAAGGTCTCAAGTGGAACTAAAAGGCTTTCAAGGAAATAGCTCAGTCTTCTGCTCGACCCTCTACTCATGGCAGCACTATGCCTTGACAGCAAGCAAAGCCCTCGTTTCTGACAGTGACCCCCCTACCTCATTCCCATCTCTGCTCTGATCTCTAAACAATATGCTTCTTCTGCTGTTTCCTGATCTGGGTCTTCTGCCTGCTTCTGTAATATTTGGAGAGCTGGCTTATCCTTACACCGGTGGCTCCCACCCAGCACCCGCCCCTTCCTCCATCCTCATAACAAATCCACATCTCATATTTTGGTAAAATAAATACTGGTTCCACAGGGACTTCCCTGGAAATTCAGTGGTGAAGGCTACGTGCTTCCACTGCAGGGAGGCTAGGGTTCCATCCCTGATCAAGGGACTAAGATCTCACAGGCCTCTCGGCAAAAACAAAAACAAGACAACAAAGCTGGTTCTTTATGTTATGTTAACTACAGAGGAAATCACTTCTGGACGGAGTTTGCTGTTTACAGTCCTTCTGCCACCACCCACCCTCAGAGCTACAGGGCCTGCACTTCCTTTAGCTCGGTTCTCTCTGTGTCTATTGTTCAGTTTTCCCTGCTCTTCCACGCGCCTGTCACATGCTCGGGAATAGCCATTGTAGCGGACCTGATTCTGACCCCTCTGCTCCATTGGCTCCTTGCTCCCACCCCCATCTGGACAGTCCCGCAGGCCTGCCCACTGCCCCCGCTATATTGGGCTCCTGCTTCCTGGAGTCTTGTCTCATATCTTCTTTGCTTCACCCCCTCATTTTGCTGGAGTGCGTCCTCCAGCAGGTTCTTGAGAATGGGGTCGGGGGGCTCCTCACCCTGACCTGTCTGCTGTCACCCCTGTCCTGTTTGCTTTGTTCTCTGTCACGGAACTGGCCTTGAGGGTGGGTGAGGAGCTGAGCTCTCACTTAGGCACGTGTGTGTCAGGACTCCGTCCTCTGGGCCGTGACCCCGAGTGTTTGTGGGGGGCGGGGATGAGGCCGCCTGGGAACCGGGACACTTGGGGCCTCTGGGAGGTGATGCAACCGGAGCCTGGGCTTAAATGACGATTGATGATCAGAGCCTGGAGACCAAGTCTGAATTGGACTGTCTGCTCCACCAACCAATACTCCAGCATCTCCAAACAGACAGACTAAATCCAGGGCCATGGGGAGACTGGGATGGGCTTTGGGGAAGAGGTGAGGACAGGTGGGTGGTGAAGAGAAGGGGAGTGTGGTTCCAGGTAGTGAGTCACGGCTGCAGGTGACGGTGACAGAGACGTGGAGAAGTGGCGGGTGGAGAGGGTGTGTGGGTGGGAGACAAGCTGAGGAGGAGGGCGACGATCAGGGTCCCCGCAAGTGCGGCAGCCCCTCCCCCACGCCCTCTGACCTCAGCCCATGACCCTCCTGAGAAAGGCTGCTGGGCTGAGAGAAGTGTCTTCAAAGTGCTATTTGGAGGTTTCAATGATTTATCACAGATGAACAAAGCCCTTGTGTGTATGTGTGTGTGCATGCGTGTGTGCTCAAGCTTGTCTGACTCTTTGTGACCCCATGGACTGTACCCGCCCGGCTCCTCTGTCCATGAGGATTCCCAGGCAAGAATATTAGAGTGGGTTGCCATTTCCTCCTCCAGGGGATCTTCTTGACTCAGGGACCAAACCCATGTCTCTTGTGTCTCCTGCATTGGCAGGCAGGTTCTCTACCACTGCACCACCTGGGAAGGCCAAGCAAAGCCCTTAATCAAGTATAATTCTTTTCAGTCTAGAAAAATCAACCGTGACTGCAATAGACCTCGAATGCTGATCTGAGGAACACTGTTTACAGGCAAAGCGGGAACGGATGGTCCTTCTTCTGGGGGAGTGGCAGGTGGTCCCAGGACAGAGCCGACCCCCTGGCCTCTGTGGCCGGGCCTGCCTAGTGGCCAGCAGATCCTGCTGCATCTGCGCTGGGCCCTGTCAGTTCCCAGTGAGGGAGGAGATAGATGGGC
This sequence comes from Muntiacus reevesi, assembly GCF_963930625.1. Lineage (NCBI taxonomy): Eukaryota > Metazoa > Chordata > Mammalia > Artiodactyla > Cervidae > Muntiacus > Muntiacus reevesi. The sequence continues at coordinate 33,981,317 of NC_089259.1, read as the reverse complement.
TCCAGGTTGGAAATTTACAGTCAACCAGCCTCCTCTTTGCATTCCCTGAGATAAGAGGTAGATGGGCTCCAGTTGAGGAAGTAACAGCCAATAAAAACAGGTAAATAGCCAATCTTTGTCTCTCGTTAAACACCTCCAGGGGAGAAATCATGGCAAGGACAAAGAAAGGAAAAAAATCCTGTATGATAAGGGAGACATGACACATGCCCAGAAAGGCTCCTTGGAGTCAAAAGTCAGAGGATAATTCCAGGCCATAATGAGTCTTGCTCCTCCCAGAAGGCTTCACTTCAAGATCCATCACAGCGAGGGTGTGTGTGTGCATCCCAGGGAAGGGTTCTGAGACAGTGGGGACAAAGCAAGGTGATTGGTCTGAGGGAAGACACATACCCAGAAAACTGACACTTTATACAGGATTTAAACTTCCCAAATGCACGACTCTATCTCTGAGCTCACCCATGCATCTTTCGGCAAGTACTTTTCTTTCCAATAAACTTCTTACTTTGTACCTTCTGCCTCCTTGACTGAGTTCATTCTTGACTAGGCAGGCAAGACTAGGGACCTTAGCCCTAACTGCTGGCACCTGTGGTCCAGTGGTTAGGACTCCTAGTCTGGGAGACTAAGACCCTGCTTCTAGCTACTGCTTGCTGTTGCTAGCTGCAAGCTGCCACTTACTGCTGCGTGCATCCAAAATCACCAGGAGGGAGCCCAGTGGAAAATTTTGAGCTGCAGTAACAAGTCGTGTACGGTCTTGGAAACTGAAGATGTTCCTTTAAAAGAAAAAATCCGTGCTTTTTAAAGTCAAGTGACAGCATTGACCATTATCTGCTCTTCTCTCCTGCCAGCTCTCAAGTTTTCTTGGGATGTTATCAGGGCAAGGATCAGAACAATGCTCGCTTCTGTTTTGTTTTTAACCTGAATCACGAATGACCAATTGGCAGATGTAGGCCGAGCAAGGAGGCTTCTCTGACACTGGACTTCAGCCAAAACATAGAGGCTTGCTGGTGTCCGCTGTATTTCCTCGTCTTTCCCCAGGGAAGGTCCTTTCTGCGTTTGGTTGTCGAGGGCCACTGAAGATTGTTTGGGAACTTGACCACTGTGGCCGCATCCTGGCAGAATTTCTTGCCAACTGTTATTTATTATTCTACAAAAATCAAACAAGCGAAAGCTGTCTCTCTCCAAAACAAACTCCCAACCCAAACACACACATGTGATCCACAAACACACACACAGAGTAACCCACAAACACACAGAGAGTAACCCACAAACACACACAGTGACCCGCAACTCTGCTATGGTTGGTGCTGGGGAGGATGCGTCTTAAATGGCAAGCACAGCCTTCACTGGATTGTGGGACCATTAGTACGTTTCTCTTCTTGAAAGAGGGACTCCAATTAAAAACGAACATTTTGGGGGTCCCCTTTTATCCAGTTTAGTTTTCAGGG